>NW_022111369.1:95014323-95015667 GCF_000313985.2 Echinops telfairi | reverse complement strand
GGGGGGGGAGTGCTCTGTGAAAGAGAAGAGCAGGGAAAGGAGGGACAGGGGCGGGTGGGAACCAACTGGGAGTCCTGGGCAGGTGGTGCTTTATTAAAGACCACATTAGGATGCATGTTCGTGCGTGTGCCTATTTAGCATCATCGAAGTGTCCCACTGCTCACCGAAGAGTTCTTGGCACACACACACACACTGGCTCTGCGAGAGAAAAGCTGGGAACCTGCGCTTGTAACTTGTAACGATCGCAGCCCAGACAACTCTGTGATGGCCACCTGGGATCGCCGGGCGTCAGAACGAACCCAACGGCACCCAAGGACAGGGCATCAGCTCCTCACTTCTCAACCAAAGACCAGGTCACGGTGTGCACTGTGGCATTGTGTAAAAATAAAGGATGACCACTTCAAATAGGAACATGGAGGGTGACTACAACATTACATAACTGTTAAATGACATGATTACACATCACCAACCCCCTGAAGGAGCCTTGGTGTCGTAGTGGTTAAGCACCAGGCTTCCATCCCTAAGATCAGCAGTTCAAAACCACCAGCTGCACTGACGGAAAAAGAAGGGGCTTTCTATTCCCACAAAGAGTCTTGAAAACTCACAGGGCAGTTCGACCCTCTCCCACAGGGCCACTCTAAGTTGGCATTGGCTCGATGGCAGTGTTTGTTTTTTCTGGAGTATCAGACCACTGAAAGAACTCTGGTGACATGATGGCTCTGCATTGGCTGCCAACCACAAGGTCAGCAGTTTGAAATCACCAAGGGATCCACAGGAGAAAGAGAGGCTTTCTACTCCCATAAAGAATTACAGCCTCAGAAATAGAGGAAAGAATTAGGAGGAAAGGGCATTTATAGAGGTCTAAATACAGACAAGTACATATCTAAATATATTTATATCTGATGATGGGGAAATAGATCTATGCACATATATTTATAGGTTTAGTATTAAGGTAGCAGACAGACATTGGGCCTCTAATCAAGTACTCCCTCAATGCAAGAACACTTTGTTTTATTAACCTGGCATTCTGTGATGATCACCTTCCCGACATGATCGCTGAAGACAAAGCAGGTACATAAGCAAATGCGGTGAAGGAAGCTGATGGTGCCTGGCTATCAAAAGATATAGCGTCTGGGTCTTAAAGGCTTGAAGATAAACAAGTGGCCATCAGGCTGAGAAACAACAAAGCCCACATGGAGGAAGCACACCAGCCTACGTGATCATGAGGTGTCGATATGATCAGGAATCAGGCATCAAAGACCCAGAACAAAAACATCATATCATTGTGAATAAGGGGGAGTGAAGAGTGGAGACCCAAAGCCCATCTGTAGGCAACTGGACATC
>NW_022111369.1:95010411-95014087 GCF_000313985.2 Echinops telfairi | reverse complement strand
TGCATAGGCTGGTGTGCTTCTTCCATGTGGGCTTTGTTGCTTCTGAGCTTGATGGCCGCTTGATTACCTTCAAGCCTTTAAGACCCCAGACGGAGAGCGGACTTCTTGACTGTCATTGTAAATGTGAAATATTAGAGAGTCAACAAGTGAGGAGGAGGTGTATCGTCTTGAGATAAAGAACGTAGGCTATCTGGTTTAAATCTCAGTCCCCCCACTTACTAGCTATGTAACATGCTACTGAACTTCCCTGGGCCTCTGTTTCCCTCTGCCCATTAAGAAAGTATTGGTAGATCCGCGTGGAAATTTATGTGGATTACATCAGGCCATCTATGTCAAGTACTTGGAACTAAGTGAAGTATTAGCTAATATTATTTGTTTTTTTCTTAGGATCCATTCTTGTTACTGTGTATGTGCCTTTACTTTGTGGCTTCTGGCTGTTGCACAGAATTCTATGGTATGTGCCCACCATATCTTATTTTGTCACGGTAAAACAAACTAAAGCAACCGCTTGCCATCAAGTTAGGTCTGACTTATAGCCATGCTCTATAGAGGGTCCAAGATTGTAAATCTTTATGGGCACAGATAGCCTCATCTTTCTCCCATGGAGAAACTGGTGGGTTTGAACTGCCAACCTGGTGGTTGGCAGTTCAGTGTTTACATGAGAGCCTCGCCAGGACTCCTTTTTGCCTACAGTGGTGCTGGTGGTGGTGTTAGGTGCCATCGAGCTGGTTCCAACTCAGCATCGGTGAGCACTGCAAGTCCTCCTCACTTTCAGCCAGCAACGTGGTGTCGCCGCAGATCCCAGGCTGTTCATACATTCCCTCCAGTCCTGCTGCTGAGCTCTTCCTCGTATAGGCCAGCTTCTGAGATCACTCACTCAGCACACAGATTGAAGAAGTCTAGTGAACGGGTGCATCCCTGACCTGACGCACACCTTTCCTGATTTGTAAACCACTCATATTCCCTTGTTCTCTTTGAATGACTGCCTCTTGGCCTATGTACAGCTTCTGCATGAGCCCAACCAAGGTGTCTGCAGTTGCCATCCTTCTTTGCAACGTTGCCCATTGTCTGTAATCCGCGCAGTCTGATTTCGTGTATAGCGAATAAAACGCAAGTAAACATCCTCTGGTCGTCTCTACTTTCAGCCAAGATCCATCTGACCACTCTCTGGCAGTCAATTTGCTGCTGCAATCATTGAAGATTTTTCTTTGGCCAATTTTACTTGTATGAAATATTCACAGTATTGTTCAATAGTGTCCATATTCTGTTGGGTTATCTTCCTTGGGAATGGGCACAAATAGGGATCGCTTCCACTCAGTTGGCCAACTACTGGAAGAGATGTTTGCCCACGGCTGTTGTTGATAGATGCCGTCGAGTCTGCGCACAGCAGAATGCCACACCGCCTGCCCCTGTGCCATCCTCGTAATTGTTCTTATGTTTGAGCTCGTTGATACAGCCACTGTGTCAATCCCTCTTGTTGAAGATCTGGTGCAGTGGTTACTCGCTGGGCTTCAATCGCATGGTTGGCAGTTCCAAACCACCAGCAGCTCCTTGGGAGAAAGACTGGGCTTTCTACTCCCAGAAACCAACCGGGGGCGGGGCGGGGTGTGTGTGTGAGAGGTGGAGGGAGAGTCACTATGAGTCAGCATTAACTCAGTGGCAGTGAGAGCACTTTCCCATGCGTGATGTCCTTCTCCAGGGGCTGATCTCTCCTGACAACATGTCCAACGTTCATGAGCCACAGTCTCACCTCTAAGGAGCAGTCTGGCTGTGTTTCCTCCAAGGTAGATCTGTGTGTTCTTTTGGCCGTCCATGATACTGTCAGTGTTCTTCACCAGCACCATAATACAGATGCATCGACTCTTTTTCGGCCTTCCTTGGTCAATGTCCAACTTTTCCAAGCATCTGCAGTGATCGTGGCGTGGCTCAGGCACACCTTAGTGTTCAGCGTAAACTGCCTGCAAGTCAATATTCTATAGAAATCTTGTGTTACAGATTTAGCCAAATGCAATGCATAATTTGATCTCCTGACTGCTGCTACCATGAGCATTGGTTATGGATCCAAGCAAGACAAAATCCTTGAAAACATCATTTTTTTCTCCAACTACTATGATGTTATCTACTGCTTTGGTGGTGAGGATTTTGGTCCCCATGGTAACATGAGTCAATTCACTGGCTCCTCTGCCCACTTTCATTTAGAATGCTTGGTGTGGCAGGCTGGGCTGACTAGAGAAACAAATCCAGTGACACTCATCTATGTGTAACGAAGAGTTTTACATCAAGAAGTAATTATATATCAAGGAAACATCCCAGCCTTGTCCAACTCAAGTCCATAAGTCCGATAATAGTCTCTAAGTCCTTCTTCAGACTCACGCAGCCACAGGCCATGATGCGGAATGCAGGAAGATCACAGGCCAGTGGGTGCAAAGTCTTGTGGGTGCAATGGTGGTGGGTGTATTTCCAGGGCTCTGGAAGTAAGCAGGGTCATCCAGCAGGAAGGTGAAGGCGGAGAGAGGGAGAGAGGGAGAGAGGGAGGTTCCCAGAGCCCTCCTTATGAGAAGGCCATGCCCACAAGGAGGCACCATCAGGCTATGACCTGATTGACAGGCTGAATACCACCCCTACACTTTCCTATATCTTCAAGTTGACCGAAATTATGTAACTACCATAGCTGGGTGGGTAGAGACCTGTTGACTTTAGCCAATAATATATGCTAGAAACCAATTAGTAGCTACAAGCTGTAGAGAGTCTATTGAAGTCCAGTATGAAGTCCAGTATGACACTTTTAGGGTCAGCTTAAAATTATTTGCATGAGGGTGTTGGAGCAGCAGCAATCTAGTTGACAGGAATTACTAAGAGACAGAAGAAGGGTGCGTGTGATGGTGGGACAGGAAACAGAAACCATCTAGGAAGCAAAGTTATAGATAGAGGTATAAACATAGGTGTGCACTTACGTAAATATATTAACTCATAAAAATAGATATATTGACATAGGTGCATATATTTATATGGCAATACATTGAGCATGTGGACAGACTTTGGGCCTCTGCTCAAGCCCTCCCTTAATGCAAGAACACTTTGTTCTAACAAGCTGGCATCCTGTGATGCTGACCTTCCCTACACGATCACTGAAGACAAAATGGATGCACAAGCAAATGTGAAGAAAGCTGATGGTGCTCGGCTACCAAAAGATATAGCATCTGGGCTCTTTAAGGTTTGAAGATATACAAGTAGCCATCTAGCAGAGAAGCAACAAGCCCACATGGAAGAAGCACACCAGCCTGTGTGATCATGAGGTGTCGGAGCAAAAACCCGAAACCTATCTGTAGACAATGCAACGTCCCCTCTGCGGTAAGTTACATAATCTGTTGTCAATTTGAGAGTATTAGAGTGAAGGGGTGGAGTTTAGCTTGTCAATCAGGTCACAGCTTGATGACCTCATTTAGAGGAGCCATGGAGATAAATAGCTCCCTGGAGGTGGGACACAGGCTCACTCCCTATGAGATATTCCTGTTGAGAAGGCACATGGAGCTACGCTAGAACCCTAGAGCTGAAGGAGCCCACACCAACACTAAGATGCTTATACTACCACTGGATCCACAAGACTCTCCACCCGCTGGCCTGTGATCTTCCTGCATTCAGTGTCATTGCATGTGTTTCGTGAGTCTGAAGAGGA
>NW_022111369.1:94988083-95010182 GCF_000313985.2 Echinops telfairi | reverse complement strand
AGAATTCAGGTCATATAAACCCCTCAGGAACAGAAATGGGAGTAGCAATACCAGGAGGGTAGGGGGAACATGGAAAGAGGAGGGGGGAAGGGAGACTGCGTTCGGTATAAGGCATGAAAATAATAATAATTTCTAATTTATCAATGGGTCACAAAGGTGGGAGCAGGGGAGGGAGGGTAAAAAGAGGAGCTGATACCAAGGCCTCGAATAGAATGAAAATATTTAGAAAATAATGACGGCAACATATGTACAAATATGCTTGATACAATTGATGCATGGATGTTTTCAGAGCTGTAAGAACCCCAATAAATAAAGATACTGAAAAAAATGGAGGGGGGTTGCAAATGAGATTTGCACTAAAGACACTTGGTAAAGTTCATTAGAATGACTTTTCTTTTTTAGAGACGAGAATACCTTGACTCTTCACTTCTCTGACAGACCCTGTTGAGGGCTCCGAGGGTAGAGTCCCTGTCTTACAACAATCTCACTAGTTGGGCACTTTCCTGGTCCCCGAGTGGCTCTGTGAGTGGGATTTCCTCGGATTATCATCATCCAAGGAGATGGAGGTTCAGAGACCATAAAGGCGTTTGTTTTTTGTTTTTTGTTTTCCGCAGGAGGTGGGCTAGGGTTGAACACATCCTTTGTAAAGTGGTAGCAGGAATCCTGGCCCATGCAATGAGCATTCGCTTGTCAGTTGAATTGGGACTCTGGGTTGGCGCCTGGGCCTGAACGAGTGTTGCAGGTAGCCACAGGGCCAGAGGCAGAAGGGCATTGGGGTCAGAATCAGGAGACTATGAGCAGTCATTCTAGGCTTGGACTCTGGGCATTCTTACCTAAGGGCAAGGCTGCTGGGTGGGGGGACTGGCTCAGGAGGCCAAGGTCTAGCTAGCAGAACAGCTTGATGTCATTTCATTGACTGATGACTCTAATGTCCCATTGTGTCATTGAACAAGATTGGGTTTTGTAATGGAAAGCACCGAGACTTCCCTGACCAGGAGATTTGAACTCATTTGTGACTCAGCATGTCGGGCTCATCTGGACACGTGCTGGGCTCTTCCAAGGACGGATGTGGACCGTTTCTCTGCCTCGTTGTCTCAGCAGGTCTAGCTAGAGTCGATGCTAATGAGAACAGATTCATTTTCCCAAGCACCCGATTCCCACTTGGCTCCTGGATCGAAAACCGGCCACGACAGTCCATGACCTGCCTCCCAAGGGCCCAATGTCACATTGGCCATGGTCCCTGCTGTCCTCCACAGTTGGCCCTTGGTCTGTCTTTCCTGTCTGACCACCCTCTGTGCCCTACTCATGACCTCTACTCCAGAGGCTGGTCTACATAGCGTTCTCCAAGCTCTGGACATGCCTCCTCCTGTCCCAACTCCATCCCTCCACTGGACACCCATCCTGTCCATCTGTGCGAGGTCTGCCTTCATTCAGAGCCCAGGGAAATCTTCAAGAAGACACCCGCCTGCCCCCACCCCCACCCCCCCATCCACCCAGGAAACAAATGAAAGGCAACCACACACATTTGAGAATCTCACCTGACCAATAAGCTCCTTTGTTCCTTCGTTTGATTTCACTGAGTGCTCACAGTGTGCTTGTGTTCGTGTGGCTGATGGGGGCCCGCTGAGTCCCTCCCAGTTCAGAGCGAGCCTACGTGACGAGTAGACTTGCCCCATCGAGCAGAACTTGCCTGCTCTTCTTCATGAAAACCGGTCCTTGGGTCCTCCCATGAGCTGCCGTCAGAGGGCCATCCTGTGAGGACCAGGAGACAGTTATGACACTGATTCACACACAGCTCCAACCCTCGGGAAGCTGACAGCCGCTGTTGAATTCTGATAACCACCTCATCTTCAGGTGTGTTGGCTACTGGTGTGTTTGGCTACAGGCGCAGACCCCTGACAGTGGTGGACGCTGTGAGGTATGGCCCAAAGTCCCCTTCAACAAAGCATCTGTTGTCCCCGCTGCTGGGACTATTGTGGACAGATGGTCCTCAGCTCTCAGACCCGAAGGATTGACTGGCTCAGCTGCAGAGAGCTGCCTTGTCCAAAGTCACATTCATTTGAGGGAGCCAAGCGTCCAATGATGAATAAACTAAAAACTAAGCCCGTTGTTGCCACTGAGTCAATCAATCCCGACTCATGGTGACCCCAGGTGTCACAGAGAACCGCTCCAGCTCCATCCGGGTTTCTTTGCTGCGATCTGTACGGGAGAGGCAGGCTAAGCCTTTCTTCTGTGGAGACCCTGGGTGGGTTGACCTTTATGGTGGTGGTCACACTGTTTGTACCACACAGGCACCTTGACTGACCCATGCAGGGAGGAGTTCAATCACGTAGCCTTTTGGGCCCAGGGCACATTTTTTTTTATATCACATTTTTGATTGTGTAAAAATATCTCTAATAAAACTAAGAGTTGTATGAGCGCCTGATAAAATGATTTATAAAAAGAAGAACGCAAACCTTAGGGGGCTCTGAGTTTATGTTAACAGGAGAGGAACAATCCAGAAAAAAAGACTGAGAATGGCTGTTCAACTCGAAGGATGTATCAACGTCACGAATTTATACCAATAGAAATAGCTGAATTGGTGTATGTTTTGCAGTATATATTCTCAACAACAACAAAAAAATTTAAAAACAGATAATAAAGACAAGTAAAATGCCTCCAAGGCCAACAGAAATATATATCGCTAACCAACAGAATTTTATATATATGCATATACATATATATATCTCGCTAACCAAACATTCTTCCATTCCACGGTTTGTACATGTGCAATCCCATGATGATTATATTCATTATGTGGTACCATGATTCCCACGTTGCTTTTCCAACAGTCTCAGCATGGACGCGGCCATCCCCCAGAGCTTTCTGGAGGCTGGTGAAGGCGGGGGTCTGCCTCCCAGCGCTGCCCACTTTCTAGGTGTTGGCCCCCTGGACTGGCCTTAGCGAACATGGCACGTATGTCACTCCATCTCAGTCATCTTCCAGGGACACTTCCAGAGGTAACGTGAAGAGTATGGGGTCCACGCAGGGACAGGGGATAAACCCAGAAGTGAAATCTGCATCCAAAAGGTCACAGCTTTGAAAACCCTGTGAAGCGGTTCCACCCCACCCACATGGCCACCACTAGTAGGCCTCACTGGATGGTAGGCACCTCACCATCACCACCACCATGACCACCACCACCACCACTACCATCACCATCACCATCACCACCACCACCCCACCACCAGCATCACCATCACCATCACCACCTCCACCACCACCACCACCACCATGGTCACCATCACCTTACTGCCAACTCCTAGTGCCTCTGGCCAATAGGGAAGGGTGGAAGCGCCTCTGTGGGTTTCTGTGAATAATTTTTCACAAGAGTAGAAAGCCTCCTCTTTCTCCTGCAAAGCAGCTGGGAGTTTCGAACTGTTGATCTGCGGTTAGCAGCCCAATGCTTACCCACTCCGCCACCTTGGCTCCCTGGAGGGCGGACACTGGGATTTGGGAGCTGATGAGACACATTGTCCGTCCCTGTCAGTGTCTTGACCTTACTCCGCTAACGGTGCCTCATTCTGTAGGGTTTCCGTGAAGGACGTCCCTCTGAGGGATCCCCGGGGCTGGGGTTCAGGAGAAGCTACCTTGCCCGGGCCCAGCGACCACCTCCTGGTCCACCGTGACTTCCCTCTGGGTTTCTCGGTTCAGACTCAAAGAGGACCTGATTGGCCCGCCGGTGCCCATGTGATCAGAGGGCGGGGTCTCTCAGCAACAAGGAGGGGCAGAAGCAGAGAGGAGTTAGGCGGGCTCTATCAGCATGCCTTTGGAACTTGGCCTTTCGCTGAAAAAGGGATGGAGGTTTAGGATCCACAGTTTGAATCCTGCCAGCCATCTCCGAAAGGCGTAAAATCAAGGCCAGGGCTGCAGCTGGAGGCTTAGAGTCCCATTCTATATATAAATGTAATAGATTAAAAGCAATGATGTCGGCACTCCTTGTGTGCCAGGGCTTTGGTTGGCTTGAATGGGCCGGTAAAGGTCGCTGGAGGGTGCAGGTGGTTGTGCTCAACTACCAATCTAAAGGTTGGTTATTTTCACCCACCCAGTCATGCCGCGGGAGAAAGGCCTGGCGATCTGCTTCCAGCATGATCACAGCCAAGCTCTCGGCGACTTTGTCAGGCATTGCCCTAGACTCTTGACAAGCATTCCTCTAGTAGTCCCCGAGGCTTGAAGACGTGCGGTCCAGTCTCCCCTTTTAGGATGAAACCATTGAGTCTGGGGACACTTGAGGAATTTGCCCCCGGTCACCGAGCCAGCTTCCCTCCCAGGGCTGTGTGATGTGGGGCCTATCAGCTTCACAGCCCAGGTTAAGAGACACCACAGCAGAGCCACCAGCAAGTCCCTGATGGGGAAATCCTACCGAAAACCCCACCCAGCCTTTTCAACAAAATGCAAAACGGAATCAACGGAAGGAAGGGACCCAGAAGATCAAAGGAGACGGAATAGACAAAGCGCCAGCGGACTGTGTGGGCTTGTTGGATCCTAATTTGAACAAATCAGCTGTCCAAAGAATGAGATAACTAGGGGGATTTGAACACTGTCTGAATACCCGATGACATTAAGAATGATTCCTACTATAATTATTTTGGTGTACTAATGGTATTGTGGTGTTTTTTGAAGAGAGAGTGCTTTTTTTTTTGGTTGGGGGGCTCTTACAGCTCTTATCACAATCCATACATAAAACCATTGTGTCAAACACATCTGTACATATGTTGTCATCATCTTTTTCTAAACATTTTCTTTCTACTTAAGGCCCTGGCATCAGCTCCTCCTTTTCCCATGGTCCCTCCCCCACCCTCCCTCCCTCCCCATGCCCCCTAACAATCTATAAATTACTCTTTTTGGCTTTTTTCATGTTTTACACTCACTGCTGTCCCATTTCACCCACCCTTCTGTTGTCTGTCCCCCTGGGATGGGCACCACATGTCTATCATTGTGATCGGTACCCCCCCATACCCCCTGTCCTTACCCTCCTAATATCACTGCTCCCCTTATTGGTCCTGAGGGGGTTCATCTATTCTGGATTCCCTGTGTTTAGAGCTCTTATCTGTACCATTGGTAAGACGGAGTTAGGGTCATAGTAGGGGGGTGGGGGTGAGGGGAGGAAGCATTAAAACATCAGAGGAGGGTTGTGTGTTTCATCAGTGCTGTACTGCACCTTGACTGGCTCTTCTCTTCCTTGTGACCATTCTGACAGGGGGGAGAGTGAATTTCCTAAAACTCTGAAATATTTATATTGTTCTTAGATGCTGTCGACTCTGATGCAGCTTAGCATGTATGTAGAAAGTGGACTTCAAAAAATTCTATTATTTTTCATTCCACTTTCCCAGGAACTTTTTGAAGTCCCCCAGTACAATAACATGACACACTGCCTGGTCCTGCACCAGCCTCACAATTGTTTCCGCACGTGAACCCATTGTTGCAGCCTCTGTGTCGGCCTGCCTTGTTGAGGGTCTGATTTTTAACTGACCCGCTACCAACTATGACGCCCTTCTCTAGGGACTGGTGTCTCCTGATGACGAGCCCAGAGGAGTTAGACAAAGTCTCAACTTTCTTGCTTCTAATGGCATTCTGCCTGTACTTCCTCCAAGACAGATGTCGGTGTCTGGAATAAGCTCCGGAATATTCTAGAAAGGAGATTTAGGGCCAAAGGTAGTTGTGGATGAAATATGATTGACTGTGAATTGATAGTTGCCAGAACCTAGCTCAGAGGAGACTTAGAGGACACGTGAACCCCAAATGCAATGGATAGACCTGTTTTGCTCCCGATTTAAATGAACCAAATGTCCAGAGACAATGAGAGAAATTGGAACTTGGGGTGTTTGGATGATATTTGGGCTAGACTGGCCATATTTCAGGGGTGGTGAAGGTATAATGGTCCAGGTTAAGAAAAGAGCCTTTATCTTTCAAAGAGACATCCTGAAGTGTCTCAGGACAAAATGATCAAATATCTAGGATTTGTTTTAAAATAGTCCCAGGTAGAGGGTGAGAGATGAATGAATCCAAAGCCAGTAGGTAAGATAGAAGACTGCTGACAAATCTCAGGACCGGTAGGCAACACAGCAGGCTGCTGGCTCAAACACAAGAACCAGAGGTTAGAGGAAAAGCCAGATGCAGGGCCTGGACTCCACAAAAAATCCAGCAAGCATTGACTTAGATTGGAAGCAGGCTATACCTTTTGGGAGCTCTCATCATGGGGGTTACTAGTTCTTAATGGGCAAATCACTGATCATCCTGGTCCAGCCAAGTTGACACAAGACCTTATCTATCAGAGGTACATAAACCAGGCCTGGTCAATCAGATTATTCTATCCTTCCATTAAGAGCGGTTGACTCAAGGGTGGGCAAAGATTCAATTCTTGGGGTTTTCTAGAAAGAGAAGGAGAAGTTCCTTTTTTCTCTGAAATTGCTAAATAATAACAACAACTATAGGAGTTGTACAATAACAATACATCAAACGCTCACTATGTGCTTGACAGCATTCTGAGTATTCAGACATAGTAACCAAATCTATTACTTAAAACAATTCACTTAGGTGCTATTCTTAGTCCCAATTTACAGATGTGAACACTGAGGCGTAGGATGGTGAAGGGAGCTGGTGAAGATTTGAAGATACTGAGGGTGAATACCATGAGAGAATAAGTCGGAGGTGAACGGAACAACGTAGGAAAAGAGAGTTGCAAGGAGGTCGAATTCTGATGACATCATTCGATTTCCTGGATTCTCCTGGGCCTGAAGCTAAATTGTTTCGTTTTGTTGTGTGTAGGTTGCTGTGGGTCAGAACGGCCCCAATGGCACCTCATGTTCTGAGCAACCTTTTGAAGTAAGTGTTATCATCGCCCCATTTTGTGGATGAGGAAATTGAAGCAGGGGGGTCCTCAACACCTCATCGACCCCCTAAATTCCAACAGAGAGGCTGGACCCCTGACTTCTGATTCCGTGGGACTGAAGAGCCAGAGGCCTGGACGCTCCTTGTGAGAACTGATGGCCTTTGCTTCCCAGGGCTCCTCCTGCGCACACTCTCTGGGTTTGTATGATTCTGTCCCCTTGGCCTTGTCACCCTGGGGTCAGTTACTTTCAGCTTGCACATAGTAAAAGAGACTCTTTGACAACTTCCCCAGGTAGCCTGTGAGAGAAACCACTCAGAGGTCTCTCATCTATGCCAAGGGTGAGTACAGCCTTTGCCCCTCGGCAGGAATCCTCATTCTGGTTCTCCTGTCACACCATGGAGAAGAGACAGACCTGGGGGGAGACAAGGGCTATGTCTCCAGTCTCCTGCCAATGCTCACTTGTCATTTGGTTCCTTGTGCTGTGGAGAACAACCTTGGGTTTACCCCTTCCCCTTCCAGATCTGGGAGTGGTCCAAATGGTTTCTAGCTCAACCACTAACCAAAAGGTTGGTAGTTCCAACCCAACCAACCCCATCTTGATGACCAACTTCCCTGTGTTAGGCCGGTTGCCTAGAGAAACAAATCCAGTGACTCTCATCTATGGTGAGGAAAGTACTTTTTATCAAGAAGTAATTCTAGATCAAGAAGGTGTGTCAGCCCGGTCCAACTCAAGTCCAGAAGTGCAGCGCTAGTTCATCAGTCCTTCTTTAGATTCACGCAGCTTTAGGCAGCGATGCAGAAAGGTGATGAGGAATGCAGGAAGGGCACGGGTCAGTGGGTGTCGTGTCCTGTGGAGCCAGTATCAGTGGAAGCATGGCAGAGGGCAGAGTCCCAGCGAGCAGGAAAGCCAAGGGGAGGAGAGAAGAGAGGGAGCTGCCCAGGCTCCCTGCTTATACGAAGGCCACACCCCCAAGAAGGCATCATCAGGCTGTGCGCCGATTGACAGGTGGGATTCTGCCCCGATATGTTCATTCAAACTCCAGTTGACATAAAATCATCTAACTACCACATTTCCCCCAGATCAGCCATGGAATCCCCACGGAGCACATCTACTGCAGTCTTGGTGAACTGCAATCAGACTGGCCCCACAGCAATAGTTCTGTTTTTGCTGTTTTCTGCCCCACCTCGGGCTTACCACCATAGCAAAGACGAAGGCTCGTGCCTGATCTCTACAGGGCCTCAGTGCTCCCAGGGAGCTGTCTGTGTCCTGACCTTGATCTCCCAGGAGCTACCGCCTCTTCGGCCCACGGCTATGATCTTACTCTTGTCTTCCCAACGAGAATAGTCACCAGCGGAAAGGTACCCTACTCCAGCTACCCCGGCTGCCTTTCCCTTTCAATCCCAGGGCCGTGTGGAAGGAGACCAAGCCCCAGGCTGTCTAGGGCACTCTGGTCTGGCTCCTCAGGAGACTGAGCTACAGCTGAGTGCTCTCCCTCCTTTACCCTCAGCCCAAAGATGGTCAACAGTCGCCAGGTGTTTGCCAAGCACCGATTCGCTGTGCTAACCCATTCTCCTACAATATCTTATGCCTTCTTCTCAGCCACCCCAAGAGGTAGATCCTACTGTTCTCCCATTTGGCAAATGAGGACGTCCCATTACACACGGGCTGACAGAACTCTGAAGCAAATCCAAGTCTAACTCGGAAGGTTCTGCTCTTAACCATGAGCCTTTTCAAAGACCCAAGCATTCTTTCTTTTCTGAATTGTTACCCACTGTCTAAAAGCATTGCACTGGTAGCACAGCACTTAAGCACTTGGCCAGTAACTTAAAGGTTGGTGGCTATAGCCCATCCAAAAGCTCCCTAGGAGAAAGACCTAGTGATTTGCTTCCACAAGTCCCATGGGGGCACTTCTACTTTATCAATGTGGGCTCTGACTCACCAACACCTGACAACCACAGAAGCACATCTGAGTGTCTCCGACAAAAGTAAAATGCAAACTGGGACGTGTGTGAGAGACCTGCGTGCCCGTTGTGCTGCCAGTCTTCTCCTCTCTTCAACTAACAGCACCTTGGGGTCAGCCTCTTCCAAACAAGGCAACACGGTTGGCAAGGTCACAAGTGATGTCTACCTCACCAAGGCCAGTGGATACGGTCCTCTTGTCTACGGTTTTCTTGGAACATAGTAGCCGCTGTCCATTGTTTTTTTAAAAAGTATGAGAAGCACTCTGGTCAAGATGCTGTCAGTGTAACTATAATTTTGAGGTACTCCTTCTGCTACAAGCATATAGTAGGTGTAGATGATTTTTGGTTTGTTTTACAAATCAAAGCAATACAAGGTCATAACAAGATCATCCAAAGAGAAGCTTGCCTTGGTAAGTGAGGCTGACACCGTGGGCTTTGCAGTTGCTGGGCAGAAGCAGGCAGAGGCAGGCACAACTTTGTCCCTGTGTGTAATCACAAAGCTGATTTGGCCTCAAAGAAATCAGGACTAAACTGTTCCAGGTCAGGTGGGGCCAGGACTGAATCCAAGCCTGAAACTTGGGGCCAATAGGTCCTCTTCTTAGGACAGGAGGCTGATATCAGCTCCTTCCAACTTCTGTTCAAGGCTGTGATCTATGTACATGAGGGTCATTGCCTAGGTGGGCAGTGACTGGAGCAGCTTAGGTACCAGGACTTGAGTGGAGCCTCCTATTTGGTAAGTGATCAGATTCAAGCATTACCCAGTCACTGAGGAATAAACAGGAACCGCATCATCGATGGGAGACTCTTGATCAGAAGGGGGGAATTGTTGAACTTAAATTCTCATGGATTTCAGAGAGTTCTGAAACCAAAGAGGCTGCATGGATCCCTGAAACTATTGCCATGTAAGCTTGAACCCGAACTAATCTCAGAAATCATCTTCAAAATAAACAATAGCTTAGGTGAACTAGTAAATAAATTGGCCTGTCTTCAGCATGATGCTCTTTTAAGAACTCTCTATTTGGGATCAAATTGACATCAACAACTTGAAAGGTTTGATGAGAACCTTAGTGGGCAGTGGGTTTATGTTAATGGGGGAGAAAACAACTCTGAAAAGGTACATGAGAATGGTTGTTCAACTTGAGCAGTGAAATCGATATCATTGAATTGTACATGCACAAACTATTAAATCTCATTTTATTTTCTAAAAAAATTGAGGTTCAACTAGAGGTAAGGCTGACAGAGAAAACTGGAAACCCTCCAAGAGACAGAAAGGAGAACAGAGAGAAAGAGAAGACCAAGTGGAGAGATGGGGTGGAGGTCAGGCTTACAAATGACCCTGCAATCTAAACGTTCAAAAGACATGAAGCAAATCGAACTTTAAGAAATATTAGCCTTCAAAAAAAAAAAAAAAGAAATATTAGCCTTCCAGTCAATTGCTGGCACATTTTTTCCAGGTTCGATGGAACAAGAGGAATAAAATAATCTGAAGAATAATTTAAAATAAATGTCGTTAATGTATTTAAAAGAGGGCAAAAATAATTTCCTATGAGAAGAAACATAAAACGACACAAACATGGAAATGATGTTTTAAAAGAGAGAGATGAGAAAGCATCAACTAGAAATCTCATCATCAGAAAACAGCCTGAAAGTAATAAGTCGGTATTACTGTTGGTGGTGGTCGCGGCATCCAGCTCCTGTGTCCCCGCGCGCGTGAAACAAAACTCTATCTGGAGCTGTGCCATCCCTGTAATTGGTTGCAGACTAGACTGCGGGTGGGGGCGGGATGCATAGAATTTCCATTGGCCGATTTACAAGATAAAG
The DNA here is from genome assembly GCF_000313985.2 of Echinops telfairi. Lineage (NCBI taxonomy): Eukaryota > Metazoa > Chordata > Mammalia > Afrosoricida > Tenrecidae > Echinops > Echinops telfairi. The sequence continues at coordinate 94,999,528 of NW_022111369.1, read as the reverse complement.
TCTAAACTGGATGCAGTCACGAACATAATTGTGGTGAAAGATAGTACCTGGGGATTCACCAGAACAGAACGCGAAAGACAAAGATGAACAGTACGTAAGAACAATTTTTAAAATATGGAGGACCGTGTGAGAAGTTTGACTACACAGGAATTCCAGGAAAAGATCGTGTAAGAAGCTGAGTATGCAGCATCCAGAAAGTATGGAGCAAGTTAGAGAAAAAAAACAAGAGGGAGCGGGGAGTGGGGAGGGAGGGGGAAACATGAACAGCCGATATTAAGGGCTCAAGTAGAAGGCAAATGTTTTGAGAATGATGATGGGAACAAATGTGCATATGTGCTTGACACAATGGATGTGTGTGTGGATTGTGATAGGAATTGTACGAGCCCCCAATAAAATGATTTAAAAGAAATCATTCCTCACTCACTGCCATCCAGCTGATTCCCACTCCTGGCTGTCGTTAGGGGCAGTCAAGTCCGTGCTGGCTCCTAGCCACCTGCGATGTACAACAGAGCGAAACACTGTGCCCTCCTTGCGATGGGTCTTATGTTTGAACCCATTGTTGGAGCCACTGTGTCAATCCAGCTGGTTGAGGACCTTCCTCCTTTTGGCTGCCTCGCTGCCTGATCAAGCATGATGGTCCCTCCGGGGACAGGGCTCTCCTAATAACAAATCCAAAGCATATGAGATAGAGTCTTGTCATTCTTGCTTCTAAGAAGCATTCCGGTTGTACTTCATCCAAGACAGATTGTGTTCTTTTGGTAGTCCAGGGTGCTTGCAACATGCTTCACCAGCACCGTAATTCAGAAGCAGTCATTCTTTTTCAGTCTCCTTTGTTCAATGTCCAACTGTCTCGTGCATTGAAGCAATGGAAAATACTAGGGCTTGGGTCAGCACACCCTCGGCCTCAAAGTGACCTCCTTGCTTTTCAACACTTTTGAGAGGTCTGTGCAGCAGATGTATCCATGCAAGGCACGTTTGATCTCTTGACTGCTGCTTACAGGAGCGTTGATTGTGGACCCCGGCAAGGTGGTCTCAAGCAGCCAGGTGCAGCATCCAGGCCAGCAGGAAGAAGGGTAATCTGGAGTTCTCTACAGGATCTGTTCATGCGTGTGACACGGGCCACACCTCCAAGGAGACTTATCAGTCTGTGACCTCAAGCAAGGGATTGCACCCATCATCTTCCCATAAATGCTGGCTGCTCACAGCAATCCCATCTTGGAATTGTTCACATCATGCTAGGTCACCTCATGTGGAAGACCTCAAATTCGAACCCACTGAGAATCCTGGCCCAGCCGTGTTGACACCAAATCTCACCCTCCCAATGGGTTAAAAAGGAAACCATCACAGAATTGTGATGAATTGACTTGTGTCCCCACAGAAGGAATATCTGTTGGCGTTCCAATGTTCTTGCTTGAAGAAGCCATCCTGGTTGGGAATGTTGTTTTAATGAGGCTCTATCAGTGTCAGGTGTGCCTTAAATCTAGTCCCTTTGAGACACCAACAGAGCAGATCAGACACAGACACAAGTAGGCCAAAGGGGAAGAGGCAGATGTCACATGGAGAGGACAAGGGATGGAAGAACAGAGGCTGAAAGAGACAACGCTTCCCCGAGAGCTGACAGAGCACCTTCCTCTGGATCCGGTGCTCTGAATGGTGAGAAAATAATTTTCTGTTCGTTAAAGGCACCCCATTGTGGTATTTCATTCTCTTTCGTTCATTTGTGGAAGACGGTTGGTGGTTGAAGTCACACAATAGCGCTGTGGGAACAATACCTAGTGATCTATGCCTGTAAAGATTTCAGCCTTAAAAAAAAACCAACACCTTTTTGAGGACATTCTTCCCTGTCACATGGTATGGTACGAAAATTGCCTTGACTGCACACAACAATAACAACAACTTACAGCCCCCTGAAACTATTGCCCGGAGATAGTCTTTCAACCTTCAACCCAAACCGTCCCTTCTGTCCTTCTTAAGACCAGCCAGTAGTCTAGCTTAACTGGTGGGAATGTCTGTCTGCAGCCTCCTGCTTTTTAAAGAACTATCTCTATGAGATTGAACTGACGACAGCAACTTGAAGGACCAGCGAGAAATTCTAGAGAGCAGTTGACACAAAGGAGGGAAGCACAGCTCAGACAAGGAAGATGAGCATGACAGCGTCTCTGATCGCGACACGATGTTGTCATTATGAGCCACCCAGTCAGTACTGACCAATAGCGACCCTTTACACAAAAGAACTAACTGAACACTGCCGGTCCTGTGCCCTCCTCCCGATTGCTCCTATGCCCGCGGCCATTCCTGCGGCCACTGTACACGTAGGGACTATCTGTACATCTAGGAACTACTGTACTGAGTTGGAGTATGTCTTGCTGTGCTATTTCTCAACCGCAACAAAACAAACAACATTAAAAACAAAAACTTCAGTATGTAGCTAAGCGTTGGTGAAAGACCACTCAGCCACCCACTTTCCTTTCACATGTGCTTGTTGCCAGACTTGACCAGAAGAAGCCAATGCTGAGCAGGGTCAAGGGAAAGGAAGAACTTTCTTGTGTCCAAAGGAGGCTCAACAGAGTCACTGCCAGAAACTGAGCCCTGTCCTTAGGGTCTGGCGGACTTTGATAGGGAAGAGATGGCTGTGAGGGATTGGCTGGCAATGGCAGCAAGCAGGTTACGGAAGTGGAAGCAGGAGGGTTAACTTCTGCTGGGGGCTTGTCATATGCAGGGAATTGAGCCTGCTTGATACTAAGGGGGGAAAGACCCAGAGTTCAAATACAGGTTATAGAGACCCCACAGACAGGTTAAAGACAAGACAGAGACAAATCATCCAGATGGAGACATCCGCATGAGGCTGTAATGGTGGCCAGCGTCTTCTTAGCCACATGGTTCGTCATACAGTACATGGAAAACCAAGGGAATGGTCACAGAATCAGGACTGGTGGCAGACCAATTCATCACTGTCGCAGGTGGGCCTACAGAAGCAGAAAGGAGACCTTGGTTGGGAGAGTCAGGTACTTCAGATCAGAAAACTTTATAGGATTGGTTCTGGGGTCTTCCAACCACCTTGGTGGGGTATGACCCATGGTCATGCATCCCTGGTAACCCAATTGCCATTAATTGAATGCCCAGGCAAGTCCCCGGGTTGGGGGTGTGGTTGGTGTGGAGGCGGGAGAATGCCCCTTCCTGGGCAGACAAGGGGAATCTTGGTTGTCCATTTAGAAACACACTCTGCCTTAGGCCAAAGCATGTTATAATTGGCAGTTAATGGCCAGAAATAACTCGGTGACAGTAGGATTTATTGTAATATTCAATATGGTTTTAGGGCTCCCACTGTAAACCATAGCCTTCCACATGCCAATGCGAAGTGCTTAGAATTTATGCTCCCATCTACCTGGAAACTGCTAATGCTCCCAGAAATCGTCAAAGCAGATAGAAGCTTATACATATGCTCAAGTATATGCTTAACGAGCCTTAGTAAGGTGCAGAGCAATATGTAGTGGGTGCTGTCATTGGTATGTTGTAGGATACAAAAGAGGCCCCAAGTGTCAATTGTAATTGACGGAGCACATTTATTATGTCGTAAACAGGAGAAAGGAAAGACAAAGACGCATCACCTGGATGAGAGAGCCCATTAGCAGGAGGACATCATGACAGAACTCTAGAGCTTTATAAAGGACGGAGGAGGGCAAAGAAGATGATCCGAAAACCAGGATTGGCAGCAGATGACACATCCAGTTACAGGTGGGACTACAGAACCGCCATGACTGGGACATGGACATGATGTTCGCACAGAAGAGCTTCTGAGGCTGGCTTAGGACTTTCCATCCAAGGCAGGCAGGCATGACTCACAGGGCATGACTCATGATTAGATGACCCCAAGTGTGGCGATCTCCATCAAACCAGTCCCTGGGGGAGACTGGTCCTCCCTGGACTGGCTGGAGGGAGGGGGGAAGTCACCCATTTTTTAATGCACTGTCTGAGGGTAAGACTGTTCACCTCCCTAGTTAACAGTCAGAAGGAATTCAACGGGGGCTTCAGCCACGTGGGGAGCCTGAAAATGAATTTTGAGCATTCACTATCATCCATGGCTTGCAAATGGGGTACTCAGAATTTAAACTAATATAGGTACAAAAGAACTAAGGAACTATGTATAGATTTCACTTAATAATACATCCTGATGCTACACCCCCCCCCACACACACACCCTTCTTTTTATGGGTCCATAGTATTAATGTTTCAACTTCAGGAGCCTTTGCATTAAATCTGAAATAGGATGGAGCACACACTCTCACCCAGCTCTTTAATGTTTTATTGGCACTCCGAGGCAAAACAATGCTGAGGAAAACAAATAAGTACTGTAATAATGGGGAGAGAAAAGGGAGTGGAGGGGTGGGAAACTTATTATTTGCAGGTAATAAAATCACCTGCATAGAAGCCCCAAGAAAAACTTCAAGAACACTTCTTGCCAAATTAGGAGAATGAATGAATGAGCTTAACAAAGATGCTGGCTGAGTGTCAACACTGAAACAGGATTCTTTTTATATCCAGCAATGACTAATTGAAAAACTTAATGGGAGTAAAATCTTATTCATAGCACCATGGGTCATATCCTCAGATCATCAAGGGGGGAAAATACATAGTGCTTGCAGGCTTTTACTGGAGAAAAAATTAAGAACATAAAGCAATACAAGCTTTTGCATTGGCTTGCTTCATGTTCCTGAGCCAATCATTGTGATGGGGGGGGGACTGATGCTGTTCTTTCGGTACTTACACGTGGCTCTGGAGTAGAATGGAGAGAAAAAAATTAAAAGATATTCTTCAGACAATGGTGATTTCATTTGTAAAAATATATTTATGGCTCTCAAATATTTTAAAAATTGTTGTGAGGGGCAGGGTTGGCTCTTCCATCTCAAAAGTTTGCCAACCCCTGAGCTAAGTAAACTACACTGTTGATGACCATATAGGTATAAGAAAGAGCTTTATATCAAGAAGTAATCTTATATAAAGAAGGCATCCCAACCCAGTTCAATTTAAATCCATGGGTCCTATGCTAGCCGGGGGGCTCTCGTCAGACTCATAGCTGCAGGTAGATGATGCAGAAAGGTGAATCTGGATGCAGGAAGATCACAGGCTGGTGGGTTCAGACTATGTGGATCCAAGGTCAGTGGAAACATGGCGGGGAACCAACAGCTGTCAAGATTGGGCAGCCCACGTGGGGCTGCCCCTGGAGGCAAGCACAGAGTCCCAGCAAGCAGGAAGGCAGAGGGGAAGAAAGGGGAGGGGAAGTGTGGGAGTCAGCTCCACAATCGAAAGGGGTCCTGAGGAGATGACAGTGCCATTAAAGAAAAAAGGAGACAGACAATCGGAGCACAGGGGACTGATCTCCAATATCACAGAAGGGTCTCAAGTTTATTCAACAATGGGCTTATATAGCAATGCAGGCTGCAAGTCTCCAGTGAGCACATACACAATAGAATGGTCAGCATGCTGTCCTTGGACATCCTGAGCTCTTTAGGGGAACACTTCATGATAAGTATTGGACACTTATGAGACAAAAGGAGTAAATCACTTTTTGAGTGAGAGGGACAAAAGAATCGTACTTGTGGTAGATATATAATTGTTTGTCAATTTGAGGATTAAGAGTGTAGGGGTGGAGTCTATCTTGTCAATCAGATCATGGCCAATGAGGACTCTGTGTGGGCATGGCCTTCCCCTGAGGATTCTGGGAAATTGGGTACTTCCTCCTTGGAAATGGGAGACTCTGCTCACACCTGGGAGACAGAGCAGCTGACAAGACAAATGGACCCACCCTGATGCAGAGACCCCTGCCAGCGCTGAGATGTTTCCAATGACACTGGATCCAAGGACTTTCTACCCACTGGCCTGTGATCTTCTACATTCTGCGTCATTGCATGTGTTTCGTGCGTCTGACGAGGACTTTATGGTTTGGTGTCGGATATATGGGCTAATATCGGACTTATGGACTTGATCTGGACTGGGCTGGGATGTTTTCTCAATGTTCAATTGTTCTTGTGTATAAACCTCTTTCTTATACACATATGTGTGTCCATGAATTTGTTTCTCTAGTCTACCCAGACTAACACAGTACTGTTCTTAAAAACAGGCATCCTTTAACTGAGTAAGTGAGGATCCAGGTGCCTGTAGGAGACAGCTTGATATTTGCATGGTAATGGAGGGTACTTGTGGAGAAATCTTTCTCCCTTGAGAATGTGTATTTTGGGGCACTCTCAATGGCCTCTGGGACTGTGGAGGCATTCCTAGAACACTAGTGCTGGGTTTCCAAGCTCTGTGGTCATGAGTGTAGAGAACAGGTCAAGTACACTTTCTTCCAGGTCCTCAGTTTCTCACAGGGAGGGGCCCCAGTGCCTCTCTTCCAAGAAGATCACAACTTTCAGGAATCATCATCAGGCTGTGACCTGATCGATAGGTTAAACTCCAGCCCTCCACTGTTATATAATTCTAACTACACAGCTACCCTATGTACCACACATCCCAATACTGCCCAGCCCTGCACCATCCTCACAATTGTTGTTTGAGTCCATTGTTGTAGCCACTGTGTCACACCATCTTGTCAAAGTCTTCCTGGTTTTCACTGCCCTACTACTTTACCAAGGAGCACTGGCAGTGTAGTGGTTAAGTGTTGGGCTGCCTGGGAATTCTACTCCCATAAAGAGTTGCAATCTGAGAAACTCACAGGGTCAGTTCTACCTTGACCTGTAGAGTCACCATGAGTTGACATGAACCTGCTGGCAATGAGCTTGGTTTGGGTTCTAGTTTACCAACCATGATATCCTTCTCCAGGGACTGGTCTGTCCTGATAACCTGTCCAAATTATGTAAGACAAACTATTGCCATCCTTGCCTCTAAGTGCACCTGGCTGTCCTTTTTCCAAGACAGACTTGTTTGTACTTCTGACACTCCATGGGACTTTCAACATTCTTCACCAGGACTATAAGTCAAGTGCATTCATTCTTCTTTGGCCTTCTTTATTCAACGCCCAACTTTCACCTGCTTGTGAGGCAGTTAAGAATACCATGGCTGGGGCAGGTGCACCTCGGTCCTCAAAGTGACGTCCTTGCTCCTCAATGCTTGAAAAAGTCCTGTGCGGCAGATTTATTTAATACAGTGTGTCCTTTAAACTCTTGACTGCTGCTTCCATAAGCGTTGATGGTGGATCCAAGCAAGAGCAAATCCTTGACTTCAACCTGTTCTCCATTGTTACCTATTGGTCCAGTTGTGAGGATTTGGGTTTTCTTTACAGTCAGTTGAAATTCATACTGAAGACAACAATCCTCGATTTTCATCAAAAACCGCTTCCAGTTCTCCTCAATGTCAGTAAGCAAGGTTGTCTCGTTTGCATTTGAAGGCTGTTAGTAAGTCTTCCTCCGGTCCTGAAGCTGCTCTTCTTCGTATAGTCCAGCATCTCAGATGATTTGCTTAGTACATAGATTGAATGTTGATGGAGAGAGGATACAACACGGATGCACAGGTTTCCTGATTTTAAACTATGCGGTAGTCTATTGTTTTGTTTTTCTGTCACAATTGCCTTGGTGTACATCACAAATATGTTCTGTATGGGAACATTGAAGTTTTCTGCAATCTTTATTCTTCTCAAGGATAGCCATAGTTTGTTAAGATGCACGCAGTTGAAGACTTTGGCATAGTCAATAAATCACCAGTCCACTTCTTTATGATATTCTCTGCTTTTAGCTATGATTCATCTAACATTAGTAATAATATCCCTTGTCCCCTGCCTCTTGTGAATCTGACCTGAACCTTTGGCAGCTCCCTGTTGAGGTACTACTGTAACAGTGGTTTAATGATCTTCAGCAAAATTTTACCAGGATGTGATATAAAGATATTGTTCAATAAATTTTACATTCACCTTTCTTTGGAATGGGTACAAATATGAATCACTTTCAGTCAGTTGGACAGGTAGCTGTCTTCCAAATTTCTTGATCAAAGTGAGTGAGTGCTTCCAGTGCTCCATCAGCGTGTTGAAATATTTCAGTTGGTACCCTTGTCCATTCCTGGAGCTTGTTCTCTGATAATGCTTTCAGTACAGCTTAGACCGATTCCTTCAGTACCACTGGTTCTTGATCGTAGCTATATCTTGAAATGGTGGAATGTCAACCAGTTCTTTTTGATACAGTGATTCTGTGCATTCCGTCCATCTTCTTTTGAGGCTTCTTGCGTTCAGTATTCTGCCCATAGAATCTTTCCGTCTGGAAACCTAAGGTTTGAAGTTTTCTTTAGTCCTTTCAGTTTAAGATACATGCTCAGCATCTTCTTCCTTTTTGGTTTTCCGACTCCAGTCTTTGCACATTTCATTGTAATGCTTTACTTTTTTCTAGCTTCCCTTTGGAATTTTTGGTTCACCTCTTTTATGTGCTCTGGCTTTTTCCCATTTGCTCTGGCTCCTCTCAGATCGAGAGCAAGTTTCAGTGTCTCTTCTGACATCCAGTTTGGTCTTTTCTTTCTGTCCTGTTTCTTAATGACCTTGTGCTTCTTTCATGCATGATGTTCTTGATATCATCCCACTGCTTGTCGGGTCTCCATCTTTAGTATTCACTGAGTCAAATCTATTCTTGAGGTGGTCTTGAGATTCAGATGGGAGACATTTAAAGTCATAGTACGGCTTATACATGTGTGCTTTATACATGATACCAAATCAAACCCAACCAAAGTAATTATAGGGGAGTTGATTTCAGCTCATACCAGCCCATGTTGCAGAATAGGACTTGCCCCGGACCCTTCTTCTGTTATTTAGTGTTAGCCAGACAGAACTAAGTCAGGGGTGTGGGGCTGGAGGGAAAAGTGACAAGGCAAGGAACCCTAACACAGAAGGGTGGTGGAAGCACACGTCCCCCATGCCTCCTCAGTACCAAGAAAGGGGAAAGGCAGATAAGACACCGCTCCTTACCAAGGGAAGAGACTGAGCCAGAGAAAGGACAAGGATGGGGAAAGACAGGATGTTCACCCATACCCCCATAATGGCTGAACTGACTCTGATTTCAGAGCCTGGGATATGGACACAGCATGCGCTGGGGAGTATAAGAGTGCATGCGCCCTGAAGGGGAGGGACCCTACAGAAACCCAGCCAATGGCAGGAGACCTGGCAGAAGGGCTGCTAGTGGTGTAAGGCCCACCCTTAGCAGAGTAAAACCCTAGTTCTGCATCTTCTGCCGTTCTCAGATTTGTTCCGCACCAAAATAGCTTTCTCAATATGCTCACCCAAACTTATTCAAGCCCGGAATTTGGTCTGAAAGCGGTCCCTTGTCTGCATTCTCTCTGCAGCGTGGGACAAGCACTGCAAGAGAAGCAAATCTTGGAGCTGCCTCAACCTTCAGGATGAGACAAAAACAAAACCTATTGCCATCAGGTTGATTCCAACGCATCGTGACTGAGACACGGCAGGGGAGCCAGAGTGGACACCGGGGCCGAACATGCTCGAAGCACCACAACGACATCTCACCCTAGCAAAGACATTTCCAAGAACCCCTTGCGTCCCCAACGTCATCTAGTGGGAAGGGCATGTTCAGACGGAAGTTCTGCATGTGGGCGCCTTTACAAAGGAATTCTAGGGCAAGAAAGCTGATTCTAATCATATTAGTTGGGTGATGTTTTGTTCCTTCGATTGTTGTTATTAGATGCCTTCGAATGGGTTGGACTCTTAGCGACCTATGTACAACAGATCGAAACACTGCTCCCTCTGAGCCAGCCTCACAATTGTTCTTAATTCTTCCTCCTAGAAGCTTTTAATAAAATTAGGGTTGCCCTAATCTCCGAGTGCAATTTTTCTCTTAGTAAAAACAAGAACCCAATTCCGGCAACAGCAACCCAAAGTGGTACGAAGTCAAACTTCTCCATCGGATTTCCTTGGCTGCCATCTGTCAGGAAGCCTTCCACATCATACTGGCTGAGTTCAACTACACACTTTTTGGTCAGCTGTTGTTTTTGTTAGGCGCCATCCAGTCGGTATCGGATCATCGTGATCCTATACACAATAGGATGGAGCTGCCCAGTCCTGCACCATCCTCCTGCCTATCCGTTGTTAGGTGTGAGTTCACTGTGCCGATGCATGTCATTCAACCTCTTCTCTTCCACTGACCCTCGCGGCATCACCAACGGGGTGTCTTTCTCCAGGAACTGGTCCCACATACATGTCCACAGTACGTGACATAAAGCTCACCAGCCTTCCTTCTCTATTCTGGTCCTCCTTCCCACACACCTCGGTTTGCTCTTTTGGTGCCCACCCACGCTGTCTAGTCAAGTCCTCCTTATAGCGACCCTATAGAGCAGACTAGAACTTCCTTTTGGGGCTATGGAGGCTGTAAGTCTTGACTGGAGCAGACAATTTTGTCTCTCTCCGGAGGAGAGGCTGATGAGTTCACAGGATGGCTTTTTTTCTGCTTAGCAGCATAACCCCTAACCCATTAAGCCCCCAGGGTTAGCTTCCAGCAGTCCCAGGACTGTCAATGTTCCCCACTAGCATCATCGTTCAAGGGCACCCATGTTTCTGAGGTCTTCTTTATGTACCGCCCAGCTTTCACATGCAGGTAAGGTGATTGAAAACACCGTGCCTTGGGTCACGCGCACCTTAGTCCTCAAAGTGACCTCCTTTCTCTTTGACGCTTCAGGTGAATAGTTGATCAGAAGTCCTTTGAGCCACCCGGAGACCTGTTCTACACAACAGCCTGTTGTTGCCACCACGTCCCTTCCGACACACGGTGACTCTGTGCCGCAGAGCCCAGGTGAAGTTCAGAGTGTCTCCTCGGAAGCAGTTCGCTAGTCCTGGCCTACAATGCCACCACAGAGGAGTTTTGATGGGTCAACCTTTCAGTTAGTTGATTGACTCCCTCCCTGCTCCGTTAAAATGCCAAGTCCACGTTCTCCTCAAGGCTCTTATTCTTGATGCTTCCGTCAAGAATCCCTTTCTTCCTCCTTCCACTCAACTCCAAATCCTAAAAGTAAGTCCCACCTCTTCTATGCAGCCTTCCCTGATTTCCCTGTTATTGTTAGTTGCCCTCAAGTCACCTCTGACCCATGCCTTGTTGTTGGTAGGTGCCATAGAGTTTGTTCCGACCCATAGAGACCCTGTGCACGACAGAACGAAGCAGTCCCCGCCCGGCCCGCACCCTCCTCAGAATGGTTCCTATGCCTGAGCCCATTGTTGCAGCTACTGCGTCAGCCCTCTTTTCCACTGTCCCCCCACTTTACCAAGTATGATGTCCTTCTCTCTCCTTCCTATATGTCCAAAGTGCGTAAGATGGAGTCTCACGTCCTTGCCTCTAAGGACCACTCTGGCCGCACTACTTCCAAGACAGATGGGCTCGTCCTTTTAGCAGCCCATGGTACTTTCAGTACAGTGAACCCTCGTTTATCGCGGTTAATCGGTTCTAGACCCTACTGTGATAAATGAAATTCCGC
>NW_022111369.1:94961189-94987010 GCF_000313985.2 Echinops telfairi | reverse complement strand
GGATGTTTTCTTGATGTGCACTTAACCTTTATATAAAAGTCTCTCTTATACATGAGTTGCTATGGATTTGTTTCTCTAAAGTACCCAGACTAACACAGGCATGAATATCCCGTGACTCTTAAAACCCAGGCTTTATCTTAAAACCCAGGCATGAATATCCTGTGACTCTTAAAACCTAATCACTTTATAATCAGGGCCACACAGCTTATCATCTCGCTGTGACAGATTGTAAGAATCTGAATCTATCTTGCCTTCAAACGGGAACACACGTGTCTCAAAGGAAAGGGCCATTTTTCTTAGCCTCTGGCAGGGCTAAGCTTAATAGTTAGGAGATGGCTTATTCTCAGAAGCATCACTTGGGGAATTTACTTAGAAAATACAGATTCCCTAGCATTCCTGGAGAGTTTGACTTAACAGATTTGAAATACTGGAAACTGTATTTTTAAAAGCACCAGGATAGATCATTGTGTTGAAGCAGATCTTCAGACCCAAAAGGTGTGTGTGTGATGTTCAAGTATTTTTATGAGAACCTAGCACAAGAAATTTTAAATTTACGTGGACCTGGAAGTTCTAGGGTGCATGGCTCTTCTGGACTTGGTGACATTGCTCCATTCGGGAGGCTACTCAATGCAATGGCTGAGAACATGGGTTTGGGGTCTGAAAAGTTTGAATCCTGGCTTAGCCACTCATCATGGACCTTTGGGCAATATCCTTAACCTCTTTGTACCTCAGTGTCTTCCTTTGTTACATGGCAATGGCAATGATACAATAACTATAATTATCAAAGCTGTTTTCCAGGACTGAGGTGAGAACTCATCAAAGCCCTGTGTCTATAGCACATATCGAGTGCTAAAACCAGACCAGCTGTCATCGAGCGCATTCTGACTCCTGAGACAACTCCCTATCTTATAAAGTAGAAACGCTCCATAGGATTTAGGTGCCCTGCTGGCAGAGTGGGTTATGGCTGCTAACCACAAGGCCAGCAGTTCAAAACCACCAGCTGCTCTTCCGGAGAAAGAGGAAGCTTTCTGCTTCCGTAAAGACTTGCAGCCTTAGAAACACACAGGGACAGTTCTACCCTGTCCCAGAGGGTGGCTGTGAGTCAGAATGAACTCAATGACAGAGAGTTTGGTTTCGAGTTCTGCTTCATGTTTGCAGAAGCAGACAGACACCCCCACGCCTGAGACCTTGCTTCTGCTCTGCCTCTGGGGGGTGAGGGGGGGTGGGGAGGCTCAAACTACCAATATTTAGGTTAGCAGTCAAGTGTAAAGCATTTGTGCCTAGCAGGGACCCTGAGCTAGTCACTGGGGAGTCCCTTCCCACTCTTGCCAACCACTTATGTAGGGTTATCAAGGCATGATCTTTAAGTTGCTGATCACCACGCCTTTGTTCCAAGGCCTCTGTGGTTGGTTTTGAACATCCAACCTTTCAGTTAGGAGCAGCCAAGGGTTGAACCACTTGCACCACTCCAGAATCCTAGTGAGACTTAAACCCCAGACCAAACTGACTGCCACTGAGTCAATTCTGACTCCTAGTGGCCCTAGAGGACAGGGTGAGAGCTGCCACTGTGAGTTTCCAGTGACAAGTTAGTGACTGTTTACAGGAGTAGAAAGCCCTGTCTTTCTCCCATGGAGCTGCTGGTGGTTTTGAACTGCTGAACTTTGGGATCACAGCCCAGTAGGTAAACATTATGCCTGACCAGGACTCTTAAGTGAGAATTAGTGGATGCTCAAGAATTGAAGCTGGGAAAGCTACCAGCTGGTAGGGTAGCAGGAAAACTTAGCGGGGACATCCTTTCTGTTGCATTTTGTTGTTGTTAGCATGCTGATAACATATTTAATTATCATGACAATATTAAAAAAAAGTACAAATAGCCCACAAATCATTTTTCAATCTGCTCGGTGTTTACCCATGGTACATACCCTCCCAGGCTGCAATCAGGAAATACATTTCTGCTATAAGTTGAGAAGGATTCTCTTAAGCAGAGCATCAACAAATCTCCTCATTTGACCAAGGGAATCTTTTGTTTCCCAGCTGTAGGCACGTGCTCCAGGAAAAGCGCCCCCATTGGAAAAACTACCATCTGACTTTGGACCACTGTGACAGTGACATAACCTCCTGTCAACTTGACCAAGGGGGTAGAGTCTAGCCGGTCAATCAGATCAAACCAATGATGCCTCTGTGTGGGCCTGGCATTCTCCTGAGGATTCTGGGAACTCCTGTCTTCCTCCCTGGAGGCAGGACACACGCCCTCTCTTTGAGACATTTCTGTTGACAAGCCACATGGAGCCACACTGATGGAAGTCAGAGAGTCCTAGAGATGCTTCCACCACCCCTGGACCCACAGGACTTTCCACCCACTGGCTTTTGATCTTACTGCATTCAGCATCATTGCATGTGCTGCGGGAGTCTGAAAAGGAATTCATGGGCTAATATTGAGCTTATGGACTTGATCTGGACTGGGCCCGGATGTTTTCTTAATATCCACTTACTCTTGGACATAAAACTCTCTCTTACACCCATATGAGAAGCTCTGGATGTGTTTCTCTAGTCAACCCCGACTAACACAACCACTTCAAGGAAAAAGACAAAACTTGGAGAAGTACATCAGAGAGTTGATGAGAATGGGTGTTTCTTTTGGCCAACAGGCTCATTCTTCTTTGAAGAGAAAGTTGTGAGTTGCTGTGAGGTGCCAGGAGTCCGTTCCAACCCATAGCAACCCAATGCACAGCAGAAGTAACCCCTGCACCGTCCTGGGCCATCTCCACACCTGTTTCTATCTTTGAGCCCATTGTTGCAGCCACTGTGTTGATCCATCTCCTTGAGGGCCCTCTTCTGTTTTGCTGCCCCTCCACTTTATCGAGCATGAGGTCCTTCTTCAGGGACTGGCCTCTCCTGACAACATGTCCAAAGCATGTAAGACAAAGAGAAAGCAGCAAGGTAATTCAGCTAGTTCTTCTCACCAAGGTTGTAGTGCTGCTTGTCTCTTCTATCACCTCTCCTTGCTTTTAAAGTCCCTTGTTGCTTTTAAACCGTGCTTGCTAAAAGTGAGGAGGCTTTGAAGTCCTTGCTGATGAAAATCAAGGATTGCAGCCTGCAGTATGGATGTCAACTCAAAGTGAAGAAAACAAAAGTCCTCACAACTGGAGTAGTAGGTAACATCCTGAGAAATGGAGAAAAAAATGAAGTGGTCGAGAATTTTGTCTTGCTTAGATCCACAATCAGCACTCATGGGAGCAGCAGTCAAGAGCTCAAATGATGCATTGCATTAGGTAAATCTGCTGCACATCACCTCTATAAAGTGTTGAAAACCACGGATGTGTTTCTGTGGATTTTGAGGATCAAGGTGGGCCTGGCCCACTCAAAACTCACTGCCATCCAGTAATTCAATTCACAGGGATGCTGTATGACAGCGTAGCACTGCTCCTATGGATTTCTGAAACTATAACTATTTTGTGGTAGTTATATAATCGCTTGTCAATTTGAAAGGATTAAGAATGAAGGGGTGGAGTCTAGCCTGTCAATCAGGTCATAGCCAATGAGGCTTCTGTGTGGGCATGGCCTTCTGCTGAGGATTCTGGGAACTCCTGTCTACCTCCCTGGAGGAGGGAAACACCCTCTCTCTCTCTCTCTCTCTCTGCTGAGTCTCTGGAAGACATTCTCATTGACAAGCCACATGGAAACAGGCTGATGGCAGCCAGAGCCTCGGAGCTGAAGAAGCCACGTGGAGATGCTTACACCGCCACTCGATCCACAAGGCTTCTCACTCACTGGCCTGTGATCTTCCTGCATTTAGTGTCATTGCATGTGTTTCGTGAATATGAAGAGGACACTGTGAGCTGGTATCGGACATATGGGCTAACATCATACTTATGGACTTGATCTGGACTGGGCTGGGGTATTTTCTCAATATTCAATAGCTCTTGTATCTAAAGCTCTTTCCTATACACATATAAGTCTCCATGAATTTGTTTCTCTAGTCTACCCAGATTAACACATATTTATAGGAGTAGAAAGTCTCATCTTTTCCCTGAGGAGAGACCAGTAGTTTTAAACTGCTGAACTTGAGGTTAGCAGCCCACCACATAGCCCATTACACCACGGTATTTTCATTGCTTCATGTGTATGTCAACGTTGGACATTGAATAAGGAAGGCTCAGGAAGAAAAGTGCTGGCTAAGAATGCTGAAAGTAGCATGGACTGTCAAAAGAACAAATAGATCTGTCTTGGAAGAAGTACATCCAGAATGGCCTCTAGAAGTGAGAATAGTAAGACTTCATCTCATGAACTTTGGACATGTTGTCAGGAGGGACCAGTCCCTAGAAAAGGACTTTCTGCATGCTAAAGCAGAAGGGCCACAAAAAAAGAGGACAACTGTTATGTTAGGCTGAGTTTTCTAGAGAAATAGATCCAGTGACACTCATCTGTGTACAAGATGGAATTTTATATTAAGAAGCAACTTTACATCAAGAAGGCAATCTATCCCAGTCCAACTCAAGCCCATAAGTCAAATGCTAATCCATAAGTCCTTCTCACATTCATAAGTCAGATGCCGGTCCATAAGTCCTTTGTCAGATTCCTGTTGTTGCAGGCTGGCAAACCAGGAAGCAGGAAGATCACAGGCTGGTGGGTGCAGAGTGATATGGATCCAAGTTGGCAGAAACATGGCAGGGCTCAGACAGCTTTCAGGATCAGCAGCAGAGTCCTGGCAAGCAGGAAGGCTAAGTGGCAGAAAGAAAACTGCTTCCAAGAGACCCTACCTCTTACACAAAAGTCTTATGACATCAAGGAGGTGTTGTCCAGCTGTGACTTGATTGACAGGTTTAACTCCACCCTTAGCTAGGAGTGTCTAGCTAAGTGTCTAGTTGATAATCCCCAACTACCATAACTGCCAAGGAGAAGGATTGACACAATGGCTGCAACAATGGGCTCAAAGATAATAAGGGTTATGAGGATGGTGCAGGATCAGACAGGGCTTTATTCTGTTGTACACAGGGTTGCTATGGGTTGGAACCAACTCAACGGCACTTAACAGCACATTGCTTTTGAGAGACAACATGTAGGTGGAGCTCTTGGTCTTACATAAGTGCTTATCTACTGCTAGGGGATCTCTATGCATGAAGTAACAGTGCAGACTGAGGAGTTAAGCATTCCCTTGTCATGCCTATTGGGAGTGTACTGTATCCTTCCTTCCTTAAGCCACATTGACCCAACATCACAACTGAAAAGTATTGTTTGTTCAAGGAGAGCTGTGCCCTTTGGCTCATCTTTGCTCACAGGAAATTGGAAGGACAGCTCTAGTTGCAGGACAGCGGGCCTAATCTTTTCAGCTCCTTAGTCCAAAACCCTGGTACCAAGGTCTGGCCTGGCCATCAAAAGGTGTCACTGAAGACTGAAAACTCAGGCGTGGCAATACATTTCAGTGTCTTATAGGGATCCCTGGCTGTGGCAAGTAGTTGGAGCCTCCTGATGACTCACCTAACCATTGGTGGTTCAACCTCCCCCCCACCCCCTGGCACCTCAGAAGAAAGGCCTGGTGATCTGATCCCATAAAGGTGCCGACCAAGAAAATCCTATGGAGCAGTTCTACTCTGGAGTGGCGGAGAGGGGGCGGAGGGGGGTGGGGTGGGGTGTCAGCACGAACAAGGCCGAATCAGCTCAACAGCAATAGGTTTTTTTGTTTTGTTTTGTTTTGTTTGTATCTTACATAGGTCAGGGAGGCAGTCATAGCTTGGCAGGTTGGTCTATGGGCCAATGGGGTCTCCCCCACAGCTCTGGAGTCTTCCATCACCCCTCATCTTGGGCCAGGAGGAAGACAAGGTCTCAGCCTGGGCGGAGGAAGTCATCCTCCCCCCTTGAGGCCAAGGACAGTTGAATCTCTACTGGAGTGGGGAGAATGCCTGCAGAGTACCATATGGGGTGTGTTAATCCAGGTTGACTGGAGAAACAAATCCAGGGACACTCGTGTGTAAGAGAGAGCTTTATGTCAAAGAGAAATTGTGTATTAAGAACACATCCCAGCCCAGTCCAGATCAAGTCCGTAAGTCTAATATTAGCCCATATGTCCAGTACTAGTCCATAAATTTCTCTTCAGACTCCTGCAGCCCATGCAAGGATGACAAATTCAGAAAGATCACAGGCCAGTGGGTGGAAAGTCTGGTGGATCCAGTGGCGGTGGAAGCATCTCCAGGGCTCTGGCTGCCATCAGCATGGCTCCATGGGGCTTGTCAATGGGAAGGGGAAGCAGTGAGAGACTGTGTCCCACCTCCAGGGAGGAAGAGAAGAAGTCCCAGAATCCTCATGAGACGGCCATGTCGACAAGGAGGGACCACCAGGCTGTGACATGATTGGCAGGCTAGACTCCACCCCTTCATTCTTCTGTATCAAGTTAACATGAAATTGTGTAATTACCACATGGGGGAGTTTCATGGCCACTGGACCCATTTTAGGGATGAGCTCCATGACTTCTTGTCATATGGAGGTCAACCTGGCAGACAGAGAGTGAACTCTCATAGTAGCTGTAAGCCTTCCCTGGTGTTAAAAAACCTAAACGTGCTGAGAAATCCAGAAGTTAGTGTTATGGAATACATAGACTGTGATAGGTATGCTTTGAGTGTGACAGCCTCAAACTGATAGTATCGGGAAGGCTGGCAAAGCTTTCCAAAGAAGGAGCTGGTGATACGCAAGGCCACCGTCGTCCAGGTGATTCTGACGCATAGTGACCCTGTAGGGTAGACTAGGGCAGTTTCTGAGACTGTCAATTTTTAGGAAAGTAGACCACCTCATTTTTCTCCTGCCGAGTTCCTCGTGGGTTTAACTACCAGCCTTTAGCCTGCCAGCCCAACACAGAGCTCCCTGGACTACTAGGGACCCTCAAACAACTGTTACTTCTGGGTGCCCTGAAGTTGGCTCTGATTCATGGAGCTCCAATGAACAGCAGAACGAAATCCTGGCCTCTGCCCTGTGTCAGCCCCTCAGTCATTGCTGTGTCGGGGCCCATTGTCGCAGCCACTGCATCAATCCATCTCATTGAGGCTCTTCCTCTTTTTGCTGTCCCTCTACTTGACCTCCCAACATGATGTCCTCTTCCAGGGGTTGATCTCTTCTGATCCTGTGTCCGAAGTAAGTGAGACGGAGTCTTGTCCTCCTTACTTCTAAGAAGCTTTCTGGCTGCACTAAGACAGATGTGTTTGTCCTGGCAGCCTGTAGTACTGCCACCCTCATTTGAATGAGTCCATTCTTTTCCCGTCTTCCTGATTCATGGCCAGCTTCTATATGCATATGAGGTGATTGAAAAACATCATGACTTGGGTTAGGAGAACCTGAGTCCTCAAAGTGACATCTCTGTTCTTTAACCTTTTGAAGAGGTCTTGGAGCTCTGGCGGCATGGTGGGTTAGCAGCTCCGAGGGAGAAAGCTAAGGCTGTTTACTCCTGTAAAGAGTTACCGTCTCAGAAACTCACAGGGGCAATTCTACTCTATTCTGTCATCTTATGAGTGGAAAGTGAGGTTTTGTTTTTTGTTTTTTCAGGACATCATTTGATTTTAAAACTTGCTAAATCCAAATAAAACCCAACCCACTGCCATCAAGTTGACTTAAAGTGGCTATATGCTGAGTAGAACTGCCCTCTAGGGTTTCCGAGGCTGTAAACCTTTATGAGCACAGAAAGCCTCCTATTTCTCTCTAGGAGTAGATGGGAAAGAACCTCCAGACTCAAGGCCATCGAGTGGATACGGACTCAACCACCCCATGAGACAGCACAGAACTGCCTCCGTGGGTTTCAGAGACGGTAACTCTTCGTGGGAGTAGAAAGCCCCATCCTTCTTCCTCAGAATGGCTGGTGGTTTCGAACTGCTGACCTTGCCGTTAACAACCCAACACACAACCAGTATATCAGCAGGGCTCCTTTAGGAGTGCCTGGTTGGTTGGCCCCTTCCCGTATTTATCGACAGGCCATTTTTATTCCACAAAGAGAGTAAACGACCCCCAAATGATACAGAAGATTATATAGAAGCAGAGAGAGATATGCGGTAAGATTCGCGGTTGGCTAATCTAAACACGGTGGATGGCCCCCTGCCCTCCTTGGGGTACCGACATCGACGGGTTTCAGCTTACAAGTAGGTCTCTGGCCCTCCGCCCAGCCAGATCTTTTGAAATTTAAATCCAGCAAGCCCAGCCTCCAACAGGAAAGAAAGGATTTGCAATATTGGACAAGAGAAAGCCCTGCCTGCGGCAGATGAATTTTTGTCTGGGGATTTCTCTAATGTGAATGTTTGGTTTTGTGGGGAACAAAACCCCCCCAAACAAAGCAAGATCACAGCGATCCATTCCTCTCTCCACTGGGGGTGGGGTGGGGGGCACATCCATTTCAGAAGTCGGCAAATTCACAGGCCCTGAATCTGCAAATCATCCGGAGGAACTGTGCTTGTTCCGGAGTGAGCGCAGCTAGGTGGCTGTGTAGCTGTCACTTCTGCTGGCCTTGAGGGCAGAGGATAATTACGTTGCAGTATACATTTGTAGGCTCAATTATGTCCGTTCTCTCGGCCCGTGCCCTCCCTTGCTGACTGATCTCCGACAGTCATCGCCCTCTCTTCTGCAAACCCTGTGGAAAGGATTTGGTCTTTGTTCTTGGCGCCTGAGAGATATTCCCCACCAACTGCCCCCCTCCCTCCCCTGCCAATTTACTGAGTATTTCAGTTGTCTTTGTGGTCACTGCAAAGAGCCTTGGTGGTGTAGTGGTTATGTGTTGGGCTGCAATTTGCATGATCAACCGTTCAAAACCACCAGCAGCTCCTTAGGAGAAAGACTGGGCTTTCCACTCTTTCTTGTAAACAGTTAGTCTTGGAAACCCACAGGGGGTCGCTCTGGGTCAGTATCAACTCACCGAGGACTCCGGTGGCACAGTGGTTACTGTGCTTGTCTGCTAACCAGAAGGTCAGTGGTACCCGGCTGACTGCCCCACTCTCCCTCTGAGCGGCTGGGAGTTTCCAACCCAGTGTGTAATCCACTACAACCTTGGAAACCCAATGGGTCCCTTCTGCTCTAACTTACATAGTGACTGTAAATTGGAATTGGCGGGACATTTGTGTTTTTGTTTAGAGGCTGGTGAGGGGTGGGGGCTGTTATTTTTAAGTCTTCAGAGCACATCTGATGATTTATGCTGCTCAGGTGACTCAGTGGGTGCTGGGGATAGTTCAGACATTAGTCCAAACTCATGGGAGTTGGGGAGGTGGGCATCAAGGGAGGAATTAATTCACGTAATCATACCTACCCGATACCCCTCCAAACCTACCATCGTTGAGTCGATTCTGACTCATCGAAAAACGCACTCCCATAAAGTCGGTGCTGACTCGTAGTGACCTATAGAACAAGGTGGAATTCCCCGTGTGAGTTTCCCAAATGGCAACTCTTTAGGGGGAGTAGAAAGCCCTTCTCTCCCACGGAACAGCTGGTGGCTTCAAATTGTTGACCTTGTGAATCAAAGCCCAGAGTGTAACTGTTAGGTAGGCCAGCATAGGACTGGGGGATGTCCGTTAACGCGTGCCCAGAGGGCCAAGCTAGGGAAACAAAGGAGTGGCGCACCACACATGTTCAGGGTTCTGCCGGTAGGATGGGGTGGGCGTGAACTTGAATTGGCTCACCTAGCCAGGTAAATTCAATTCAGCCAATGGAGTCAATCAGGGGTCTTCCACTACGCCTCCCTGTGGAATCCTTGAAAAGGCAGAAGCCCAGAGAAGAGAGAGAGAACCTAGACGGAGGAGAGAGAACTCAGGCGCAGAGAGCTTTGGCACGCTTGGCGGGACACTGAGCAGCTTTCAACCAGGCCGCATGTCCGGGAGGAGCCCCTTGGGTGCCGTGTAAACCTGAAACTTTTTCTAACTTTCATAAAACTCACTTGGATCACGAACCAGGCTTCGGCGTGAATTCTTTCTTGGGCGGAGCCAAGGACCGAGGTATAAATCTAGCTCCAGAGAGATCTAACATAACCACTGAGCCACCAGGGCTCCTTTCTGAATCATATATGAGGTTCCTGAGGCTGTTCATCTTTAAGAGAGAAGACGGCCTCATCTTTCGTCTGAGGAGTGGCAGGTAGGTTTGAACCAGCCATCTTGTGCTTATTGGTCCTGAGACAAGCCCTGATAAAGGCTCTGGACAAGGAAGCTCAGGGCTTCCTGCTTAGTGAAAGACTTCAGTGCGTGTGGGAGGGGAGCTTCTTCCCAGGCCTCCCACGGGAGATGTGCCTTCATTTGCATCCCTGTTGCTAAAATAAAAGTTATTATTACAAACCCACCATTTCCATGAGTCCTGTGGATTATCAAACCCAAGAGACTAGTGAAGTCAGCAGGTCAGACGTGAGAGGGCACTGGAGGTGGTGGGGTTGGGGCCAGGGGGCAATGAGAAGACCCCAAATAAGCAGTGTTAAAAAATAGATCATCAATAAGTTGATTTGAGTAAAAAAGCTTTAAAAACAAAGCAAACAAAAGATCAGAATTTTTCTACCCTACAACAGTGTGTGTGTGTGTGTGTGTGTGTGTGTGTGTGTGTGTGCTTTTGATTTGTTGTTGTGTGTGGCTTATCTACTATTTAAACTTTTCCCAGAACTGTCTTCACCATGAGATTTTCATTTCTGTGAAGAGTTAGCTTTTTTAAAGGGGGGCCCTGTTTTCTTTAACCGCAGTTGGTCGGTTATGGGGACGCCAAGCTTACGGCTGGCACCTGAGACCTTGCAGTCCGGCCCCCCTTCCTCTTGGTGATGAGGTCCAAGGAAGAAGTGCTGCGTGCACTTCTGCCTTCTCCAGGTCACAGCCGGCTGCTGGCCGTCCCGGACGGTCTGCTCAGCAGATGGCTGTCCGTCCGGGCCGAGGAGGGAAGGTGGCGGGAAGCCGCGGGAGAGAAGCGGGCAGCTGGCTTGAGCGGTGCACCGCGAAGGCAGAGAATTGCAGTGATTTACTTTTAATATTTGCGCTGCCCCGGAAGCCAGGAAAACGGCACCCATTGGCTTCTAACTAATGAGAACCGAGAGGGAGCCAGGCTGGAAACCTGGCCGGGCTTCCATGCGCAATTAGGTTTGTTTGTTTAGGTCTCTTTGTATTTGGTTTTAGATGACTCAGATCCGAATACTGACTGCAGGCCTTTCAAGGCCCAGAGCCCGGCACTGCGTTTTGGGTCCGGGGCTTCGCCAAGTGCAAGGAGACTTGGCTCCGGGGATGGTTTTCCTATCCAGGGTTTTTTCAGACTCCCAAGTGGAGCTGAAGCATGCTGCTCAGCGCCAGGTTATTTTTCTTAGCAGCCCCCGCCGTCGGGCGGGGTAAGGGGACGGAGATTGCAAACACACAGATTGCAAACACACACATACACACGCACACTCACACCCAAATGGCTCACAAGGCACCCATTGTGCTGGGTGCCAGCCCCGCCATGTGCCGATGATGGCTTTCCCAGCTGTGCCCTGCAGTTCTCTCTGGAAACCTCCTCAGAAGTCTGCCCCCACCCCCGCTCCTACCCCCGCTGGCCCGCCCAGCCCTGTAAACAGTCATGTCCAGAGATGGAGTCTCCCTTCTCTGTCTAGAGAATATTGT
Organism: Echinops telfairi; assembly: GCF_000313985.2. Taxonomy (NCBI): domain Eukaryota; kingdom Metazoa; phylum Chordata; class Mammalia; order Afrosoricida; family Tenrecidae; genus Echinops; species Echinops telfairi. Next base: position 94,975,431 of record NW_022111369.1, on the reverse strand, counting down.
GCCTGCAAGCCCCCATCCCCACCGCCAGCCGCCTTGTGGCGCTCTGGGGACAAACCTGGAGCCTCTTAGCATGCCCCAAACAGTTAGGGAAGCTCTTAACTTCCCCAACTCAGGGCAGTGACTCCCATGGGGTTGTGTGCCCCCACCCCCACTCCGCAGGGCCACTTGACCCCAGTCCAGGGTATTGGGAGGGGCCAGGCATGGCTTTCCCCTGCCTAGATGACCGGGTTGCAAATCAGGCAATGGTGAACACTGGTCTCCCTCCCATCTGTTCTGGTCCCATGGGTGCCAGACTAGAACTACGCTCTATGGGGCTTGCCATGGTTGCTGCTTCAGCAGCGGATCACCAGGCCTTTCCTCTGAGGTGCCTCCTGATACACGTGAACCCACAGCCTTTCAGTCAGTAGCTTGAAGGCACCTCTTGGGCTACGTGCTCAGAGGCTGCATCCCAGCAGCCCTATCCCTGAGGGTAGAGGGTAGAGGCAGGCCCAAGGGGCTTTGCCTGCTGTCAAGTCCGACAACGAGTGGATATTAGCAGGAGGGACAGATTTCCCGAACTTCCTGCAAGCTGCGTCCCTGTCCCAGCATCTGACAGTCTCTCCAGCCCAGCTGCCCTTGCAAAATGAAGGAGGCCAGCCAGTGGGCCGGCCAGAGCAGCACTCGTTTGACTTTGGAAATGCCAATGAAATGCGTGTTACCGGAGATTTGGCTTTTTAATGCTTCACTCTGTGTTAGTTGTGGTTTGGTCCACCGAGTTAGGCCCCACTTGGCGAGTCTCTATGCCCAACGGGGCGAAACTGTGTTATGTATGCCTTCAGTACGGATGGCAACTCAATGTACAGAAATCCAAAATCCTCTTAACCGGACCAAGAGGGAACCTCATCATCTACGGAGAAAAGCTTGGAGTTGTTGAGGATTTCATCCTGCTTGGATCTCCAATCCATGCTCATGGAAGCCATAGTTAAGCACTTAAAGGATGCATGGTATTGGGTAAATCTGCTGCACATGTTTAAGGTGATGAAGAGCAAACATGTCTTCACTTTGAAGACAAGGGACAGTATTTTCAGTCGTCTCATGAAAACCCAGAAGCTGGAAGCTGGAGGCAGAAGGGTACATTTGAATGACGGTGTTCTGGAAGAATCATGGAGCTATCCCAGCGTGCCAGAGGAACAGGCAACCCTCTCTTGAAGGACATCCAGCCGGAATTTCCTTAGGAAGGAAGGAAGGTGGTGAGACTCCATCGCAGGAACTTTGGACCAATCTTTGAGAAGGACATCAAGCTCCGGAAAGTAGACGGTCAGTGAGTAAGAGGAAGATCCTTAAGGAGATGGACTGACAACAGCTGCAACGATGGGCTCAAACAGCAACGATTCTGAGGGTGATGCAGGCCGGGGCAGTGCTGCTTTCTTAAGGTCACTGTGAGTCAGAAACAATCCAACAGCAAACAACAACACAACAACAGGACAGTACTGGGTGTCTGGGCGCACACTAGGAAGGGGGGGTCTCTAACCTGGAAGGAAAAGGTCAAGCACCCCAGGAAGAGTGGGTGAAACCCAGAGGCTATGTAAGCCATAACCATGAGGGGTTTGAAAAGGAGCACACGTGGGGCAGTGGACAAGCTCAGAGACTGGAGCTCGCTTAGTAGGTCTGTAGGGAAAACACCCCCAGATCCATCTGCTCCTATAAAGAGTAAAAGTCAACCCAACCCATTGCTGTCAGGTTAATTACAACGCATGGTCTCCCCACAGGACGCAGTAGAACTGCCCTCACTGAGTTCCCCAGGGTATAATCCTTTTTCTTTTTTTTTTTTTAGGTAATTTTTTTATCTCTCAAAAATTATTTTTTATTATTGGGGGCCTTTACAGCTCTTATCACAATCCATACATATATCCGTTGTGTCAAACACATCTGTACATATGTTGTCATCATCTTTTTCAAATCATTTTTTTCTACTTGAGCCCCTGGCATCAGCTCCTCATTTCCCCCCTCTGAGAATATAAGCTATGGAAGCTGCCGGCCACAGCTTTCTCATGCTGGGCAGCTGGTGGGTTTGAACAGGTGACTTTGGGGTTAGCAGTTGAGCCCTTCAACTTTTGCGCTGCCAGCGGAAAAGTTCTACTCTTTCCACACGGGGTCTCTAGGAGTCAGAATCGACTCGATGGCACCCAACACTGTCAACAAGCTCCTGTGAGTGTTTATATGATATACCCAGGCCCAGGAGGAGTGGTTTATATTTATTATCATTCTATAACTATTGTTATTGAACTGCCTATTAAATTCCATGCCTTCCTTCCGGGTTCACGTTTCTTCTCCCTTCGGACCATCTTTTGGTAGCTCTTCCAATGGCAACGCTGAGTGGTGAACTCTGTCAATGGTCATATGGGTTTTTGAGCTTGGCACTTACATCGTCTCTAGCCCATTTTAAGAGGAAGAATACAAAAAGAATACAAATGACAGGGTTGATGAAAAAGATGGCAACCGCCATGAACTTCCAGAAGAACAAACCCATGTGTCTTGGAGGAAGGCTCGCCTTGGAAATGAGATGGTGAGACTTTGGCCCGAGGACACGAGGGGCTTACTCTCTGGTGAGGGAGATCATGTTTATACAGGAGAAAGTCAGCTCCGTGGAAAATTCTCCCACTACATGGAAGCAGAGGGTTCAATTCTCACTCATCGCCTACTCACATGTCAGCGTTTACCTGTCAAGAACGTATTTGTGAGTGCAGTATAAACAATTATAAATCCTCACGCCAGTGTATTTACAGCACACATGAGAAAGAAATGTCACAGGGGTTTTTCCAAATCCATCAACCAGCCTGAACATCTTGCAATGCTGGCAGGACATGTTCGAAGCTGTTGTTGTTAGGGGCCTTTGAGCTGGCTTTGACTCATAGTAGCCCGATGCACAACAGAACACAATGCCGCCTGGTCCTGCGCCATCCCCACAATGGCTCTGCTGTGGGAGCCCGTGATTGAGGCCAATGTGTCAATCCATCTCATTGAGGGGCTTCCTCTTTTTCACTACCGCTCTACTTTACCAAATCGGATGTCCTTCGTCAGGCACTAGTCTCTCCTGACGACCTGTCCAAAGTCCGTGAGATGAAGTCTCACCATCCTTGCCTCAAAGGAGGCTGTGCTCATTCCAAGACAGATCTGCTTGTTTTCTTGGCAGCCCATGGTACTTTCAATATTCTTTGACAGAACCATAATTCGAATTCATTGATTCTTCTTCAATCTCCCTTCTTCAATGTCCAACTTCCAAATGCATATTAGGCCAATGAAAAGACCATGGCTTGGGTGAGGCACACCTTAGTCCTTAATGAAACATCCTTGCTTTTTGTGTTAGTCCAGGTTGACTAGAGGAACAAATCCAGATATATATGTATGTATAAGAAAGCACTTTATATCAAAGAGTAATTGTATATTTATCCTAACCTACTCCAGATCAAGTCCATAAGTCCAATATTAGCTCATGTGTCTGACACTAGTCTATAAATTCTTCTTGAGACTCACGCAGCCACTCACAATGATGCTGAATGCAGGAAGATCACAGGCGGTTGGTGCAAAGTCTTGTGGATCCAGTAGCGGTGGAAGCATCTCAGTGCTGGCATGGGTTTCCACATGGCTCCTCCAGCTCTAGGGCTCTGGCTGCCATCAGCATGGCTCCATGTGGCTTGTCAACAGGAATGTCAAAGCAGAGAAAGAGAGAGAGAGTTGCCTGCCTCCACTGATGGAAGGATCTAGAGAGATGAAGTTCCCAGAATCCTCATGAAAAGGCCATGCACATAAGGAGGAATCATCAGGCTGTGGCCTGATTGACAGGCTAGACTCCACCCCTTCGTTGACACGAAACTGCATAACTACCACACTTTTCAACACTCTAAAGAGGTCACATGCAGCAGATGTACCCAAAGCAATGCATCCTTTCAGCTTTTCATTACTGCTTCCGTGGAGCCTGGTTGTGGATCCAAGGAAGATAAAATCTGTAACGACTTCATGTTTTATGCACTTTTGATGATGCTCTAAACTATCAATAACAACGACAAAATCAAATTATCAACCGTGTTAGAGGGAGGGCTGAATTCTCATCCTACTCTTGCTACAGAAAATGAAATTAGGAAGTGAACAGATGAAGAGGTGAGTTAAAAATATGTAGAAGAAATGGAAGGAATTTCCTCCTCCCCCACTATCATGACCTCAAATCTACCTTACAAATCAGATTAGACCAGAGGATGCACGCTGCTACAGATAAGAGCCTGCAACACAGGGAATCCAGGACAGATAAACCCCTCAGGGCCAACAATAAGAATAGAGATACCAGGAGAATTAGGGGAAGGTGGGGGAAGAAGGGGGAATCGACCCCAAGGATCAAGGTATAACCCCCTCCCAGGGGGACGAACAACAGAAAAGTGGGTGAAGGGTGACAGAGGACGATGTAAGATATGAAAATAATCTATAACTTATCAAGGGTTCATGAGGAAGGGATGGTGGCAGAGGGAGGGGGAAAAATGAGGAGCTGATGCCAAGGGCTCAAGTAGAAAGAAAATGCTTTGAAAATGATGATGGCAATGTATGTACAAATGTGCTTGACACAATGGACGAATGTATGGAGTGTGATATGAGATGTAAGAAGCCCCAATAAAAGTATTTAATGAAAGAAAGAAAGAAATGGAAGGAACCAAATGCTATATGGTGTCTTGGACGGAGTCCTGGAGAAGAGGGAGAAAGGGCTTTAGTGAGAACACTGGAGAAACCTAGCGGGGGGCGGGGGGGGAGGGGGGGGGAGTGTGTAGTTTGGTCATCAGCATCATACACAGTTAATGTCTTAGTTTTGACACAATTAGTTTGTGTTCTATGATGTTAACATGAGGGGAAGCTGGGTGGGCTTGGTGTATGTACTGTCTTTGCAATTTTTCTGCAAGTTTAAAATTCTGTTGCACTTAAGTTTTTAAAAAGCAAAAAGGCAGGCATGTAAGTAAGGATGCCTGGAGCATAAGTTTGCTGAGCTTCACAACAGCAATGCTTCTGCTTTCTGTTTATTTTAAAAGGTCTTCATGCTTGGACTGATAATCAAAGGTGTAGCAGTTCAGAACCACCAGCCGCTCCTCCGGGAAAAGATGAGGCTTTCTACTCTCGTCAAGAGGTACAGTCTCAGACACCCACAGGAGCATTTCCACCCTGTCCCGTAGGATCACTATGAGTTGGAACTGATTCAATGGCAGTGAGGTTTTTGTTTGTTTGTTTTTCACTGCATCTTCTGTAAGGAGCTCTGGTGGAGTACTGGGTTATGCATTGGGCTGCTAACTCTAGGGTCAGGAGTTTGAAACCACCAGCTGCTCCTTGGGAGAAAGATGAGGCTTTCAACTCCTATAAACATTTACAGTCTCAGGAACCCACAGAGGCAGTTCCACCCTGTCCTAAAAGAGTCAGAATGAACTCGCTAGGAGTGAGTGAGTGAGTGAGTGAGTGAAATTTCACCATTAGTCTTTTTCCTTTTTATCTTCTGTGTTAGGTTATTAGCTGTGACTGTTTTGTTACCTTTGGCAGTAGCTTTAACAACTTATAGTATACATCTTTAATTTTATCAAGTAGTCTGTATTCAAATGGTAAGCCAATAAGTATTGCTACCAAATTACCTTTACTGAACAAATTATAGTAAAATGAGCTATTAATGAAAAAGTTACTGAAAAGTCACTAAAACTATTAAATGAGATAGTAGTAGTAAAATGAAACAGAAGCGATTGCTTCAGGGTGTATCCCGTGGAAATCTATACACTTCTGAAGGTCCACACCCTTTGAAATTCCGGAAGAATTCGGCACTCGGGTTTACACCCCATCAAAATGGTAACTCCGGTACCCTCAAGGCACTGGGATTGTGTTCCTTTTCAATGTGCTTCGGGTTTGGGGATCAAAAAGAAGTCTTAAGGAGCAAGATCACGGCTGCAGCATCGACAGGGTAAGGTTTTGCAAGGAAATTCCCATAGGAAGACTGCGCTGCCCTGGGAGAATGAGCAGGTGAGTTGTCAGTGCAGACATTTCCTCACTGGAACTTCCTGCGGTTTTTCCTCACCAATGCCGGTTTCAATTTCCTCAAAACTTCTTCCTAAGGAGCCGCTGTGATTGCGCTGCTTCCTTCAAGGAAACCTATCGACCGTGACCCCTCTGAAATCTCAAAGAAACAGTTGCCACAACCTAATGAGCTGACATCCCCTTGGAAGCTACTCTTTTGATTGGACTTTGTTCTTAAAAGGCTCCCCAGTGAGATGAGGACAAATATGTTACTGTGAGAACTTGTCTTCAGAACTGAGCGCAGAGCCAGGTTCAAACACGGTTTGATTGGGATAAGCCCTGCACGTGTATGCACTGGAATCCGAGTAGCAAGACTTTCTGACTTACCTTCAGATAGCATCCGCCTCTCACAACAAAGACTGTACAATTGTAGACTTCCCGTTTCCCCCTCCCAGGCTTTATGTAAATGTTTTGTCAACTTAAACTTCATAATTCATTATTCTTTTTGTTGAAAAATGACCTTAAGAAAAAATGTGGTAGATCCATCTGCGACAGAGTTTTACCATTTCAATAATCTTTGCGTGTACCATCCCGTGACATCACTTAAGGTCACCACGGCGATGCATCATCACCCTCTACTCAGTGTCTCCAAGCAATGAGCTCTGCTTGCCACACCCCCTCCCACCAGCCCCTGAAGCTCACGGCCGTCCAGTCAATTTCTATTCATTTCGACCCTATAGGAGAGGGTAGAACTGCTCCTGTAGACTTCTGAGACTGTCACCCTTTACGGGGGCTGAAAGCCCCATCTGTCTCCCACAGAACAACTGGTGATTTTAAGCTGCTGACCTTGCGGTTGGCAGCACCATGCATAACCACTGTGTCAACAGGGATCCTGACCCTGGTAACTACTAATAAACATGGGTCCCTACACACTTGCCTAGTCTAGATATTTCATATGAGCAGAATTATACAATAGTTGTCTTCTTGTGGCTTATAACATTTTCCAGGTTCATCCATTCTGTAGCAGGCATCAGAACTTTGTTTCTCTTCAGGGCTGAGTACCATTCCGCTGTATGTGTGGACCAGCTTTTGCTTGCCCATTCATCTATTGATGCGCTCACCCTTACTCTTGAATGAGAGTTGCGCTAGACAAGAATTCTAGGTTAGCAGTGATCTTACTGAAAACATTTTGACGGATCTCCCATCATCTTCTGACTTCTTGTTTCCATTGAGATGTCTGCTGTCCGATGGTTCCTTTATAGGCAATCTATTCCCACCAGCACCCCTTGATTTAAAAATGTATTTCTTAATTCTTGATGTCGCTCCGTTTCACTCGTATGTCTGATTTGGAATTTCTTTCCACTTGGGTTGCTTGCGATACACTCTGAGTCTTTAGACTTACATATATTCATCTTTTCATCAAGTCTGCAAATTTCGAGACCACTCTCTCTTCAAATATTGCCTTCTCCACTCTCACCATTTCCTTCTAGAAAAGCTACGAGCTATATATTGATGGTGGGTGGAATATATTTTGGTTAACACTGCCAAGATAAGGTGTTGCTGAAGATTATTAAGCTTCCCTTTCTCTCATCCTATATGATTGATCTGTCCTTCACCTGCCAGACTCAGAGATGTAGCTAATTAGTGGGAGCGATGCAAGTTCCCTGAAGCATTTTACCCGCCGAAGCTCTGAGTTTTGCTCCAAGAAGAAGCTTTCCAATATTTTCAAAAGCCGGCTTAAGATAACCGCTCTCACTCCTACTTCTGGGGCTTCAGGAATCACTTGTGAGTAAAGTGCCTTTAGCCCGTGGATCTGGAAGTGTGCCAAACAACAACAGGACCGTTTTCAAGGCGGCAAAGCCACACACGATTGTCCACCTGCCTGGCAGCTGTCCCTGCACCCATGCCAGTTTCTGCATCCTTGCTGAGCGGAAGGTCTTGACCTCAAATAAAACACAGCTACTTTTACTCCCAAGGCACGTTGCTTGGCTTACGTGTCCATCAAGCTCCAGCAAGTTCTGCAACAAGTTTGTGGTGGTTGGTGCTCCCTGCTATGTTGGTATTTTCCGTTTGTAAAGTAAAATGTTGTTGTTGTTGTTGTTGTTGTTGTTCGGTGACGGCCAGGTTGGACCAGCCTCACCATTATTATGCTCAAGTCCATGCGGCGGCCACTGTGTTAATTCATCTTGTCGAAGGGCTTCCTCTTTTTGGCTGCCCCTCTAGTGAAAAGTAAAATAGGAGGCTCTCTTGAACATGTTCTTGCCCTTGTTGCTGTGCATTAAGTCCCTCTTAGTCAACTCTTGAAGCAGCAGTCAAGAGATCAAAAATTAAGCTGCATTAGGTAAATCTGCTGTCTAAGACCTCTTTAGAGCATTGAAAAACAAGGCTGCTACTCCGCAGACCAAGCCATGGCATTGTCCATTGCCTCGTGTGCATGTGAAAGTTGGACACTGAATAAAAAAGCCGAAGAAAAATCAATGCATTTGAATTGTGGTGCTGGAGAAGAATATTGGAAGTACCACAGACTGCTAAAGACAAAGCTGCCTTGGAAGAAATAAAGCCAGAGTGCTCCTAAGAGGCAAGGATGGTGAGACTTCATCTCACATATTCTGGACGTGTTGTCAGGAGAGACCAGTCCCTGGGGAAGGACATCGTGCTTGTACAGTAGCGGGGCAGTGAAGGAGAGGGAGACTCTCAAGGACATGGATGGACACAGTGGCTGCAACAATGGAGTGCAGCACAGGAGCGATGGTGAGGATGGCGCCGGACCGGGCAGTGTTTCTGCCTGTTGTGCACGGGGTCGCTGTGGGTTGGAACGGACTCGATGGTGCATAACAACAGTAAGTCTCCCTTAATCTTTGAAGAGCAAACATCGTATAGTATTTGAGGATTCGGCGGGTAAGGAATTCTCGCAGGAGACATGGAAACGACCTGTCTCTACTCCAGGGTGTTTGGAAGACTTGACGGCTGTGAAGGACTCAAGTAAGAGAAGCTACAATCATCTAGATTGGGGTCCTCAAACTTTTTAAACAGGGGGCCCGTTCACTGTCCCTCAGACCCATTGGAGGGGCGGACTGCAGTTTAAAAAAAACTATGAATAAATTCCTATGCACACTGCACATACCTTATTTTGAAGTAAAAAAACAAATGGGGCAAAAACACCCGGCGGGCCGGATGAGTGTCCTCGGTGGGCCGCATGTGGCCCGCGGGGTGTAGTTTGAGGGCCCCTGATCTAGAGCATTCTTCATTCCCATCTCTGGTGATTGACACTGGCTGTTGGCTGGGGTGTCAGCTGGGCTGCCAGTCAGAATACTGACACGTGACCTCTCCTTGCTCTCTCTCCACACGGGCTTCTTTGGACTTCTTTACAGCACGGTGGCTAGGTTCCAAGAGTGAGTGTCCAGGAGGAAAAGTGAGCACTTGTGGCATTTTGATAGTTCCTTTTGGAGGTGGTAGGAAGCCCCACACCAACACTTGCGCTCTCCTCTCTTGATTAAGGCAGTCCGTCACCAAGGTCTGTCCAAGGTCAAGAGAGGGGGCATAAAGTCCATGACCTGATGAAAGAAGTTACTGTTGTCTCTGTACATTCCGTGGTTACTATTCCATCATGTTTGACTAGCTTTTGTAAGAACTTGGCCAGCCACCAACTGCTGTGGAGTCAATTCTAGCGCAGAGCAACCCGACAGGGCCAAGTAGAGCCTTGGGTTGCACATCTTTACAGGAGAAGAGAGCCCCGTCTTTCTCCATCAGAGCAGCTGGTGGGTTCAAACTGGACAGGAGTTCCAATTTGTTTATATGTGGGAAACAGAAAGATTTCTCCCAAGTTCTCTCCCCCAAATATATGCCAAACTTAGCTGCTTGCTATACATGGTAAATGACTATACACTTTGAAGGTCAACAGAAGTAGGTCAGGGGTCATTCTCCCTAAGGGTTATCAGCCATCCAGAGCAAGCAAACACCACTGTTTATCCCACAATAAGTAGGGCCCACTCCCTTCTGATAAGGATAGTAGTAAATTGTTTCCTGAAGGAGAGCCCAGGGAGGTCAAGCCCACTCAAGGGTGACCAAGGTTAGGCCACAATCTGGGGTCCACCCTTCTTGTCATATGTATACCTCTAGTTCCACCCCTTCCTATCATGTGTACACCCCTAGCTCATCTCCTTCCTGTTACGCCTATGCCCATTGTATTTCCCCCTCCTATTGCTTGTATTACCTATTTTACAACCCCTTCTTGTGACATATGTCTTTACCTGTAATTAGGAGGCATGCACAACTGGAAAGAGGTATAAGCCTTGGTTAGCAATAAATCGCTCTCTCTCCAGCGCTGTCCTAGCACCCTCTCCTGCCTACCCATCTCCCATCTCCACGTGGACCACCAAGCGGGGCTGAGGTGAGCATGCTACCATGAAATGTGTCTGACTCCATTATTTCACTCTCTCTTCTATCTCTCCTTATTCTCTATGACTTTATAATAATCTTGACTTATTATCACTGTACAATTGTACCTACCAGACGCGTGATGATTTCTTAGGGGCTCTCTCCCCTGACAGTTTATATGTATTTGTCCTTGGCTATAGGAGAAAGATGAAAGTGGACCTATATTTGTATTTATGTAATACTTTTTCCTTTTGTGGTGCTACAATTATTTTTGAAGAAACAACTGAAGGGTGTGAATGAAACATCATATGCTGGATTCTGAGATCAATTACAGCCTTCATCATGCATGACAACCGCATGGACATTTTCTTTGTTAATTCTCCAGTCTGTCAATATTTCCTTGATCTGATTCATTAAGCTATTATCTGTGAGAGTCCCTGAAAATCTTTCGCCAAGCAAGTCAAAGCCATCGTCATCAATTATTCAGCATACACTCAAGCCAAAAAGAAGACCTTTGGTTCTTTGACCATTTCCAAAATGCTTGGTGTCCAAGGAGACTTCAAAAAGTTCATGGACAAATGGAATGAAAAGATAATGGAATTTTCCGTGAACTTGGGGAAGGCCCCTTGTATAAGATACAAAGCATTTACAGCAGCCTTACTCATCAGAAGCAAGTCTTCCCTACCTTATACATGCAGCAACATGGTGGACCAGTGCACTGTGCTAGAGTCACATATATGAACCAGTGATGAACAAAGAAACAAAGTCGCATGAGACAGGCAATGACATAGATGACTTCCACAAATATGATGATATTGCGTGGAAGTAACCAGATCCAAGAGCATAAAGCCATTCACGAGAAGCTCAATGGCAGACAAAACCAGTCAGTCCTCACCTTGTCAAAAGAGTGGCTACCTTTGAGGGGAGTTTAACCAATAGGGTGCCAGGAAACCTTAGGGTGGTAGGAATGATCTGATCTGGGTGATCATTAGATGCATAGAAATAACCATAATTATTATGACTGAGCTGTACCTGGAGATTTCTACACTTTAAGGCACGTAAGCCATGACTCAATAAAACCAGTGGGGGGTAAAAAAATCACTTAACAGGGGTCTTGTGTCTGATTTTGAAGTTTTCCTCATCAGGAAATGTTGAGGTGCTCAAGTAATCCAGCCTCCCAAGACATGAAGAATTCTCCAGTATGACTTTCTATTGGAAGACTCGTGGCTAAAATAAAATTGCATAGCTAAAAATGAAATATAGCCATTCAAGGAAATATGCATCATCTTACAAATCTCCAGTTCCACAGAGGGTGGAATTATGACCCAATGGAAGATTTATTCATCTGCCTTGGTAATTTACTTAAAATTTTAAATAGGAATTAAAAAAAATGATCACCACCTGATTTAACAAGGACTGAGCAATAGACCTAAGACAAAGGTTGGCAGAAACCACCAGAAGCCTTTATTTTAATTGTGACTTCACAGTGGGTAATTGATGAGTTCGATGTGTATTTGTTGACCCAAGAGCGAAAGGCTTTTAAAACAATTCAACTCATTCTTCCTCTCTCCTAATGACTTGATTAGCTGCCTGTCTGTTTCTTGTCAGAAGGCTGTGGTGGTGGCTCTGTGGCAGCATTTTCAACATCCGTGTGGAAGGCGTGGGTTCAATTAATGGCCCCTGCCCTTCATATGCAGCCGCCACCTGTCTGCCAGTGGAGGCCTATATGTTACTGTAATGCTCAATTAGTTTCGGCAGAGCCTTCAGCCCAAGACAAATTAGGAAGGCCTGGTGATCTAGGCCTGAAACAAAGATTCAGTGACAATCCAATGGGTTACAACCATCTACTCCACTCGGGAGGTGCCACAGGGTAGGCCTCTCTGCATGGGGTCTCATGAGTCTGGGACTGACTGCTTGACAGCCAAACTACATTTCCTATTGCTTTAAAGGCTTCTGATAATTGTGTTTACAAGCACTCTTGATTTTGTCAGCATTTCTAGTTGTTTGTATTGTTGCTACTGCCTTTTAATAAAATTATACTTTTCCCCCCTTAAGAGTTTTATTGAAATATAATTCACATCGATACAATTAAATCATTGGAATATATAACAATAGTTGTGCAATTATGAACACAATCAATTGTAGAACTTTTTCTTCATTTTGTACTCAATATTAGAGCCTCATTTCCCCCCTACCTCTCCTTTCATAACCCTAAGCAACAATTAATCTAGTCATTGTCTTTATAGATTTGCCTGCTCCAGGATTTCATATCAAGAGAATTATGCAAAATATCCCCATCAATAACAAAGTAAAACACAGAAAAACCTCAACCCAAAAGAAAACAGAATATACCAAGAATTGGAACAAAAATGAATCAAAATGGAAAACAAATGATAAACTGCTACATTTAACCTAACTATGTCTGTATTAATTCACTTCCTGATACACTCTGTATGAGGGCAAAGTTTTTCACATCCCTAGTTAATGGTCTCAAGGAAGTCAATGAAGGCTAAATCCCTGTGGGGTCTCTGCCAATGGACTTCAGGCTTTCACTGCCAATGAAAGCCTTCTGCAAACCAAGTGATCAGAATATAAACTCTAATATAACGCCCACCTCTGATCTTGGACTTTGTTATTTACAAACCTTGAATCACACAGGCCTATGCGCTTTTTCTATATGGCTTAGCTGACACCTCAGTGATATGGCTGCTTGCTTTAAGACAAACGGTAATATTTTACTAATCGAGCACTGTCTGATTTCCTCACAACTCCTTGCGATAGCATCCATGACTTCAGCGATCCCTTCAGGAGGGTATAAAAAGATATCTTTTTGCTTCAAAGAGCAGCTAAACTTTCAGCGTGCAAAGTACCTGAAATCTTCCCTCCAAATTCTATTTAATGGCAAGTGGCATGGCATGCTGATGTCACGGATGTTGGTACACTGATTAGACCATGATGATGCCCTGCTTGATGGCATGGCTTTGACTCTCAGTGGCCTTGTGTGGAGCAGAATGCCACAGGGCCAATCCTGTCCTCTCCATGTGACCACTGGTGTATTTGAGTTCATTGTTGGGGTTATTGTGTCAACCCATGCCATGGAAGGATTCCCCCCATTTTTGGTAGGCCCACCACTTTACCAACCATCTTATTCTTTGTGAACCAAAGGTTGGTGGTTCATGCCCACCCAGGGACATGCCACCTCCATCATCTACTTGTATGTTGCCATGATCCTGTAAGCGATGTCACTGGCATTTCAAGTACTAGCAGAATGACCCATCCGCAGAGCTTCCAGATGAAGACAGCCTAGGAATAAAGCCTGGGAATCTACTTCTAAAAACGGTTGTTTTTTTCTCACTGCCATCAATTCCATGCCAACTCCTAGTGACCCTATAGGACAAGGTAGCACTGCCCCTGTATATCTGGGACTGTAACTCTTTTCGGGAGGAGAAAGCCCTATCTTTTATCTGTGGAGGGGTTGATGGTTTTGAACTGCTGTCCTGTGGATCGCAGCCCCATGCAGTACCACTAGCCCACCAGAGCTCCCTGTTGCTTCCCATGATGTACAACAGAACGAAACACTGCCTGATCCTGTACCAACCTCACAATTGTTGTCATGCTTGAGTCCACTGTTGCAGCCACTGTCAATCCATCCCGTTGAGGGTCTTCCTCTATTGTGCTACCCTTCTACTTTACCAAGCAGGATATCCTCCTCCAGGGACTGGTCTCTCCTGAGAACATGCGGCAAGGTGCCTGAGACAAAGTCTTGCTATCCTTGCTTTTAAGGAGCATTCTGGCTGTACTTCTTCCACAGCTCTGTTTGTTGTTTTCGTGGTACTTTCAGTATTCTTCACCAACA
>NW_022111369.1:94952215-94959809 GCF_000313985.2 Echinops telfairi | reverse complement strand
GTTCCCTCTTGGCACCCTCCTTGTTGACAAGAGATCCCCACCTCACACTCAAGAGATCCCCACCTCACACCCGGGCCCCTCCCCACCACTGTAGACATGGGCCTGGTTGGCTGGCAGCTCTGTGCAGGGACTCAGAGCCAGGGTCCTCACCCAGGCTACTCATCCACACGACAACGGACCCTGCTGCCCCAGACGTCAAAGGGGCCTGTCAGCACCCATACAGCTCACACCACACATCAGCTGTAGAAAAACAAAACAAACCCAAAACCCAGTACATCATTATTTTGCTTTGAACAAATCTGGTCTTTCTCCTCCGAACCCTACCCAATGTTAGGTGAACAGGATGATCAACGAATGTCCAATCCAGTTCAACTTGAAGCTGATCTTTACGACCTGATGCATAACCCTTGGTTTTGAGGAAACCCACCCAGAGTCTTTGGAAAACCCACTCGCTCTGTGTCTTGCCTCAGAGGCTCAGGGGTGCATAGAAAAAGAGGGCTTCTAGCCTCATGGGCTAACAACAGGTGGCTCTCTGGTTCCTGAAGGTCTTTGAATGTCTGTGGGTGACTGCTCATGGGTCTCTGGAAGACGTCTTTTGTCCGCCTGGGTCATGCTTGACCTCCTGGCCTCCAGGATTGAAAATAGACCTAGTTCTTCCAGTTTGGGCAGTGCTTTGGATGCCTGGCCTCTTGTGGGTCGAATCCCTCACACTCCTTCCTTACTGCCCACCCTGCAGACTCAGCTGGAGGTCACCTGTCTCCTTGCAGCAAGTTCTACCAGAGAGTCCCCAGGCTCCCAATCCAGGGCCCCCAGGGAACAGCAGGCCTCCTGCTGGCCGACCAAGTGGAGCTCCTGCTCTTTTTATCCTTTGCTTCATTGTGAGTGGAACGAACGTGGACAGAGCACACTGGGTTTCCATTCAACGACACACGCGCATATGGTTTGGGGGACATGGATCGCAAGATCCACAATGGCACACCCCTCTTCCCCCTTCTTGCCATTTCCATCTGGACTTCTGAGATTCACCATGGGGCACAGGCTGCCCTCTGCCTGGTTGCTGGCTTGCTGGTACTTCAGGGTTGATGGGGCCTCCTGGTGTGAGCATTCAACTCATAGCTGAAATGCCTATCGCTTAGCTGAAAGAGGAGCCACTGGGGGAGTCCAGTTCGGGGCTAATGGCTGATGATAGTCTTGGGGCTCCCACCCAGAGTGCCTCCCTGCAGGCAATTCAGTCTCCTTCCAGGACCTTCTGCTGCGATCCCTTTCAGAGCCATCCGTGGTGGCCCCACCCTGGGTTCTGAAGACACAGTGTGTGACATGGCTTCCCCCCAGAGGCTCCTGGAGATGGGAATGCAGGACAGCTTGGGGACCCCCTCCTGCAAGTCTTCCTCTGACCACTCTTTTTGAAGATTCCGAGGAACAAGCGGAAGCGGCTGATCATTTCCTTTAGGTCCAGCCGTCCCTCATGGGCTGGCTGTGGCATCCTCTCTATACGTTGCCGTTAGGTCGCATCCGGTCGGTTCCGATGCAAAACCACCTTCTGTACAATGGAGCAAGAGTCTGCCTGGTCTGCGCTGCCCTCCCAATTGTTGTGTGTGATGCAGACAGTCCCCGACAAAGAGGAGACCCTCCAGCTAGATCGATACAAGGGCGGAAAGAATGGGCTCAACTGTATCAATTACAGACGGGGCAGGGCCGAGTCGTGCTTCATTCTGTCCCAGGTGAGGTTGCTATGAGGCAACAAGAACCGGTTAACACCGGATCTGCACCCGAGGGTGCAGACCATACAAAAGAGAGTCCACTAGAGAAAGATTTCCTTTGTGTCTCCAAGGAATTTTAGACTCTGGGATGTTCCTCTGAAGAGACTTTAAGGCGTAAGGGTCTTCTTACCACACCTATTCAAATGACATCGTTTCCAGATGCCTGCAGGGAGCACAGAGTTGGGGCTATAAAATGAAGGCTATTTCATTCCGGTGTGTTGGATTCTAATTCTGGCTAGAAATAGGCATCTTTCAGCACCCCGTCCCCCTCCCCCGGAGCAGGCAACAATAAACCAGAGTTTACATGCACCCAGAGAAGTGTCATGTCAAGTGGGGAAAGAAAGTAGGAGGCAGGAGGCAGCAGAGCAGACGGATTCAGGAACCCAGTGCCTGGGAGTCTTTCTGGGTGGCCTCTGTCCTTGGCTCAGAAGGGAGGCCCACCTGTCGCTGGGATTTGTCACGTCATGGCCACCCTGTCATCGGGAAGGCCCCCTGAAGTAGGAGCTCATCCCAGCGTGTGAAGGGTCTGAACGTCCACCAGGCACTGTTTCTGTGGGGACCTCATCTGGGTTACGCAGGGACTGAGACACAGACGTACATCTATGTGTCCAGACGCCAATGGGGAGACAGGGGCCGCAGCTCTGAAGGTGCTCAAGAAGTTGAGCTGGAACTGTGTCTCAGAGCAGAGTGGTTTCAGAGCTACGAGGGAGGGGACGCTCAGCAGGCTACTGCATTTTCCTGGGAAGAGGGGTCTGCGAGCCATCTTGAGAAGGTTGCATCAGGGGCTCATCTCGGTGACTCTGGGCTGACAAAGGCACTTTATTTTGACACTCATGTCAGAGCGACAATCATGCATGCAGAAGAGCTGCCTTCTCTCCATGTCAGATGACAGTGTAACCGAACGACATTGGCAAAGCAAGTCAACGTCACTGCCAAGCACTATCAGCAATGCGTGTGTGTGTGTGTGTGTGTGTGTGTGTGTGTGTGTGCCTACATCACAGCTTTGAGGACACACAAGGTGGAACTGGAGAGGCTGATGTAGAGGGCAGAGGCTATGAGACAGTTGGGAAGGCTAAACTCATGAATGTGGGTGAACGTAGAGAGATCGGGGCTCCCACGCTTCCCATGTAGGCAGAGACGAGCAAACATTTGACAAATATCTGTAGAATGCCTACCGTGAGCCCTGGAGCAAACCGAGCTCGTCTCTCTCCCAGTGGAGCAGCTAGTCTGGCAGGCGAGACCACAGGGAACCGAGTTACGGTGGGTGCAGGGGTAGTGACGAACGGCATTGTACCTAACAGGATCCATAGGCCACAGAGCTTGATCTAGCTGGGGGTGAGACTACAAAGGGTTTTCTGAAGGGAGTTCTTTGGGAACTCTCGGGTGGAAAGAGAGAAGCAAGAGGCACCGGGTCTATTCACGTCCTCAGGAGCTTTTGTGTTGCCTAGAGAACGTGGATCTTTGTTGTGTTTCCCGCCAGGGGGTCTCAGCTGATGTTCATCTCACCGACTTGGGACCCTGCACCTATTGAGCTCAATCACAGGCTTGCAGGCTTCCTGGGTGCAGGTGAGTCAGTGCCAGTACCGGAGGCAGCCTTCCTGACCCTCTGCTTCTCGGGAGTCACTTTTGCCCAGCTCATCTTCTGGGGGGGAGGGTGGGGGAGGGGTGGTGTATTGAGGGTAGCAGAAAGAGCAGTGCTTGAAAAGAGGCAATTCTTGCCATAGCAGTGACCCCTCCCCAACTGGCCCCTTCACTGGGATCAAGGGTGGGACGTTCTGCACACGGTGCGCAGATGTTTCTGCCAAGGGACCGTCTGAAAGACGACAGCTGCCCAAGGAAGCTGCTCGAGCACCATCCATCTGGACACTCGGTTGGCTTAGCAAGCCCCTCTGGACTCGGAGAGTGGGAACGTCTCCAGAACTCATCCGCCAGCACAAGGGGTGGTTGAGCAAACAGGCTTACTGGTTTTTTTCAGACTGTCTTTCTTGTTAACGTTTGGTCGGCCAGCCATGCATTTTTGGAGCGTTACATAGGCTTACACTAAGCTTGCGTCTGAGAACAATTAGGACCCGCTTGGGGGAGGCCACAGGGTCAGAGACAGCAGATGGGCGGTCCACTTCAGCAGGTTAGAAGTTCACTTGCTCCCAAGGAAGAAGGCTCATCTTTGACTGGGGGCATGAGGGGCTGGGACGAAATGGGGCAGAATGAAAGGAAGACAGAAGGCCCCTTCTTGACACCATTTCGGGCAAATGTCTCTACCTTCGACAGTTGTTTTCGTTTTCCGGAAAGAACTATTGGCAGTCTTGGCTAAATCAAGAAGCCAGCGGCCTGGTGCCGAACTAAAATAGCAGCACTGCTGTGTTTTCCAGCCGAGGGATTACTCCTCGGTGAGCCAGAGAGCTCTGGAACAATGCTTGGAAGGAAAAAAAAATCACATTTTTCCCCCAAAAAAATTTTAAAGGAAAATTTGTAGGCAATGAAGTCAAGGCTTAACTCTTGAGGGTAATTGGCAGAGGGGCAGTTATGGGGGAGGTGGTCTTTACTGGTGGGACCTGTGCTTCAGTGAGGAGGGTAAGTTTCCGTTGTCAAAAGGACAGCTAAAGCCCCTGTGTCCCAGAAAGAGTAGTTAATAGAATACACATGCTAGTAGTTGGTGGTGAAGAAAAGACGTAACAAGAGAATGGTATGAGTTAGTCTTTGTGGCATAATCAACTCAGGGACTTCGAACAATCATTTCATTCAATCTTGGCTCTGTAGGTGAACAATATGGTCTAGGGTCAGCTGGGTGGTTGATCTGCTGGTCTTACGGGAGTCCTTCACCTGTTTTCATTTGTCGGCTCAGAAGGACCCTGGATAGTCTACAATGGCCTTGCTCACTTTTTTTTTAATCAACTGATGCCGACTATTGGCTTGTCCCTGTGTCTCCAGCCACCTGCTTGGGTTCTGCTCACAGTGGCTGAGCAGTGAGGAAGGGATGAACAAGTGCTTCTCAGGTCTCTGCTTGTGTTGTGCCTGTTGTCCCACTGACCAAAGCAAGTCCTGGTGCCAAGCTCACAGTTAATATGGGATGGAACTGCACAAGGACGTAGACACCAGGAAGGTGATTCATTGGGAGCCATGATTGTAACTGTCTACCCACAAGAAGGAAGTATATTTGGAATGGAATTGAACACCCTAGTCCAAGTGGAATCCAAACTGGGCGAGTCAGAGTTTGTATGAACTCAAGTGGAAGGAAAGAAGGGCAGAGAATCAACTTGTTGCATGCTTAGACCAAGGCTGTTATTTCCTGAGGATGTTGAGGTAGGGAGACGCTTGGATTAGTAAGACTTGCATCGCTCAAGGAGAGTCATCTTTAGCATCTCATAAAATTTTATAAGTCTCTCTTCCTTCCTCTCCCCCCATATTTACATGTATATCCATAAAGTTGTAGCCCAACATTCCCCTGGTCCCAAAGTCTAAGCAAGACATCCCTTCCAGTTTCGACAACAGAGGGATTAGCTTGAGTGGAGATGGGGGCACTACGCGCCAAATAAAGAGGAGTGAGAAAGCCTAGAGACTCCCAACACCAGGAGACCCTTGTTGGCCTAGGTTTGGCAAGGCAAAGAGGGAAAGCCAAGTCACAGAGATCAGGAACCAACGCCGTCTGGTACAAAATAGAGCCGGGATGGACCTGTTTGGTGGGAACTGGAGTGACAGGGGAGACAGACACACTGATGGAGAAGCTACCCAAGGCAGCTACCTGGATTCTTTCTTCCTGCCCATCTTTGTCTCCTGACAATGTCTCTCATTGACTGAAGTCAACCAGAAGCCCATTGGTCTAGGGGCCTTAGAATAAAGCCTGCAGCAGGAAGCACTTCTGTAATCTGGAGCAGCGCAGGGGAGGCCCCCAACCCCATCTCCAGTGATAACGAGGATATTCTTACCTGATAAAGCAAGCCTTTCAGTGTTCTGCAAAATCCAGTTGCTGAGTTCTGTGTCCACGAGAGTATCTCCTGCGTCCTCCAGACAAACTGCCCCACCCTCCTCGTTGATGTGCGTTTCAAAAGCCCCCTGAGATGTGGTTCCTTCCTCCTTGAGAATGCTGCCGTCCTGTGCCGCCCGGTAGTAGCGTGCTTTTTGAGTCTTCCATGAGTTAAAGCCTGAGAATATTGTATCTACCATGGACTGCGTGGAAGACTTCCTACTACATAGTCTGGACATGTCGGGAGAGACCAGTCCCGGGAGGACAGCAGGCCTGGTAAAGTGAGGGGACGTGAAAGAGAGGAAGGCTCTCAATGGGATGGATCGACACAAGGGCTGCAACAAAGGACTCAAACAACACAGCAATTGTGAGGATGGCCCAGACCCTGGCAGTATTTTTCGTTCTGTTGGGCATGAGTCATTATGGGTCAAAACTGATTTGATGGCCCCTAACAACAACAAACCGCCAGAGAACAAACGAATGTATCTTAGAGGCTGTACAGCCAGAAGGGTCCCTATAAGCCAGGGTGATGAACCTGGCTTATAGGGACCCTTCTGGAAAGCTCAATCCCTGGAGAATGATATCATTTTTTGCTGAAGTAGAGGATCAGGGGATAAGATGGAGACCATCAGTGAGATGGATTGATACCATGACTGTAACAATGGGCTCAGACCTAGCACAGGTTGTAGATGACACAGAGCCAGGTCCCATTTCATTATGATATATATAAGGTTTGAGTCAGAGCCGACTGAATAGCCACTTAGAACCAAAAAGTCCTCTTGGAACTGGGAAGCTGTCCCTTACACTCTCTGATTCTTTTCATCACGTTGTCCTTTGGGAAACAAATTCATTTCACTCCTTCCCGCAGCTCCTCCTCAGATACACATCTGGGAATAGGAGTTGGCAAATATGCAAGACAGACTCTCCCTGTTGTCACTGTCTTGGGTCATCTGACCAAGCGATTTCCTCATTCTCCTTCCACAAGACCACCTCCTACAAACCCACTCCTGGAAGTTCACTCATCCCTTTTCCAGCCCTGTGAAGTCATATGTGGATGAATTCCAGATGAGTTCAAGCTGGGGTACCACTGTGGGCACGACCGGGCACACACACGCACACACACACACACACACACACACACACACACCCCTATGCTCACGTCAGGAGCTCTGTTGGTACAGTGGCTAAGGACTTAGCTGCTAATCCAGAGGCAAAGTTGGTTCAACCCCCACCCCACCCCACTCCAGCAATCTACTTGCAGACAGAAAACCTTGTGGGGGCAGTTCTACTCTGCGACGTGAGGTCACTTCTAAAGTGAAAGATTGACTGAATGGCTCCTGACCACGTTAACAATACTGACGAATTCTTCCAAAAGAGGTAACTCTGTCTCGGAAGAGGCACAGTCAAAATGCTCCTGAGACGCGAGGATGGCCAGACTTCAGCTCACAGGCTTTGGACAGGAGAGACCAGCCCCTGGAGAAGGACCCCATGCTTGGTAAAGTAGAGGAGTAGGGAAAGAGAGGAAGTCTCTCATGGAGATGGGTGGACAGAGCAGCTGCAACAATGAGCACAATAACAACAGTTGTGAGGATGGCGCAGGACTGGGCAGTGTTTCCTTCTACTATGAATGGGGTTGCTCTGAGTTGGATCCTGTTTGATGGCATCGAACAATAACAACAATGCACACGAATGCACAGACAAGCGCTTTGCATTCACCGTTACTACCACAACCTTGACAAGAAATCAGAGAAGTTACCACTGCTTTAGTACCTCAATGTGCTAAACTAAGGTATTTTCCACTTAATTTTTGTCATCCCAAGGACACCTACACATGCAGGCAGTCTTGTCCTTGTTGACAAAGGAGGAATCTGAG
>NW_022111369.1:94946752-94951521 GCF_000313985.2 Echinops telfairi | reverse complement strand
TCCCTGTGTTTTCAGTTCCTATCTGTACCAGTGTACATCCTCTGGTCTAGCCAAATTTGTAAGGTAGAATTGGAATCATGGTAGTGGGTAGGGGGAGGAAGCATTTAGGAACTAGAGGAAAGTTGTATGTTTCATCGTTGCTACACTACACCCTGACTGGTTCGTCTCCTCCCAGCGACCCTTCCATAACGGGATGTCCAATTGCCTACATATGGACTGTGGGCATCCACTCTGCCCAAGGCACCTTTTATGACCAAAGAATACCATCTTTGGTTGAGTGATCCCCTGCAGAGCTTAAGGACTAGCTAAAAATAATCACGATCCATATACTATGTCAGGTTCCTGTGTTGTTTTACGGAGATGTTTGTTGTTGTTGAGTTTTTATTTTCTGTTCAGAGAGCCATCCTGGGAGTTTGATAGCCTAGGGATCTAGAGGCATCGTGGCACTGTGGCTGCAAACACCAACTCTGGCATTGGGGCCGCCGTCAGTGAGGAATTTTCCATGTGTACACAATGCTGCTTTGTAGTTGCATGTGGGTGCTGCCAGCACAGGGTGCAACAGCCACATCAAGTCAGGCCGTAGAGACCGAGCATTGATACAGATTTGGAGCTTTGAGAGAGGCTGTGAGGTCAGTCACCACACTGGTCTTATGAAGGGGAAAATGCTCCGGTGCTCAGACAAGGCTTCCTATATCAGAGGGGCAAGAGTGAGCAGCAGAGCTGTTGGGAATGAGGCATAAGATCCGGAAATGAAAGTCCTCCAGCCAAGTCCTCCTGCAAGTCTACTGGACTGTCCCCAAGCTCAGTAATAACTATGACGTGGTCCTCGGGCCTGGGACCTCAGTTATCTTGGCCACCACCACTTATTTCAGTCAGTTCTCCATAAGCACTTGAATAAACGAACAAACTTAAACGTCATTTAAAAAATCCGTTGTAGGTGCTCGCTTCGGCAGCACATACACTAAAAATTCTGTTGTAAATTTCATCTGCCTAAAATCCTGGTTCCCGATGACCAATTCCCACGTGGTACAAGGTTGCCAGTACCAATACCGATACATTTTCTTTGCAGTTATGTAATGTGGTTGTATCACAAATGCCACTCCCCTTGAAAGTGAATGACTTTAAGAACAGACATTTATTTCCTCCAGTTTTAGAAGATAAAACATCAAAATGAGTTCTTGACGATCCCAGTTCCTTCCCTGTAGGTAGCCCTATGTGTCCTGTGATTCCTTGGTCCTTGTAGGCATCGGCACCCAAGTTTATTTGGCCTACCCCTCCCTTAAAAAAATACTCAGTACCTCCCTGGCAATTAGGAGCTTTAGTACTATGGTACACAATCCAGGATAAAGTGTAGGTATCTGCTCTCACAGTACCCTTGGATCATTCTACGCCCTGCAGTGTCACTCACTTTGGGAACCACTGTAAATGTAGATGGTCCTCACATGGCTTCTGCCTTCCCTCCTACATGTGTGCCTGTCTCTGAGTCTACGCTTATTGTTGCTGTTAGGTGTCATCGAATGGGTTCTGACCCAGAGTGACCCTGTGCACAACAGAACGAAGCACTGCCTGGGCCTGCACCATCCTCATGCTTGCTATGTTGGAGCCCGTTGTTGCAGCCATGGTGTCAATCCATCTCATTGAGGGCCTTCCTCTTTCCCTGCCCCTCCACTTGACCAAGCATGCTGTCCTTCTCCAGGGACTGTCTCTCCTGACAACATGTCCAAAGGATGCAAAGTTGTGAGGATGGCGCAGGACTGGGCTTTCATTTGTCGGCTCAGAAGGACCCTGGATAGTCTACAATGGCCTTGCTCACTTTTTTTTAATCAACTGATGCCGACTATTGGCTTGTCCCTGTGTCTCCAGCCACCTGCTTGGGTTCTGCTCACAGTGGCTGAGCAGTGAGGAAGGGATGAACAAGTGCTTCTCAGGTCTCTGCTTGTGTTGTGCCTGTTGTCCCACTGACCAAAGCAAGTCCTGGTGCCAAGCTCACAGTTAATATGGGATGGAACTGCACAAGGACGTAGACACCAGGAAGGTGATTCATTGGGAGCCATGATTGTAACTGTCTACCCACAAGAAGGAAGTATATTTGGAATGGAATTGAACACCCTAGTCCAAGTGGAATCCAAACTGGGCGAGTCAGAGTTTGTATGAACTCAAGTGGAAGGAAAGAAGGGCAGAGAATCAACTTGTTGCATGCTTAGACCAAGGCTGTTATTTCCTGAGGATGTTGAGGTAGGGAGACGCTTGGATTAGTAAGACTTGCATCGCTCAAGGAGAGTCATCTTTAGCATCTCATAAAATTTTATAAGTCTCTCTTCCTTCCTCTCCCCCCATATTTACATGTATATCCATAAAGTTGTAGCCCAACATTCCCCTGGTCCCAAAGTCTAAGCAAGACATCCCTTCCAGTTTCGACAACAGAGGGATTAGCTTGAGTGGAGATGGGGGCACTACGCGCCAAATAAAGAGGAGTGAGAAAGCCTAGAGACTCCCAACACCAGGAGACCCTTGTTGGCCTAGGTTTGGCAAGGCAAAGAGGGAAAGCCAAGTCACAGAGATCAGGAACCAACGCCGTCTGGTACAAAATAGAGCCGGGATGGACCTGTTTGGTGGGAACTGGAGTGACAGGGGAGACAGACACACTGATGGAGAAGCTACCCAAGGCAGCTACCTGGATTCTTTCTTCCTGCCCATCTTTGTCTCCTGACAATGTCTCTCATTGACTGAAGTCAACCAGAAGCCCATTGGTCTAGGGGCCTTAGAATAAAGCCTGCAGCAGGAAGCACTTCTGTAATCTGGAGCAGCGCAGGGGAGGCCCCCAACCCCATCTCCAGTGATAACGAGGATATTCTTACCTGATAAAGCAAGCCTTTCAGTGTTCTGCAAAATCCAGTTGCTGAGTTCTGTGTCCACGAGAGTATCTCCTGCGTCCTCCAGACAAACTGCCCCACCCTCCTCGTTGATGTGCGTTTCAAAAGCCCCCTGAGATGTGGTTCCTTCCTCCTTGAGAATGCTGCCGTCCTGTGCCGCCCGGTAGTAGCGTGCTTTTTGAGTCTTCCATGAGTTAAAGCCTGAGAATATTGTATCTACCATGGACTGCGTGGAAGACTTCCTACTACATAGTCTGGACATGTCGGGAGAGACCAGTCCCGGGAGGACAGCAGGCCTGGTAAAGTGAGGGGACGTGAAAGAGAGGAAGGCTCTCAATGGGATGGATCGACACAAGGGCTGCAACAAAGGACTCAAACAACACAGCAATTGTGAGGATGGCCCAGACCCTGGCAGTATTTTTCGTTCTGTTGGGCATGAGTCATTATGGGTCAAAACTGATTTGATGGCCCCTAACAACAACAAACCGCCAGAGAACAAACGAATGTATCTTAGAGGCTGTACAGCCAGAAGGGTCCCTATAAGCCAGGGTGATGAACCTGGCTTATAGGGACCCTTCTGGAAAGCTCAATCCCTGGAGAATGATATCATTTTTTGCTGAAGTAGAGGATCAGGGGATAAGATGGAGACCATCAGTGAGATGGATTGATACCATGACTGTAACAATGGGCTCAGACCTAGCACAGGTTGTAGATGACACAGAGCCAGGTCCCATTTCATTATGATATATATAAGGTTTGAGTCAGAGCCGACTGAATAGCCACTTAGAACCAAAAAGTCCTCTTGGAACTGGGAAGCTGTCCCTTACACTCTCTGATTCTTTTCATCACGTTGTCCTTTGGGAAACAAATTCATTTCACTCCTTCCCGCAGCTCCTCCTCAGATACACATCTGGGAATAGGAGTTGGCAAATATGCAAGACAGACTCTCCCTGTTGTCACTGTCTTGGGTCATCTGACCAAGCGATTTCCTCATTCTCCTTCCACAAGACCACCTCCTACAAACCCACTCCTGGAAGTTCACTCATCCCTTTTCCAGCCCTGTGAAGTCATATGTGGATGAATTCCAGATGAGTTCAAGCTGGGGTACCACTGTGGGCACGACCGGGCACACACACGCACACACACACACACACACACACACACACACACCCCTATGCTCACGTCAGGAGCTCTGTTGGTACAGTGGCTAAGGACTTAGCTGCTAATCCAGAGGCAAAGTTGGTTCAACCCCCACCCCACCCCACTCCAGCAATCTACTTGCAGACAGAAAACCTTGTGGGGGCAGTTCTACTCTGCGACGTGAGGTCACTTCTAAAGTGAAAGATTGACTGAATGGCTCCTGACCACGTTAACAATACTGACGAATTCTTCCAAAAGAGGTAACTCTGTCTCGGAAGAGGCACAGTCAAAATGCTCCTGAGACGCGAGGATGGCCAGACTTCAGCTCACAGGCTTTGGACAGGAGAGACCAGCCCCTGGAGAAGGACCCCATGCTTGGTAAAGTAGAGGAGTAGGGAAAGAGAGGAAGTCTCTCATGGAGATGGGTGGACAGAGCAGCTGCAACAATGAGCACAATAACAACAGTTGTGAGGATGGCGCAGGACTGGGCAGTGTTTCCTTCTACTATGAATGGGGTTGCTCTGAGTTGGATCCTGTTTGATGGCATCGAACAATAACAACAATGCACACGAATGCACAGACAAGCGCTTTGCATTCACCGTTACTACCACAACCTTGACAAGAAATCAGAGAAGTTACCACTGCTTTAGTACCTCAATGTGCTAAACTAAGGTATTTTCCACTTAATTTTTGTCATCCCAAGGACACCTACACATGCAGGCAGTCTTGTCCTTGTTGACAAAGGAGGAATCTGAG
>NW_022111369.1:94941560-94946652 GCF_000313985.2 Echinops telfairi | reverse complement strand
TCCAAGATATACTTGTGTGTTCTTCGGATGGACCACTTTCAATAGTCTGCCAGCACCTTCATTCCAATGCATCATTTCTTCTTTGGACTTCCTTATTCAATGTCCAACTTTCACATTCATATGGGGCCATGGAAAATACCTTGGTTTGGACCAGGGGCACCTTAGATCTCAAAGGAACACTTTAAAGAAGTCTTGTGCAGCAGATTCACCCAATGAATCACACCTTTTGATCTCTTGACTGCTGCTTGCATCAGCATTGATTGTGGGTCCAAGCAAGATGAAATCTTTGACAACTTCCATCTTTTCTCCCTTTGACATCATGGCCCAGCTGTGAGGGTCTGGGTTGTCTTTATATTGAGTAATTGTGATCCATACCAAAGGCTGCAAACCTTGATCTTCATCAGCAAGTGCTTCAAGTCCTGCTCACGCTCTGCAAGCAAGGTTTTGTCATTGTAATTGGCATTTAGCAATGGCCTGTAACAGTCACTGAGGGCTCTTGACAAGGGCAGGGAGACAGGCAACCTTAGTGAGAAGTTCTGCTGTGAAGAGACACGAATTGGAAGCCTGCAGGATTTCCATGGTATAGTGTTTTTTTTCTTTTTCCAAAACATGAAAAATTGGACTGCACACTTGCATATTGACAAGGAAGTCCACAAAGGAATTACACGGATGGCCGGGGAACTGAATTTGTGGAGCTCTTTGGGACTGTGCAATGAGGTAATGCAAAATGTTATGTAGATTAGTTCGCAGCACAGAAATATTTATTATCCAACATTCTTTGGCAAAAAAATCAAACAAACAAGAGAGAATGCAATGTACATATAAATTTAAATGGGTGAAATCGTACAAGTGCTGGAGCAAAGACAAGAAGAAAGCATGCGTAATGATAATAAGCACTTTGAAAGTAGAGATTTATTGTCATTTTTTTTCTCTTTCCATTTCTGATAGTCCTGTAATTTGTTTTCTTAGTATATGTTACAGATTGACCTGTGCCCTCCCAAAGTCTGTGTTGAAAACCTGCTTCCCACACCTCTGGATGTACTATTGTGCTATGCATTGTAATGTTGTTGACAGATAAGGTTGAGTTGAGTCCAACCCATAGCAACCCCATGTTTTACAGAACTGTCCCATAGTGTGTCCTAGGCTGTCATATTTAGGGGAGGGGATCACAAGGTCTGCCTACATCTTCTCCTTAGGAGCCACTGCTGGCTTAGAACTACCAACTTTTTGGTCAACAGCTTATGGGCTATGTAACGTGATGTGATGTGATATGATGCAATGACTCTTAATCATGTAATGCATTATTCAATCAGTTGAATGCAATGCATTCAATCAGTTGACGTCAGATCACCATGGCATGAATCCTAAACCAAATCACTTCTGAGTTATATAAGGAGTAACATGGACTGTGTGCTGAGAAAATCATCAGAGCAGCTGGATTATATGAAGAAGAATGTGGCATCAGGATGGGAGGAAGGCTTACCAACAACCTGAGCTATGCAGATGACAAAGCCTTGCTTGCAGCGTGAGCAGAAGTTGAAGCACTTGCTGATGAAGATCAAGGCTTACAGCCTTTGGTATGGATCACAATTACTCAATAGAAAGACAACCCAGATCCTCGCAGCTGGGCCACGATGTCAAAGGGAGAAAAGATGGAAAGTTGCCAAGGGTTTCAGCTTGCTTGGATCCACAATCAATGTTCTCATGCAAGCAGTAGTCATGAGATCCAATGATGCATGGCAGTGGGTAAATATGCTCCACAAGACCTCTTTAAAGTGCTGAAAATCAAGGAAGTTACCTTGAGGACTAGGGTGCACTTGACCCAAACCATGATATTTTCAATTGCCTCCTATGCATGCGGGAGCAGTGAATTATGTAATGTGGCTCTATGAGCCAAAGTCTAACTCCCACCAAATGGCCTTTTCCTGCATGGATCTGGTAAGAAGGCGAAGGAAGATACTGGTAGGATTCATCTGCGAGTAAAATTGCAAACACTATTCCTTGGAGTGACATCCTGCTGTGTATAAAACGAGCCTTCTTAGAAGCAGGAGGCAGGAATCTCATTATCCTATTTCCTATCAGTCCTCTGGACCTGTGATCCCTGCACAGTGAACCTCCTTAATCCAGAAGACAGTTATAGCATCAGAACCAAGAGCCAGAGCCGGGAACAGAACGGCAGACTTCCCAACCCACAGAGCAGGGAGAGCTGGGTACTTTTGTGCAAGAGGCAGGCTTGCAGGTGGGGTGTCTCTGGGCACTTAATTGGGGGAAGTCTTCTTGCTGACCCAAGGAAGTGGGGCTGAGTGCCCTTGGGCTGAGGTTTGCTGGAGTCGGGTGCCTCTGGGCACTTAATTCAGGAAGTGAGGCTGGCTGACCCACTGAGCTTGAGCTGCATTTCTTCCGGTTAAAGGTTACACTGCAGTGGTAAGCCCTTTGGGGTATTTATTAGCAGAGCTGAAAGAACTTTGTAACATGTCCTGATAAACAACCTCAGCATTTCTCACTAGCATTACTTGTTAACTTCCTCAATAAATCCTTTCATTATGAATTTTGTCTGAATTCTGTGTAGCCATTGCTAAAGATATTAGAAACTAGACAGGATAAAATGGAGAACATTAATTAAGGGTACATATGTATGTGAAAGTTGGACATTGAATAAAGAAGGCCGAAGGAAAATGGATATATTTGAATTATGGTGCTGGTGAAAAATATAGAAAGTACTATGGACTTCCGAAAGAACAAACAGGTCTGTGTTGGAAGAAGTACAGCCAGAGTGCTCCTTAAGAGCCATATGGTGAGACTTTGTCTCACGTACTTTGGACATGTTGTCAGGTGTGACCAGTCCCTGGAAAAGGATATCGTGCTTGGTAACATAAAAGAAGTAGGCCTTGGACAAGATGGATGGACACAGTGGCTGCCACATGGGTTTAAGCATAAGAACAATTGTGAGGATGCTGCCGGAACAAGCAGTGTTTCCTAAGTCGTGCAGAGGAATTGCCACAGCAACCAGCACTGTGAGTTGGAATCAACTTGGTGACACCTAATAACAAGTCCAACGACTAACGCAAAATCCTCTGGTCAGCGTTCAGATCTCATCCTACTTAGCCTTTCAACAGTATTTGGCCTGTTGTCCACTCCTTCTTGCTTGTCTCTCTTTCGTCTCTTGGATTCTAAGAAAACCCACCTAGTGTTCCTTTCATGTCCCCGAGGACTCCTTCCCAGTGTCCTCGGTGACTCCAAATGTTGGAATGTTCCAGAGACGAGTTTGCAGGGCTCCTCTTTCCTCGGTCCACACTCACTCTCTTGCAATTTCATCTAGTTTCTGCTCCCTGTGTGCCCGACAATCCTCAATTCCTCCAAACTTCTGCCTCTTATAATGAAATCCCCACCTGGCATTGTCACTTGGATGAAAAATAGGCATCATGACTTTATGTGTCCCCAACTGAAACTTCTGACTTTCCTCTTTAATCTTCTTCCATAGGCATCTTCTCAAGAAGAGGAATGGCTCTCTTTCCAATTGCTCAGGCTAAAACTCTTGGTACTACCTTTAACTTTTCTTTTCTTTTCTTTCCCTATTTTCCTATGTGCCAACACTTCCTATTGCCTCAACCTAAATATCTCTATCTATGTCAGTGAATTCCCATCCATCCCACTATTCAAAGCCACCATCCGATGACACCTAGGATCAAGAACATCCTTATTTCATCTAGCTTTGCCCCTACAGTTACTCAATACAGTAGTCATGATGACTTCTTGCTAACCTTATTTGTATTGTGTTATTCCTCTGCTTACATTGTCCCAATAAGTGTACCACTGCACACAGAATGGAAGCCAGAGCCCTCAACCAGCCCACAAGACCTTCCACGTCCAATGTCCCCTACCTAGGTCTACATCTCTCCTCCTAGCGTACTCCATTCTCCGTACAGGGGTGAGTCTCTGCTGTCGCTCAAATGTGATGCTTCTACTATAGGATCATTGGTTTTGCTCATTTTTCTGCCTGGAATGTTATTTCCAGATATACCTGACTTTTCACTTTTTCAGGAGTGTATTCCTTAATGAAAATGACAGCCCAATCCTCAACGCTTCCATTCCATCTACCTGCCTTATTTTCTCCAAGAAACTATGGTTGCTGAGCTGATTCCAACTCACAGCGACCCTGAATCAAACTGCCTCGTAGATTGTAATAGAAGCAGACTGCCACAATTTCCCCTGCCAGCGACTGATAGGTTCAAACAACGACCTTTCTGTTGGCAGCTGAGCACTTAGCCACTGCATCACCCGGACTTCTCCTTTTTCTCCATAGAATTTATTATGTACTCATAGTTTACTTGTTTTATTTTTGTTTCCTCAATCTTTCTCCTCTAGAATTCATGACCCCTAAGACAAAAGATTTTTTAAAACTTTTTTTACTGTGAATTCAGCGATCAGATTCCAACAGGTCATCAGGTCAACATCCAACAAGTCAAGCACATGGTGTTTCAATGTATCCATTGCCATCCTCTTACTGCGCCATCACGTGTTCCACTTCCTCCTCGTGTTTCTAGTGGCCGGTCATCCTTCTTTCCTAACCCTCTGGACTCTGGGTAATTCTGCTCTTTCCATTGGAAATGATTGGCGCTTCTACCACAGGGTGAGCTGTGTTCCAGCACTGAGGAATGGCCAAAGGCCATCATCTTGGGGGTCCCACCGGTACCTAGCTGACCTGTCGGCCTGGTCCCTTTTATGATTTTGAGTTTTATTCTGCAGTTTTCTCCCACTCTACCCAGGACCTTCTAATGTGATCCTTTTCAGAGCCTCCAGTAGCCAGGGACATCTACTTCTTCTGGCCTCTCGGCCGTGGGGAGGGTTGTTTGTGGAGTCCATGTGAATAATTGTTTCCACGTGTCTTTTAATTTTCACCGCTCTTCTTTCTGCAGGATGGGGAGAGACCAATGGTTGCACCTTAGATAGTTATTTGCAAACACCTCAGTCGTTGCTCCCTAAAGTAGGATGTAAAACTTGTGTTTCCAACATGGAAGAAGCACACCAGCCTGTGTGATCGCGAGGTGTTGATAGGATCAGGTATCAGGCATCAAAGAACAAAAAATCTTAT
>NW_022111369.1:94924024-94939661 GCF_000313985.2 Echinops telfairi | reverse complement strand
AAATGTTTTGAGAATGATGTACAAATGTGCTTTACACAATTGATGTGTGTATGGATTGGGATAACAGTTGTATGAGCCTCTAATAAAATGTTAAAAAAAAAAAAGAAAGAAAATACCAAAAAAAAAAGATTACACCCTAAAGAGAATTCCTGTACATTTCCTCATTAAATTGGTGTAAGAGCAAAAAAAAAAAAAGATTACAGCCTAATATGGTAATAGGGAGTGGTAGTGTTGATGAATGGTTTAAACTGTTGAATGCAGAGTTGATGGTCTGAATGTAAACCCTGCCCTACCTAATTCACAAATTTTTATAAATTGTGTTTTGTTTTATTTTTTAAGTAAAGGCTTTCACACCAAAAGACACAACTTTGAGGGTTACCAAGGACTGGAAGACTAAGTATACTCTCCCCAAGCCCTGGTATCTTCAATTGCTTCATCTGCACATGAAAATTGGACGTTGAATATGGGAGATTGATGACGAATCCATGCATGTGAATTGGGCTGGTAAAGAATGCCGAAAGCACCACAGCGTGCCAACAGAGCCAACAAATCTGTCTTGGGAAGAGGACAGCAGGGATGCTCCTTCAAGGCAAGGCTGGTGAGACTCTGTCCCACACACTTTGGACGTGTTGTCAGGAGAGACCAGTCTCTGGAGAAGGACGTCATGCTTGTTAAAGTAGAGGGGTAGCAATAAAGAGAAGCTCCTCAATGGGATGGGCTGACACACTGGTGGCAGCAATGGCACAGATAGAAGAGTAATTGTGAGGATGGGGCAGGACTGGGCAGGGCTTCTTTCTGTGGTACACAGGGTCACTGTGAGTCGGAACTGCCTTGACAGGAACAACAACAACCACAAGAGAAGCAGTAGACGAGAGGGCAGACAGATGTTAACTTGGCTGAACGGAAAGATGGTATTCAGCAGGGTGATGGAGATGAACAAAAATGGAAACAGGGCAAGCCACTGGGACATCTGATAAATCGTTGAATAAAGAAATGATGATCTAACCCCTAAACCCTCATCTAATCGGAAAAAACACACAATAATATTACAGTCTCGAAAACCCTACAAGCCGATTCTACTGGGCTTCACGGCGTTGCCATCAGTTGGAATTGACGTGAGAATACCGAACACCAGACACCCAGGGCTAAGAACCGTGTCTGACATATAATATTTACTGAATGAATTATTCTGAGCTCTAGTATCTGAGAGTGGAAAGTGTCACCCAGGTGACCCGCGAGAGCAGAGCACAAGGACAAAGCACCTGGGCTACATCTCTGTGTGTCTACGGTGGGTGACCCACCTGCGTCTTCTGCCCCCACACCCCAGAACACAGCTGGGAGCCTGGGGGGCACCATGCTTTATCATCCCCGTGCTCCCCCACCCAGCACAGGGCCTGCAGCTGACGAGGTGCTCATGAAATATTTGTTGACTTAATTAAAAAGCAAGCAAATTGCTCCTGAGAATGGAGTTGGCGTGCAGCCCCGAGCAGCTTTCTCTCTTTCCCAGGGCGGCCTGGGGCCAGCTGTGCACTAAACGCACTCACTTATTTATTCCATCAGTCAACCAACGCCGCCGCCGCGGAAGATGCTGGCCGGTATTGTTTTGTGATAAACGGTGTTTCTCCACAAGAAAAGTAAAAGACCTGCTCCTCAAAGGCTCTCCCTAGAACAGCATTTGTCTTAAACAGACACTTCGGCCTCCGCAGCCAATCAGCACAGATCCCAAATTTGCTGTCTGGACCAGCACCAGGCGTTTAAAGCTCATCAGAAGGTTGGAGAGTTTTCCCTGAAGAAAGCCCCCCTCCCCCCACCCCTTGAGTGGACTGACTGCTGTTCCCTACCCACACCAGATGCGAGGTCACACGCAATTAACTGGGCACCAGCGCTGCTCACGGACACACAGCAGGAAGCATGCTCTAAGGAGCCAGGCAGTCGTCCGTCGAGCCCTTCACCAGTCCAGCGGTGGTGTCTGACCAGCGGGTCCCTGAACAGGTACTGAAGGCTGAAGCTGTCTTCACTTCAAGCACTCCTTCCTCTTCGCTGTTGAGTTAAGGAGCCCCGATGGCACAGTGGTGGATGCTCAGCTACTAACCGGAAGGTCAACAGTGTGGCCCTTCCGGTAGGCCCTTGGCAGAAAGATGTGGCCGCCTGCCTCGGTTGTGTAAAGATGAACAGAAACTCAGTTCTAAGGTGCGCCGAGCCAAGTCATGGTGTCTTCCATGCCCTCACATACCCGTGAAAGTTCAAGGCTGAAGAAGGCAGACCGGAGAAGAACTGAGGCGCTTGAATGGTGGAGTGGGGGCAGAATGTGGCAGGTGCCATGGACTGCTGAAAGAACACACACAGATGTCTTAGAAGAAATAGGGCCAGCATACTCCTTAGAGGCAAGGAAGGCAAGACTTGATCTTACATACCTGTTGGACATGTTATCAGGAGAGACCAGTCCTGGGAGAAGGACATCATGCTTGGTAAAGTATGGACACAGAGGAAGACCCTCCATGAGATGGATTGACACCGTGGCGGTGACAATGCGCTCAAGCATGGGAATGATTGTGACTCTGTGAGGCTGCTGCAGGACCGGGCGGTGTTTCCTTCTGCTGTGCACAGGGTCGCTATCGGTTAGAACCAACTCAATGGCACCCAACAACCACAACACAATTCACTGTCACCGAGTCGATTCAGACTCATGGTGAGCTGATAGGTGGAGTAGAACTGCTTCTCTGGGTTTCCAAGGCTCTCCCTTTTTACAGTCATGACATCAAAATGACCCATTGCATTGGGCAAATCTGTTGCACAAGACCTCCTTAAAGTGTTGAAGGGCCTGGATGCTACATTGATATGGCAGTTTACTTTAGAAATAGAAAACAGTCAGTGGTTGTCCGGGGCTGGAGGTGGGAGGAGGGGACTGACTCAAAGGGCACTAGGGAATTTGGGCAGCCATGGAAAGATTCTTTATCTTATCATGGTGATGGTTACATGTATGTATGTGTATGTGTTAAAATTTATATCATCAGTCATTTGACTGTGTACAAATGACACCTCAAAACAAAACCCCAGCTCTGTTTGAACCAAAGAAATCCTAAATTAGGCACACCTTTTTTTAAAAAAAAAAAACAAGGACTCATCAGAAGAGGGGGAAAAACACACAAAATGAAGGTGAAAGCAGATAAGAAAAGACACAAAGGGAAATACAAGAAAAAACAAGCTTTGTAGGTGCCAAGAAAATCCACATGGAAGAAGCACGCCAACCCTTGCGATTCAAGGATTACAAAGACTAAAATTCAAATCTGAAGGAGGGAATGGTATTAGAGCTTAACTTGTGAACACCCAGCTTGCAGAAGGCTATGGAGGACAGAGGAAGCCCAACATCTGTTTGCAGCATCCCTACATGGATTGAGCTTCTGGTGAGTCCTTCTGACCCTGTTCCAGGGAGGTGGTTAGCTTTGCTCTCAGACAGAAAGCATTGTTGTAAACTGGATGATGGCAGATGTCCTTAGGTTAAGATGTAATACTTTATCGTTTGATCTTCCTTTGGACCCATTTTAAAGTTGTTTCATGAAGAAAAAAAAAGTTAAGGGGAAATACACATGGATTAAGTCTCCCATGAATCCCCTCTGACCACAGACCAGGGATGTGAACAGCCTTGCTGTCAAGCACAGTGCAGCGGAAAGTGGATTATTGCAGGCGCAGTCGGGTTAAAATCTAACACTTTTTCATCTGAGCTCTCTTTTGACCTATCTTTAATTTGTTCTCTAGGGAAGAAAAAACAAACTCACTGCCATCAAGCCGATGCCAGCTCACGTTGACCCCATGGGTCAGGTTGGGGCTGCCCCTGTGAGTTCCTGAGACTGACTCCGCAGACGTGGGAGGAGGAATGGCACTGGAACCTAAGTTGTGGAGGCTTTGGATGACAGTGGGAGCCGCAGCCTCGTCTTTCTCCCTCAGAGTGGCAGGTGGCTTTCAACTTCACCTTGAAGTTGGAACCCGATGTGTCACCCCTACGCCACCAGTGCATAATATTTCCTGCTTTCTTTTCAATTGAGATTTTCCCTGATTTATTCTGTTATTATCATTGCTTTGGGCTGTTTTTTGTTTGTTTGGGGGGTGGGTGTATGTTTTTCTATATATGAAAGCCAGGATAGGTAAATCTGCAGAAATAGTAACTAGATTAGTAGTTTACTGGCAGTTTGTCAGGGAGCTTGGGGGAAATGGGAGCTAATGACCATGTGTACAGGTCGGAAGAAAATTTTCTAAAGTTGATGTGATGCTTGTGCAACTCTGTTCACTATGGAAGTGTATGACATGTGAGTTATATGTCAATAAAACTACTAAACACACACACGCTTTGTGTTTGCCCTCACTCCTATCCTATCAAACGGCAACTTAAAGTTAATTCTGTCCTTGTGACCCCAGACTTTTTCAACAGCCACGTTGTCGAGGTGTAATTGGCAGTCAACAACAACAACAAAAAATAAAATTAATTAATTAATTAAAGGGCAGGCGCTCTGACATGCACACACCTGCCAAACCGGTATCCCATCAAAATGCCAAACACCATCCCACCCACCTGGCCCTCGAAGTCTCCCGCTGTCCTCTTATAATCCTTCCCTCCCACTCCATGCTGAGAAAGGATAACGCTGGGCCCATCGTGTTGTGTGAGGACCAAACTCCATACAAACAGAAAGCGCACCTTGTTACGCATGTGGCTTTCTTTGGCCATTGTTTTGGGGGAAGAACGCTGACCGGAACAACAGAAGCCTCGGAGTTCATGGCCAGGTTCATTGCTTATGTTTTTCTGGGATGTGACTTGTGAGGATGAATCAATGAATGCACCAGATTGGAATCACAACGGAAAATTGAGCATTAGAGATAAGAGCAGGAACAGAGTGGGGGTGGGGGATTCTAGATCAATAAAGATGGTGTACAATCAGGTAGCATGGAGGACAAGTGCCCTGCAAACGTAGCTATGTCTCCAACCAACTTTCTTTTCTTCCCCCACAGAACCCGCACGTCTTCCTCAAATCCTGAAGCGTATGGGTGCTTCTACTGAGGGCTTGGCCACTGGAACGAGACACCTGGGACGCCCCCTCAGGGTCTCACTCTCCTTCACCCTCAAGGCCATCCACACCTGGGGTCCTTATGGCTTCTTCATCTCCATGGCAACAGGCAAGTGCCAGGACTCACCGGCTCTCCGGTGAGCTAGGTCAGTCACCCTGTAATTGGCCTCCTGCCTCCTCTCTGGTGTCTCTGTAGCCTGAAACCTCACTAAGGCACCAGGGTAGTAGCAGGGGCTTTCCCTGCTTTCCTTCTCTGCCACCTCTCCACCATGCCACCAGTCCCATCTCCAGAGGGGAAACACTTCCCGTTACCTGGACTAACATCACCTTGACTGCCACAGGCCACTCTTCCCCCACAGGTCAAGGGCCAGCCACACGGGTGTGCCCACCTTTCTCTGAACAGACAGCAGTCTTTCGCACTCCTGTGTCCTTTTGGCATGTTGTTGGTCTGTGAGACAAAAGGTCAGCAGTTCGAAAGCAGGAGCTGCTGCTCTGGAGAAAGATGAGGCTTTCTGCTCCTGGGAAGATGTACGGCCTCTGAAAGGCACAGCGGGGGCTCCACCTTGACCTAGAAGCTCATCAGCAGTGGGACTGGGCTTGATGGCAGTGAGCTTTTGGTTTTGAGCTGGCTGGTCAGCCCAAAGGCCTTCTCCACCCTCCATCCCAAAGACTTGGCTCAAAATTTCTTCTCTGGTTTAACTAAAGCGAGGTAGCATATTCTCCTCGGTAACAAACAGACAAACTCCCCAAACGACCTGCTGCCATTGATTCAGGCCTGACTCCTGGCGACCTCAGGTGCGACAGAGGTGAACGGCACTCCATATGATTGCGACAGAGGTGAACGGCACTCCAACCTTCCAGAAGATTGCAGAAATCTGCGCGGGTTCAAACTGGCAACCATTCAGCTAGCAGTCAAGCCACCAGTCACCCTGGGCCTCACCCAAGGACGTCCTCGGTGCCACCGGGTACTGGTTGCTCTTAGTGCCCTGGTCCACAACGATGTGCCTCACGTCCCTGTATGATTTGCACTGCTCCCAAAACACACGCACTGCCATCGAGTCGACTCCGACTCGGGCGACCCGGTAGGACAGGGCAGCACTGGCTCTGCGGGGTTCTGAGACCATAACTCTTTGTGGGAGTAGAAAGCCCTGTCTTTTTCTGGCCGAGGACCTGGTGGTTTCGAACTGCTGACGTTGCAGTTAGCAGTCCAAAGGATAACTACTACAGCTTTGTAAAACGGGAGCTTTTCCGTGCCCACGTCTCGCCTCCTATGTTATGTCTAATCCACTGCGTGAGCGCCATCCGTATTTGTGAACAAATGCTTTAACGACTGCCTTGGGATTCTCGAGGTCCAACCTCTGTTAAGCAGCGTTGGCTTTTTTTCACCCGGTGGCTCCAGGGAAGACATGGCTCCGACATGGAAACCTGACCTTAGACGCACCTTATGGCTGCCACAGGGGTCACCAAGGGGTGACTCACCTGGTGAAACACTCTGAAATGCAACCCCATTCCCTTGCTGGCTCATCCACCTACACGATCCTGATGGGGAGGCTCTAGCCAGCTGGATCCTCATTGATGCTTACAGCAGGCACGCTGCATCCGTTCCACTCGTGCCCAACGCCAGAGCAGGGTGCAGCGAGAGCTGGAGGGGCTGGAACACGCGCTCAACTCCAGAATCAAGAGCACGCGTGCAGCTTTCCTAACGGGGTCTCTGTCAGAGGGAAATCATCAGGAGAGCCAAGGGTTGCCTGAGGAACTAACCCCTGCTCCACAGCCACCCTCTTCCTCCTCCTCCTCCTAGCTCCCCGCCCTGCTCATCAGCACGGCCTTTTCTTCCCAAACAGCCCGCTCTGTGTTCTTAGCCCTTTGGAAAGGAGAAGAGCATCTTCCATGCATCTGGACAGGGAGCCCAGTGGTGCTCATTTGTCCATCATCCAGGCACTCATCGTCCTCATAGGGGACTCCAGGTGTCTGCTTACATTTGTAGTGGTGGTAGGAGGTGTAGGGGCCCCCTCCTCCCTTGACCAGAGAAGCATACACATGTCCCAATAACATTCTTCCAGTCTATGTGGAGTCCCAAGTGTGGGAAGAGTTTTTGTGTTAGTCTTTTTGGTGATATGATATGTGTGCGTGTGTGTGTCTACATATATACGCACACATGCATATTTATAATAGAATTTGTCATTTTCACTGGGGTTGTCTTTCAAGGAGACTCTGAGTCAGCCTTTCAGTTACGAGTCCAGCATTCAACCCTTGGTGTCATCCCAAGAATCCATGGACAACCAGTCAATGCTGACCCTATATAGGGTTACTGGGGCTGTG
Organism: Echinops telfairi; assembly: GCF_000313985.2. NCBI lineage: Eukaryota > Metazoa > Chordata > Mammalia > Afrosoricida > Tenrecidae > Echinops > Echinops telfairi. The sequence goes on along the minus strand of NW_022111369.1, from coordinate 94,932,282 downwards.
AATCTTTATAGGAACAGACAGCCCATTCTTTCTCCTTTGGAGCAGCTGATGGGTTGGAACCACTAACCTTGTGGTTAAGCATCCAATGTCCAATGCTTACCCAACAGCACCACCAGGGCTTCATCCCAACTTCCCCCCTCTCCCCCAGGCTCACTGCCATAGAGTCAATTGTGATTCACAGCAACCCTATCGGGCCGAGCAGAACTACCCCTGGGGGTTTCAGAGACTGTAACTCTTTATGGGGGTAGAAAGCCTCATCTTTGGCTTTGCTGATCTTGTCCTTAGCAGCCCAGCACATAACCCCTGCCACACCAGGGCTCCTCCAGGGTCCATGCCAGGGGCCCTCAAACGGAGTGTAGGAGTGATTAGACATCAACCCCCAAGCCGGGTGCTACAGAGTCAGTGTCTCCTCAGGGCCAGCCCGAGTGTGCAGCTTAGAACTGGGCTTCACAGGGCTTTCAGTGATGGGCCTTTAGAAAGTAAAGAGACTGCAAATGTAGACTGCTTTTGGACTCAGGAGAGATTACAAAGCCACACTCACTGCCAGCAAGTTCATTGCAGCTCATAGCGACCCTGGAGGGCAGAGTAGAAGTGCCCCTCTGGGTTTCTGAGACGGTAAATCTTTACAGGAGTAGAAAGCCTCATCTTTCTCTCATGGAACTGCAGGTGAGTGGGAATCGCCGACCTAATACTTGGCAGCTCATTATGCAATCCACGTAAGACATTGGAAAGGTGCTCATTAGGGCTGTATCCTGTCACCATATTTGTTCAAGCTGTATGCTGAGCAAGCAATCTGGGAAGCTGGATTATATGAAGAAGAGTGTGAAATCAGGATTGGAGGGAGAGTGTGTTCGTCTGGATAGACTAGAGAAAAAATAGTTAGACACTCATAAGAGAGCTTTATCTCAAAGGGTAATTGAATATTGAGAAAACATCCCAGCCCAGTCCAGATCAAGTCCATAAGTTTGATATTAGCCCATAGGTCTGATACCAGTCTATAAATCCCTCTTCAGACTCACACAGCCACGCAATAATGCTGAATGCAGGATTACTGGCCAGGGGGTGGAAATTCTTATGGATCCAGTGGCGGTGGAAGCATCTCAGCATTGGCAGGGTCTCCACATGGCTCCTCCAGCGCCAGGGCTCTGGCTCCATCAGCTTGACTCTGTGTGTCTTGTCAGCAGGAAGATGAAGCAGAGAGAGTAGGCCTGGCCTCCACTGTGCTATTTATCTCTGTAGCGCCTCCAAATGAGATCATTAAGTTGCGACCTGATTGACAGGCTAGACTCCACCCATTCCTCAAGTTGACAGTAGATGATGTAACAGCCACAGGTGCTTATTAACAGCCTGTAGTATGCACACGACACAACCTTGCTTGCTGAAAGTGAGGAGGACTTGAAGCACTTGCTGATGAAGCCTTCATTATGGATATTGACTCGATGCAAGGAAGTCCAAAATCCTCACACCTGGATCACTAGGTAACATCACGATAAATGGAGAAAGGGTTGCATTTGTCCAAGGATTTTGTCTTGCTTGGAATCATAATCAATGCTCATGGACACAGCAGTCAAGTGATCCACAGACGTACTGCATCGGGTAAATGTGCTGCCCAAGACATCTTTAGAGGGTTGAAGGGCAAGGATGTCACTTTGAGGACTAAGGCGCACCTGACCCAAGCCATGGTATTCTCCATGGTCTCATCTGCATGTGACAGTTGGACATGGAATACGGAAGGCCATAGAAGAATAGATGATTTGAGCTGTGGTGCTGGAGAAGAATATTGAAAGTACCAGGAACTGCTATAAGGACAAACAGATCAGTATTGAAAGAAGTTAAGGCCAGAGTGCTCCTTAGACTTTAGACATGTTGTCTGGAGAGACCAGTCCCTGGAGAAAGACATCGTGCTTGATAAAGTGGAGGAGCGGTGAAAAAGAGGAAGGCCCTCAGCAAGATGGGTTGACAGCGCTGCCACCTTGGGCTCAGGCATAGAAACAAGTTTGAGGATGGCGCAGGGCCATGCAGTGCTTTGTTCCAAGGTGACTAGGGTGGCTATGGGTCGGAGCCGACTAGACGGCACCTAACAACACCAACTCCACCCAGGAGAGATCAGGCTAATTACAGGCAGAGAGAACAAACAATGGGCCTGGGGCAGGAAGATGGGGGGCCAGACCCAGGAGAAGTGCTTGGCTGGGTTAGTCCCAGTTTCTCTTTCACTGCTGCATACAGGATGGCAGGCTGACAGGCCGATGGCGACAGAGGGAGGCTGGGAGGTGGTCTGAGCAGAAGCAGAGCAGAGCCCTGGGGGCAGGCTGCTGGCTGCAGGGACACTAGATCCAGATCTGCTGGGGGCTGGCTGGCCCCTCACCAGCCATCCTCTCTGCCTCCAGGGCCCGAGGTGCTCCCTCACCCCAGCATCTGGCTTTCTGGACAGCTACCTTGCCAGGAACCCAATGAAAGCAGATATTTGAAAGTGCCCAGCCCGGGGGGGCCCCACAGAGTCTGGCCTCGGGGCTGCCATTTGGAGGTTTTAATTTCATTTGTGTGTTTTTTCAATTTGATTATTAAGTGCTGTTTGCACATGGGCAGGCGGCAGGAGGCAAGGGGGGTAGGGGAGGCCTGTTTTCATTCACCCAGTCCCCTGCCTGCCTCCCTGGCCCTCGTGCCTCCCTGGTGAGTAATGGGGAGGCTGCCTTCTGGACACCAGGGAAGCACTGCCAGCAAATTGCTAAAGCATGTTCCTTGCTTGAAAACCTCTTTCACACTTCTTCTTCACCGAGCGGGTAAATTGGATGAAATGCCTCCCAGAAAAGCACTTACAGAAAGTCTGGCATTCTTTGTCCTCCATGCTGGGCTCGGAAGTAAAATGTTTTCTAACTATATAGCACAGGATAGGACTGCCCTGTGTGTTTGTGCGACTGTAACTCTTCATGGGAGTAGAAAGCCCTGTCTTTCCCCCAAGGAGCAGCTGGTGGTTTTAAACTACTGACTGTGAGGATCGTAGCCCAGTTACCACTATACCACTATGGGTCCTCTAAGAGGCGTGAAGTTAAACAAGCAGCCAACTAGCAGCGAAGCAACAAGCCCATATGGAAGAAAAATACCATCCTGGGTGATCATGAGCTGTCGATGGGATTGGGTAACAGGCGTCAGAAGACCCCAAACAAACAAACATATTGTTGAGAACGAGGGGGGTTGCAGTAGAGACCCCAAAACCGATCTGTAGACAGTAGGACATCCCTTCACAGAGGGTCACAAGGCAGGGATGAGTCAAGCAGGGCACAGTAAAGCAGTGATGAAACACACAGTATTTCTCTGGTTCTTTGAGGCTTCATCACTCCCCACTGTCATGACCCCAGTCTTGCCTTTCAGTTCTGGCCAGACCGGAGCATGTATACTGGTACCGATAAAAGCTCAGGACACACAGAATCTGGGTCAGATAAGCCCCTCAGGAACAGAAATGGGAGTAGCGATACCAGGAGGGTAGAGGGAAAGAGGGGAGAGGAGGGGAGGAAGGAGGAACCGATGGCAATGATTGACACATCATCTCCCCACCCCCACCCCCCAGGGGGACCAACAACAGAATCATGGGTGAAGGGAGACAGCAGTGGGAGTAAGACATGAAAATAATAATAATTTATAATTTATCAAGGGGTCACGAGGGGGGGGGAGGGAGAAAAGAGAACTGATTCCAAGGGCTCAAATAGAAAGCAAATGTTTAGAAAATGATGATGGTGACATATGTACAAATATGCTTGATACGATGGGTGTATGGAGTGCTGTAAGAGCTTTAAGAGCCCCCAATAAAATGATTAAAAAAAAGAAAAGCCAAGAGGGGATGAAGTCAGCTTTAGAAAAGCGTGAGGGTTGGAGGTTGGAGGCCCCGTGGAGGGAGGGATTTCCATCTGCCTCTCTAACAGCCCCTGCTCCCCACCCTGCTCGCTGCCCCCAGTCTCACTGGATGTCTTTCTAGAGTTATTTACATTTCAGAGGCCCAGAGCAGTGAGGCAGATGGTGGGCGGGGGTGGAGAGGGAGCAAAACCCTAAAGGTCCAGGAAGCGTAGCAAACCCTTTTAGGGATATTTATTTCAGAGGCCCGAAGAAGAAGAGGACCCGGAGATGGGAAATAAGAAGCGCTGCTGCCAAGGGTTTGCAGAGAAGCCTGCAGTCCAGTCCAGAGAGGGGAGGCATCTGGTCAGAGAAATGCAGGCAGAATGTAGATGGGGACCCAAGGCTATCTATGGGGGCAGAGAGGCGCCCGTCAGACGGGGAAGCTTTGGGGAGGTGAGCAGGGGGAGGAAGGACCAGGATCATCATAGACAGTCCTAGACAACCAGCTCTTGCTGTTGGGTACCACTGAGTCAACTCTGGTCCATAGCAACCCGACGCACAGCAGAACGAAATGCTGCCCTGCCCCAAACCACCCTCATACTTGCTCCTATGCCAGAGCGCATGGTTACAGCCGTGGTGTCCATCCTCCTTGAGGGCCTGCCTCTTTTTGGCTGTGCCTCTGCTCTACCAAACATCATGTCCTTCCCCAGGGACTGGTCTCTCCTGACGACATGTCCAAAGTATGTGAGACAAAGTCTCGCCATCCTTGCCTCTAAAGAGCCCTCTGGCCTTACTTCTTCCAAGACGTTCCGTTTGTCCTTTGAGCAGTCCATGGGTTTTTTCAAAATCTTTCTTCAGTAAGTATTGAAATTCAAAAGCATTGGTTCTTCTTCGGTCTTCCTTATTCCATGGCCAACTTTCACATCCATGCGATGGCCACTGAAAAGACCATGGTTTGGGTCAGGTGCACCTTGGTCCTCAAAGGAACATCCTTGCTTTTCCATTCTCTGAGGAGGATTTGTGCAGCAATTTTACCTAAAGCAACACCTCTTTTGATCTTGACTGCTGCTTCCATGAGCACTGATTGTGGATCCAAGCAAAACAAAAGCCTTGACGTCAACCTTTTCTCCATCTACCATGAGGTTACCGATTGGGCCAGTTGTAAGGATTTGGGTTTTCTTCACAGGTGGTTATGATCCACACTGAAGGGTACCGTGCTAATCTCCACCAGCACGTGCTTCAAGTCCTCCTCGCTTTCAGCCAGCGGGATTGTGCCATCTGCATATCGCAGGTTGTGAATAAGCCTCCCTCCAATCCTGAGGCCACATCAGTTACATCACCCGGTGTCAACTTGTGGAGGGGTGGAGTCTGGCCTGTCAATCTGGCCGCAGCTTGATGACCTCATTTGGAGGCATGCCGGAGATAAATAGCTCACGGAAGGGGGGACACACACACTGTCTGCTAGCGGACATACACATTACAGAGTACAGCCGAGCGCCACTGGGTTTTTCCGGGCTGCTGCTTCACAGGGAGGCCTCTGAGTGCTCAGCTGCTAACTGACAGGTTGGTGGGTTCAAATCCACCCAGCAGTGCCATGGAAGAAACCCCTGTGACCTGCTTCCACAGAGATTATAGCCACGAAAACTCGGTGGAGGTCAATGCTACCCTATACTACATGGGGCTGTCATGAGTGCGAATGGGTTTTGACGGCATCAGGTTTGTTGGTTTAATCTTTATGGACGCAGAAAGCCAGGACTTTCTTCCAAGGCGCTGCTGGGTAGGTTTGAACTAGCAACCTTTTGATTAATCTCAAAACTCTCTGCCATCGAGTCATTGCTGACTCATAGCTGCCCTATGGGACAGGGTAGAACTGCCCCATGTGGGTTTCTGAGACTAATTCTTTAAGGGAGTAGAGAGCCCTGCCTGTCTCGCGCAGTGCAGCGGTTGGTGGTTTTGAACTGCTGACCTCTCAGTGGGAGGCACAAACACAACCTGTAACCCAGACCCAGGGACTTCCACAGGCAGAAAGGAATCTTAAATCTCCCTGCAGCTCAGGAGCTGCCAGTGCCTCAGAGCGAGACCAAGCAGCCCCGCCCTACTGAGCTCCACCACCCCCCTCCCCAGGATCTGGGTGTGACCTATGGGGGCTCCCATGACTTCTGCTGCCCCAGGAAGCTACCCTTCTCGTCCTGCATGGCCTCCAGCCAGCCTGGCCCCCGCCTGCCTCTCTCCCTGCCCTCGCCCCAGCTGGCGCAGTTACCTCCTCTCTGTTCCGCCTTCTTCTCACCCCCACCCCAACCTCCTGTCTTTCTCTTCCTCTTTCTGCCCCTCTGATCTTCCGATCCTCCCCCTTCTCCTTCCGTGCCCTTTGGCAGAGGGCTGAGGAGTAAGCAAGATCCGGCTTCAAGCTGGGCATGGCTTTCATAGGTTGTTTTTCCACCTGAAATACACCCCCCTCCCGCCCCCAGTGGCACTCAGGTGGAGGGGCAGGGGGAAACCAGAGGGGAGGGCTGAGAACCGTACTCAGACACCCTGCTGCTCCCACTCTGGATCTACATCTACCAGTATTTAACCATGGGGGGGGGGGGGGAAGCCTCAGAAAGCTGGAGTGAACTCTCTCTGTGGAAAGCTCCGAGAAGCCCTAGTGTAATGATTATTTGCATATTGATTATTTGCAGCGCTGCTAACTGCCCAGTCAGCAGTTCAAGCCCACTAGTTGCTCCTTGGGAGAAAGATGGGCCTTTCTCCTCCTGTAAAGAGTTACAGTCCCCCAAACTCACAGGGGTAGTTTCTACCCTGTCCTTATAGGGTTGCCGTCAGTTGGCAGCGACTCGATGGCAGCGAGTTGGGGTTGTTTTTTTTGAGGAACGATCTAGTTGTCACAACTATCAAAGTTGGCGTCCGCAGTGTTTGGACCTGCTCACCTGAGACCCTCAGCTTTCTCCTGCTTCCCCCGCCCTTCCCCTCTCGTCAAGCCATCCATCTTGAGCCTGACCCAGGAGCCATCCCATCTCCAGGGAGCATGTGCAAGACTGATGGCCCTGGCATCCAGCTCAAGCCTCCCACACCAGCCACTGGAGAAAAAGCATGGAGCCTTCGTCTGTGCTTGCCAGGGGCTGGGCTCAGGGCAGCCAACCCTGGCCTGTCCGCCCCTTGCAGGGAGTCTGTTTCCTCAATTAGCCCAGGTGGACGGGAGCCTCCTCAAGAAACTTTATTGAAGGCAAAGTGGATCACCACCTCCCAACGTCCCGGGGAGAGAAGCGGGAGCCAGCACCCTGTGATCGATGGTCCGTCCGAACGAGCGTGTCCTTTGCGGGAAGGTAAGTGAATGCGGTTTGTGCAGAAGCTGTCCCCTTCTGCCCTGGAAGGTTTTCTTTCAGGGAATACTGTTTTTTTTTGGTAAACACCGATGGCGTGCTTCTTCTCTGAGCCAAAGGGCTTGCTGGAGCACCCCCAGACCCGCCACCCAGCACGGTCAGCAGAGGTGTTTATGGGGCTCCCAGCTAATGGCTCTGATCACCAGCCATGTGTGCAACAGGTGAGGGGCTGGCAAGGCCGGAACACCAGTGACATCAAAGAGGCCGGGGCTTTGCAGCTGGCTGCACACAGTCTCTCCTGTCCTGTGGCAGCGGAAGGGGGGTGGTGGTGCCGGTGAATGCTTCTGGAAGAATCCGAGGCTCCCGGTGCTAGCAATGAATGCCCTGACAAGGATGGCTGTGCGGAGGCAGCAGCTGATCAGACTGATTGGATGAGGCTGCGAGTACAGACTCTTGCTTTTATGAGACTAACAGCTGACGTTTATTGGGTGTTTGCTTCATGCCAGACGTTGTGGAAAACACACATGCTCTCCCCACCATCCCCAATTTAATCCACACGACACGCCTCAGAGATTGCCCCCCTCCCCTTTCTTAAATGGAATCTCATTCCCCAGAAAAGGAAGCAGGCTCAGAGATACAAAGTATCTTACGCAAGGCCTGCCAGCAGGCATTCGGACTTGGTGGTCTCACTCTAAAGTCCAGGGATAGGGAGTGGGGGATAGAAACATGAATTCTAGTTCTTCACTTAGATCCTTTGAGTTCACACTTAGGCCAGGATGGTGATTCATGGGCCTGGCCCTGTGTGGTTTCCACAATCCCTGGCAGATGGGACCACAGGCTTCTGATGGGCTGATTTTTTTTTAAATCGTTTTATTACGGGCTCATACAACTCTTATCACAATCCATACATACATCAGTTGTGTAAAGCACATTTCTACATTCATTGCCCTCATCATTCTCAAAACATTTGTTCTCCACGTAAGCCCCTGGCATCAGGTCCTCATTTTTTCCCCTCCCTCCCCGCTCCCTGCTCCCTCATGAACCCTTGATAATTTATAAATTATTATTTTGTCATATCTTGCCCTGTCCAACGTCTCCCTTCACCCACTTTTC
>NW_022111369.1:94914837-94923520 GCF_000313985.2 Echinops telfairi | reverse complement strand
TGTGCTTCTTCCATGTGGGCTTTGTTGCTTCTGAGCTAGATGGCCGCTTGTTTACCTTCAAGCTTTTAAGACCCCAGACGCCATATCTTTTGATAGCCGGGCACCATCAGCTTTCTTCACCACATTTGCTTATTCACCCGCTTTGCCTTCAGCGGTTGTGTGGGAAAGGTGCTCATCATAGAATGCCAATTTAATAGAAGAAAGTATTCTTGCATTGAGGGAGTGCTTGAGTGGAGGCTGATGGGCTGATTTTGAGAAGACAACCTCCAGGCCTTTCCTCCTACTGCTTCTTAGTCTGGAAGCGCTGTAGAATCCTATACAGCATGCACTAGCATGCAAGCCCCCACTGCCAGATAGGTAGTGGCTGCACAGTGATGTATTAGCTGGGACTCGAACCCAGGTCTCCTAGATGGAAGGTGAGAATTTCACCACTGACTCCCTGATGCCCCCTGATTGCTGTGTAGGCCCTGGGAGCCAGAGTCCTGAGCTGGAAGCCTGCTTCTGTGACTGACTCTCCAGCTGTGAGCTCTTAGGGAAGCCAGCAAGTTGTGCCGAGCCCAGTTCCCTCATCAAGGCAAAAGGGGGCAATGCTAGGTCTGACCTCTCAGAGTCTGTGACAATAGGTACAAAGCGCAATTTGCCTGTCTTCAAAGGCCTGCCAGGAGTGCTCTTGCTGGGCAGGGGAAACCTGGTCTCCTTTCTCCCTTTGCTCACGATTTCCCACCTTCCGGGTGCAGACACCCTGTAGGGGGAAGATGGGACCAAGGCAAATAAAGCAATCATTGATAACAAAGCTGACAAGTTCAGAGACACACGCAGGCGTGGCGATTATCACTTACAGCCGCTTAGAGACACAGGGTGCAGGCGGCACGGGGTGTGGCTGGGGAGCTTGGGGTGACTTATTCCGCAGCTGAAAAGCTTTCTGGAAGGAATGGCTTTGGGGAGCAAAGGGAAGGAGGGTGCCCCACTAGTGTGGGGACTGGATTCAGCCCAGGCTCATCTTGTATCCCCTGGGACAGGCTCTGCACATGCTGGCAGGACCGAAGAGGAAATAGAGAGGACTGGGGACCTCATGCAGAAGTGAGCAGGCGGCGTGGCAGTGACTCAGAGGCAAAGCCTCTACACGCTGCAGGCTCGAGTTTATTTTCCTTAGCGTTTTTTTTCTGGCCAGGGCTGGGTCTATGGTATGCAAGGAGGGCCAGATGTCCTCTGGGGGAAAAAAGCAAGAGGCAGTGAGCGTGAGAGGCAGTGCGGCTAATTCCACCTTCACGCCCACTTTGCATACAGCATTCACCCCAGAATGAGGTAGCAGGAAGCTTCTCTTGTAGCGCAGGCCCTTAGAACAGCTTCGCACAGATCCAACCTCCCCTTCCTCACTTCTGTGCTCCGTGACTGGAGGGTCAGTACACCTCCCCCCTATCGTGGCCACAGCCATGTCCCATGCAGAAACACACCGCCCAGTCCCTCACCACAGCCCGCCACAAGGAGTAGTGTATTAAACCATTGTCGTCCATGGGTTTTCATCACCGGCTGACGTTCATAAGGACGTAGCTCACCAGACCTTTCTTCTGTGTCTGTCTTAGTCTGTCAGCTCTGCTGAACCCTATTCCTCACCCTTGCCACGCACAAGCCTGCCCCGGCAGAGGGATCGTAGCTGTGGGTGAGAGGTCTGCTGGTCGGGGATTGAACCCTGGTCGCCTGCATGGAAACGGAGAAGTCTGCCATGGAACCAGCGCTGGGCCCTTCCTTTGCTCGTTGTTGATGATGTTGCTTCCGACTCATGGCGACCCCGTCCGTGAACTACAGAGTGAATCCCCGCCTGCCTTGTTGTGGACCATGCTCACAGTCGTCACAGTTCAGCCCGTGGCTGTGGCAACTGTGGCAATCCATCTCCTTCAGGGTCTTCCTCCTTTTGACCGGCCCTTCCCTTACCCAAGCTCCACGTCCTGTTCCAGGGACTCCTTGTGCTTCCCCAAGGCAGAACTGGGGTCTTGGTGAAGAATACGGAAAGGACCGTGGACCGCCAGGAAGACACACAAATTCCTCATTCCTCGTGGAAGGCATGCAGCCGGCATGTTCCTGCACCGGGAAGGTGGTGAGGATTCCTCTGGGAGACTGAACGTGTTATCAGGAGGGGCCAGTTTCTGGGACAAGACAGACTGGGGCCTGAACAGAACCATCTGAGATGGTGCAAGACCGGCCAGAGGTTCATTCTAGTCTCTGCATGACCTCACCACCCCTTTCTGAGCACTTATGGATTTGTGTTACCACTTCTTTCAGTAAGTCCTCAGTGTGTGCAATATCGGGCATTATGTCTGTTTTTCCAACCGGACCCCGACTGTTGAGTCAAGGTCTTGGATCATGTGTGTAGGCCAGGAGTCCTGGTCAACAGCCTTCCAGAGGGTCGGAATCTCATTGCCCTCCCCTTGCTCTCGGTTCAGTGCTGATCTCGTATGTGGGTTGCATGTTCAGACTAGCACCTCTCCAGGTGCAGTCCAAGGAAAGTCCCTGGGTGGTGCAAATGGTCAAGCACCTGGCTGCTCACCCCAATGTTGGAGGATTGAATCCTTCCAGGGGAACCGCAGAAGAAAGGCCTGGTCATCTATTTCTGCAAGATCCTGTCACTGAACACCTGAGGGGGTGCAGTTCTGCTCTGAAAAACCTGGGGCTGCCTGGATCTGGAATTGACGTTCCAAGCAAGTGGGGTTTTGTTTGGGTACTTTCTAGGTGGGGGGAAGCAATTGGCTGCTAAACCCAAAAATCAATTGCTGTCACCCACCCAGAGATGACAAGCAAGGAAACCAATGGGACAGCTCGGCACTGTCACATGGGGTTGCAGTGAGTTGGAATGGACTCGCTAGCACTCGGCGACCATAACAGGCAGCAAATATGGCTGCAGCCATTCTATTCCTCACATTCCGAAGCCATGGCCATTTGACCCACATTCCCTAACAAGAGTCCTTTGGATGGATTGACTCAGGCCATTTGGCCAACCCCGAAACAGAGGCCCACTGATTGGCTTAGTCTGGAACATGCGCACCTTGAAGTAGGAGTGGAGTTGGCCTCCGAGGCATCTACGGACCCAGGACTTTCTAGGAAACGGCATGTGGATACCAGTGAGTTCAACAGTCCTCTCCTCGCCATGCCCTCATGCTGTCCAGGGCAGTCCCCTCTTCCAATTGCTGTTCGTTGAATGCTACCATCACATTTGATTGCATTGTGATTCCATTTGCAAACATCTTCACAAATGAGAACTAACCCTTTGGACAACCTTGTATCGAGAAGTGTAGGTTTCCAAATGGACACACCGCTGGCCCAGGGGGGAAACACACACAGAGCAATTCAAAGTTTCTGAGAAGGCAGCTCCTTCCCTCGGTTGGAGAGGTGGTGTTAGATGCCCACCCACCCACCGTGATTTCTAGAAAAGGGTCTTCTATTGTTACTTCAATGAGTGCACACTGATCGGTGCATGCCCTGAAGGGCTCACTGCAGCTTCCTGTAAGACCAAGCTTACTCCGTATCCCCAGTTGGAAAGATAATGAATGGGATACTGTACTGCCATCAGCTGGCCCAGCTCTGGGTAGTATTTCATGGTCCTTAGGGCCTGTGCATAAGCCTACACTGTTGTTTGTTTTCCCTCCCCACCCCTATTCCATCTTTCTCAGCCCACAAGAGAATTCAGGCCTGGGACGACTAGTTGGTTTATTGAAGGGCATTGGAGGAGCCCTGGGGGCATCGTGGGGTTCACGGGTTGAGATAACCACGGTCAGATGAGCAGCTAGAGCCCACTGGCTGCTCCTCCTGAGAAAGAGGAGGCTTTCCACTCCCACAAAGAATCTCACCCTCCCCAGCAGAATGCACTACAAAGACAGCACTAAATGTATAGCCTGGGGAGAGTGGTGTGTTTGCCCAGACCACACTAGAGCAAACTAAGAAGGAAAGAGAGAGAGCTGCATCCTGTCCCACCAAGCCTCAAGGATGACATTCCTGCTGAGAGCAGCCAATGCACAGAGAGGCCCACAGGGCCCACACCACCATGAGACACAACGTCCCCTCACTGGCCCACAGTACTACAGGGGGCAGCACTTGAGACAGTGTGGGAATTGTGGCCAGTCTGACCCTCTCAACACCAGGGTGAAACATGAAGGGAGCGTTACAGCAAGGGGAGCAAAGCAACAAGGTCCCTAAGGAATCCCGAAACTAGACTTCTGACTTGGGAACAGAACTAGGCACCCCATCAGACCCGACTGGAAAACATTCATAAGGCTCAGCAGACAAATCTGAAACTATTTATAAACTCCCACCCACCCTACCCTCCAACACTCTATCTATATAAGACAGGCAGGTTTGTTTTACAATCCCAAGAAGAAAACAATAGGACCAATGGTTCCGGGGGGACAGGGGAGAGGAGGAGGTGGGGGAAAGGAAGGGGTGTAGCCAACAAACCCAGGGACAAGAACAACAAAATATCTGTTTGATCAAGTGCAAAGTAGCCAAGAAGAATTACTGGGAGCCAAACATGATAGTGGGACAGGAGGAAAATAAAAGGTAATAGATGAAAGAACTAGGAGGCAAAAGACATTTGTAGAGTTATAAATATAGGCATGTATATATGTAAATATATTAATACATAGTGATAGGGATACAGGTCTATGTACATATATTTATATGTTAAATATTAAGGTAGCAGCCGGACATTGAATCTCTACTCAAGTCCTCTCTCAACACAAGAACACTTTGCTCTAATAACCTGGCATTCTGTGATGCTCACCTGCTCAACACAATTACTGAAGACAAAATGGGTGCATAAGCAAATGTAGCAAAGAAAGCTCATGGTACCTGGCTATTGAAAGATATAACATCTGGGGTCTTAAAGGTTTAAAGTTAAACAAGAGGCCATCTAGCAGGGAAACAAAAAAGCCCACACGGAAGAAGAACACCAGCTTGTGTGATCATGAGGTGTCGATGGGATCAGGTATCAGGCATCAGAAGACCCCAAACAAACAATCATAATGATGCAAATGAGGGAGGTCGGAATGGAGACCCAAAACCTATCTATTGACAATTGCACATCCCCTCATAGTAGGGTCACATAGTAGGGTCACAAGGAAGGGACACGTCACCCAGGCTTCAGTGTAGCACTGATGGAACACACAACAGTCCTCTGGCTCTTTAATGCCTCCTCTGCCCTGTTATCATGGTCCCGGTTCCACCTTACAAATCTGTCTAGACTGGAGCATGTACACTGATAAGAGCCTCTGGACACATGGAATCCAGGACATATAAACCCCTCCAGAACTGTAATGGGAGTAGCAATACCATGAGGGTAGGGGGAAGGTGGGGAGAAAGGGGGAGCCGATCACAATGATCGACACATAATACACCCCCCTCTGAGGGGGATGAACAACAGAAACATGGGTGAAAGGAGACAGCAGATGGTGCCGTGTATGAAAACAATAATAATTTATCATTTATCAAGGGTTCACAAGGGTGGGAGGGTGGGGGGTAGAGGACAAAAAAGAGGAGCTGATATGAAGGACTCAAGTAGAAAGAAAATGTTTTGAAAATGATGATGGCAGCATATGTACAAGTATGCTTGATACAATTGATGTCTGGATTGTCATAAGAGCTGTAGGAGCCCCCAATAAAAATGATTTATGAAAAGGGGTTAGTCTCAGAAACGCACCAAGGCAGTTCTATCCTGTCCAATCGGGTCGCTATGAGTTGAGTTTTAAGGGCATCGAGCAAGCCCATGTTAGAACACACTGTTGTTAGCTCCCAGGCTAAAATCCAACCCAAGGCCAACTTATTTCTTAGATGAGTTTTGCTTTTGAGGGGGAGCCCCTGAGAGTTTGGGGATTCCTTTGCAGGGCAGGGAATCCTTTGCTCTATCTCACTACTTTAATCTCCTTTTGACAATGAAAACCACCAGAGTCAGGAGTCAATGGGACTGTCTTAGCTTTCCAGGTCTGGAAAGTTTTCCACCTTTGACTGAGTACAGTCTTACCACTCTTCTGTTGTTCTCTGTTAGTGGGAAATGTTTGTCTTCTCTAACAAGGTTCCAGCTTACAAAGACCCGGCTTTCACAGGTTTTCCTGAACTCATTCTGCCCAAGAATGGCATTGTGTTAAGCTACGAGAAATAACCCCAGTGACACTCATCGATGTTTAAGCAAGGATTTTACAGCCAGAAAACATCCCAGCCCAGTCCAATTCATGCCCATGGATACAAAGCTAGTCAGAGGCCCTCAGACTCAGTTAGCCAAACACAGCTGAAGATGGGCGGTCACAGGCCAGTGAGTAAAGAGTGACATGAGTCTGAAGCCCACCGGGACATGGCAGGGTGCCAACAGGCCCCTCGGGCTGCCAAGCTCAGAGCCTGATGCACAATCCAGAAAAGCAAGCAGGTGGAAGCAGGCAAGAGAGAGAGAGAGACGTTCCCAGTGTCTCCCTTATAAAAAGGCCACACCCCCAAGGCTTTGACCTGATTGAGAGGTTAGACTCAACCCGTCCATGTAGGCACCATCACATTCACATAAAATCTAGCCAGCACAGGGGTTAGCTAAGATTCATATGGCCCTTACTTTTGCCAGGCATTTGCTAAGCCTTTTACAGTTCTTACTTTACTTAGCCCTTACAGTGTCCAGGAGAGATAGATGCTATTATTGCCATCATCTATATTGTCCATGAGGAAAGGAGGCCGAGCCATTAGCCTGAGGGTAATTAATTTCTGGGATTTGAGCCCAGGTAGGCTGTGTTCCTATACAGCTACATCCTTTGAATGGAACTGAACAAAACCCACTGCTATCAAGTTGATTCTGACTCAAAGTGACCCTGCAGGACAGAGTAGAACTGCCCCTGTGGGTTTCTGGGGCTATGCACCTTTAGAGGGATAGAATACGTTTCTGTTGTCTTTAAACACCCAGTTTAGGGAAGTACACAGGGCTGTCCTAAGAAAGGAATGCATCTCCTTTAAAGGACTCCATTAGCACTGGTCTATCAGTTTGCTGCATCTGTGCAGCTTGTACCTTGTATTGCTCTGAGGTTGGAAGGTACACCAGTGGCATTTCAAAGATCAACAGAATAACTGGTGGTTGAGAATTTTGGATGATCTTACAGAGCAAGGGAGACTAGGAAAAAAGGTCTGGTGTTCTGTTTCTGGAAATTAGCTCCTAAAAATCCTATTCCTCACAGCAGAAAGTTGTCTGACCAGACGGAAGCATGATCATAAAGACAGTGCTGGGTGGTACTCTTTCATCTGACTGTGCATGGAGTTGCCGTGCGTTGAAGTCACCTTGCTGGCAGCCACCTTTGACAAGGGAAGAAAGCCACACCTGTCAGAGAAGAGAGAGCGGGAGCTGAGAGAAGCATGAAGCCTGGCAGGGGAGGGAGACCCAGGGCAGCAAAGGGAGGAGGGAACCCCTGCTCACCTGCTCCTGGCTCTTGTTCTTACTGTTTCCAGAAGCACATTTTCTATCCCAAAGTTATAATCAGCGTTTTCATTCCTCTTGGATCAAAATTCTAGATTAGTTCTGGCCACACCTAGGGGTCACACAGCAGGGGAAGATACTTGAGCAGTTTCCCTGTGTCTCAGAAGATGACAATATTACGTTACAGAGGGGGGGTGGTCCCCTGAGAATGGACTCTTGAGACTGTACAGTAAATTGGCTGTAGTAGCATCTAAGGGGAATGTGTCAGTCTGGGTAGACTAGAGAAACAAATCCAGGGAGACTCATATGTGTGTAAGAGAGAACTTTATATCAAAGAGTAATTGTATATTAAGAAAACATCCCAGCCCAGTCCTGATCAAGTCTATAAGTCTGATATTACCCCGTATGTCGATATTGTCCAAAAATTTCTCTTTAAACTCACATAGCCATGCAATGATGCTGAATGCAGGAAGATCACAGGCCAGTGGGTGGAAAGCCTTGTGCATCCAGTGGTGGTGGAAGCATGTCAGCACTGGTGTGGGTCTCCACGTGGCTCCTCCAGCTCCAGGGCTCTGGCTCCATCAACATAGTTGCATGTGGCTTGTCACCAGGAACATGAAGTCGAGTGTATCTGGCCTCCAGTGAGCTATTTATCTCCGTCATGCCTCCAAACGAGGCCATCAAGCTGCAACCCAATGGACAGGCTAGACTCCACCCCTTCCTCAAGTTGACAGTAGGTTATGTAACTGTCACACTGAATAAGGTGAATCTTTTTATAGTCACTGCTCCAGTGATTTTACTACATGAGCTGCTATCAGATTCCCAAGAGGCAGGAGTCTACAGGATGTACACAGTGAATCCAGTATAAGTACAGCAGTTAGGAAGAAGGGTCCCAGGATGTGTGGGGGCAGTGGGGGACAGCGGGATCTAACAGTGTGCGTGTAGAAACGCCACTGTTGGGTGAAAGTGTCCCTGGAAGGCAGGTAGCTCTAAGATCTAACCAGGTGAGTTTGCTACAGGTATTGCAGTCAGACAGAGGGCCCATGGGAGTCAGTGGGCAGCAGAATCTATAAGAGGGGCCATTGATGCTAGTTCTCTGGCTGATTGTGCTCCTCCCTAAGGACATAAGTAAAAACCATCATTTCCCTTTCTGCAATCAAAATTAGTCTTTGAGGAAGATACTGGAGCATGAATGATTCCACAGACATTCTGTTCAACACCCATCTGTCAAGCTTCTACTACCTGCCTGGAGCT
>NW_022111369.1:94907780-94914090 GCF_000313985.2 Echinops telfairi | reverse complement strand
TCGGTCTGCTAACCACAAGCTCAGGAGATCGAAACCACTAGCCACTCTGAGGGAGAAAGACGATCCTTATTACTTCCATAAAGATTCCCAGTTTCAGAAACCCATCAGGAAGGTCTACCCTGTCCTACAGGGTTGCTATGACTTGGAGTCCAGCTGTGGCTGTGCGTCTGGATTTATTTTGGTCTTAGTCTGGAAGCTCCACTGAGACGTGTTCCGTGTCATGTTGCTAGGGGCCGTCGAGTTGGTTACAGCTCATAGCGACCCAAGGTGCAGCCGAAAGCAGCATTGCCCGGTCCTGTGCCATCCTCACGATGGTTCTGATGTCCGAGCCCGTCGTTGCAGCCAGTGTGTCAGTCCCTCGTGTCGAGGACTCCCTCTTCCACCATTCCTCTGCTTTATCAAGCTTTTCTCTCCTTTCTTTATTGGAGCCCGTCTCTCCCGATCACATGTCCCTGTGATGTCGTCTTGCTCAAATCTTTGCTGACAGAGGGCTGGCGCGGCCCAAGAGGCACGAGGCCCAGATCTGCATGGCAGTGAGAGTTCTGGCACTGAACCACCCATGCCTCAGACTGGACAACAAGCCCAAACCCAACCCACTGCCACCGAGTCCCCTCCAACTCACCGAGGTCCGGGTAGGCTTTCCAAGACTGGGAATCTTTACGAGCTCAGGAAACCTCATCTTTCTCCTGAGGTTTGAATAGCCTACCTTGTGGTTAGCAGAGTCCAATGCTTATGCTAGGCAATAGACCATGTAATAGACATGGGACATTGTCCTTGACTTGAAAGAATCTGCTGACTGGTAACGGTAAGGTCAGCAGTTCAAGACCAGCAGCCTCTCTGCAGAAGGAAGATGGGGCTTTTTACTCCTGTAAAGAGTTACAGTCTCAGAAACCCATGGGAACAGTTCCACCCTGTCCAATAGGGTTGCTGTGAGTCCGAGTGGATTTTACGGCAGTGGGTTGGTTTGCTTGAAGATTTATAATGAAACATTGGTCTCCACACTTTTTGATGGTACATCTCGATCATGAAACCTTTTGAGCAACCTGAGTCAGTTTGTAAATACGGTGCCACTCCTTCCTGTTCCTGGGAATGGACACCCTGACTGAGGAAAAGGGCCTCCGTGTCCCCGCCTCACTAGGGTGGGTCTTAAACAAAGCTTCCACTGTCCTGCAGCCATTGGCCGCCACTGGCATGGGGCTCACACAGAGCCCTGCTCCGTGAGGGTGTCAGCGCAGGCATGTTCCGAACGTACCACTCTTATTCTGAAGGAATCCAGGTGCCTTTCTCTCTCCACCATTCCTGTCACTGTCTTCTTTCTTTGACGTCTTTACACACAGGTTTATTTTACTGTCCCTGCTGTCCCCAAGCATGCTCCAGACCTTTGTGCAAGGCCAGTCCTACACCAGGGACTTCTGGCCCGACAGACCCATTCCCACTCTTCCTACCAGGCCTCCGTCCCTAGACTGGCCCCTCTAGAAGCCGCCTGGAAGCCCCTCACGCAGTCCTCTGAACGCCACTGCCTTCCAGAGAGGATCTGGTTCCACACAAAAATGACACACCAACTCAAGAGAAAATGTAATGCTTGGGCTGGAAAGGAAGCCACTTAACGAAAACAAAACGGTACGTTTGTGAGGGGAAAAAACACGTCTTGATGATTATGGGCAGTTATTTCCCAGAGACCAAGTGAATGGCAAAATAATAATAATAGTTATAAAGTGAAATCAAGATCAAAGCTAAAACGAGATGGAAGGTATGTTTAGATTCTTGCTTTTTTGCACTCACGGGAGCCCCCCAAAAGAGTCTTGGAAACCCACAGGGGAGGTTCTGGTCTGTTCCATGGGGTCACTACACGTTGAAATTGACTCATCTGCCCTGAGTTTGGTTGGGTTTCATCCGGGGTTTGCTGGGAATCCTGGAAGGCTCAGCTGGAATTATTGTGTTTGGTTCTGAGACTTTCCTCAGCCTGGGTTGTAAAGAGGCAGTCTGCTTTCCTCTTGACCTTGACTTTGGTCTAACCTGAAGCACTAACCAAGGGTAGAACCAGAGGGTAGAGAAAGCACAGGCACCAGGTCTGCTGTTGGACTCCCTAGAGATCTGCCTTTGACTGGGCGTGGGCTCCTGTGGCAGTGAGCTATTACGTCAACTCGACATTCCAGACTAGAGGCAGAGTTCAACCTGTCAATCAAGTGGTACCTTGAAGACACCTCCTTGGGGCTGTGGCTTTTTATAAGAGCAAGGTTGACAGATAACCCTTCAGAAACAGTAACAGGAGTAATGACTCTCTGAGGATGAGGCGACCAGATTTTAACATTGGTAAAGCAGGACAAAAGCAGGACACCGCTGATAAAACTCATATCCTGGCGAAATAGCCATATGGCATCCGAAAACCGTATACCCTAGCTTGGCGTGCATTCTTTCCAAAAATCGGGACTTTTTTTAAATGCCGCAGGACACAGGACAAATTGTTAAAAATCGGGACTGTCCTGCCAAAAGCAGAACGTCTGGTCACCTTATCTGAGAATGCAGGAGGGGCGAAGGGGGAGCTGATGGCAATGATAACTGTATAACCCAATTCAAGGGTAACAAATAACAGAATTGTAGGTGAACAAATACATTGGACGGTGTAAGATACAGCAAATAATAATATATACTATAATAACAAGGGTCCCTGGGTGGGGGTGATGGAGGAGGGAGGAGATAAAGGGGACCTGATATCAAAGAGTTCAAGAAGAAAGAAAATGTTTTGAAACTGATGGTAGCAGCAATTGTATAATTATGCTTGATCTAATTGAATTATGGGTTGTTATAGTATCTGTAAGAGCTCCCAATAAAATGATTAATAAAAAAAGAGCAAGATCGAA
The DNA here is from genome assembly GCF_000313985.2 of Echinops telfairi. Classification (NCBI taxonomy): domain Eukaryota; kingdom Metazoa; phylum Chordata; class Mammalia; order Afrosoricida; family Tenrecidae; genus Echinops; species Echinops telfairi. The sequence goes on along the minus strand of NW_022111369.1, from coordinate 94,911,229 downwards.
TACATGTACCAACTTCAGGGTCATGTTGGGAAGCTTGATAAAGTGATACATATGAGACCATGGGGTGAATGAAAAACCTCATGTAAACGTTCAGTTCATGGTTTGGTGGTGAGTAGGAGAATGATGGTGAATACGAATTAAGCCTCTGGTGTACCCCCTCTGACCATAACCCAGGGATGTGAATAGCCTTGTTATCATGCACAATAAGGAGCCCTGGTGGTATAGTGGTCATGAGTTGGGCTGTAATCCACATGGTTGATTGTAATCCACCAGCGGTTCCGTGGGAGAAGGAGTGAGCTTACTACTCCTGTAGACAGGCATAGTCTACAGAGGGGTCTGTATGAGCCAGCATTGACCCAATGGCAGTGAGAGTGATCATGCAGAATGCGTTAGAAAAACGGGTCTCAAACTGTGGGTCATGACCCCTTGGGGGTCTAACGACCCGCCCGATTCATAACAGTAGCAAAATTATAGTTATGAAGTAGCAATGAAAATAACTTTATGGTTGGGGGTCACCACAACATGAACTGTATTAGAGGGTGACAGCATTAGGAAGGTTGAGAACCACTGCGTTAGAAAGTGGATGGTTGCAGATGCAATTAGGTTAAAGTTTAATACCTTATCATTTGATCTCCCGTTGATCCCTTTTAAATTTGTTCTAGTTTTTATTATTTTCTGCTTGCTTTTCCAGTGAAGTTTTTCTGTTTTACTTTGTTATTATTGTTAGTTTTTTAAAAAATGTTTTTCCTATATATGAACTCTAGGATGGGTAAATCTATAGAGACAGTAACTGGATTAGTGGTCCCTTGGAGGTGGGGCAGGGGAGGTTGAGGGGAAATTCAGATCTAATAACAATGAGTACATGAAAGAAGAAAATACTCTAAAACTGGTTGTGGTAATGACTGTACAACTCTTCTAGATGGAATTGTGGGATTGAATGATATGTGAATTATATGCAACGTGTTAGTCCAGGTAGACTAGAGAGAGAAATTCATAGACATACATATGTGTATAAGAAAGAGGTTTATATACAAGAGCAGTTGAATATTGAGGAAACATCCTAGCCCAGGCCAGATGAAGCCCTTAAGTCTGATATTAACCCATGTGTCCAATACCAATCTATAAAGTCCTCTTCAGACTCATGAAACACATACAATGACACCGAATGCAGGATAATCACAGGCCAGTGGGTAGAAAGTCTTTGGATCCAGTGGCGTTGTAAGCTTCTCAGTGCTGGCAGGGGTCTTAACATGGCTTCTCCAGTTCCCGGGGCATGGGGTCTATCAGCACAGTGTCCGTGTCTTGTCAGTAGAGAGTCTCCAAGGGTGTGAGCACAGAGAAAGGGTCTCCCATCTCCAAAGAGGAAAATACAAGGGTTCCCAGAATTCTCAGGAGAAGGCCATGCCCACACAGAGGGCTCGTGGGCTATGATCCAATTGACATGCTAGACTCCACCCCTTCACTCTTAATCCTCTCAAATCCCAAATTGACACCAGATTATGTAACTAACACAAGCAATTAATACTGTTTAAAAACACACACCCACAGGGGTAGAAAGGGGGAACTGATTATTATAAGGATCTACATATAACCCCCTCCCTGGGGGACGGACAACAGAAAAGTTAGTGAAAGGCGACATTGGACAGTGTAAAACATGACAAAATAATAATAATTTATAAATTATCAACAGTTCATGAGCGGGGAGGGACAGGGAAGGAGGGGGGAAATGATGAGCTGATACCAAGGGCTCAAGAGAAAGAACATGTTTGGAAATGATGGTGGCAACATATGCACAAATGTGCTCAATACAATTGATTTATGGATTGTCAGAGCTGTAAGAGACGCCCCCATAAAATGATTTATGAAAACACACACACAGAAAGAAATCACACATTTCCTTGGTTTGCACTCACTAGGGCCCTGCACCATGCCCTTGCCATGCTGGACGAGATGGAATAGCCAGGATTTGAACCAACTTCATCTGGGGAAAGAGATTATGGGGAAGTTCAATAACATCAGTCAGAACAAGCCCTGGTCAGCTTCAGAACTGAAATCTCATCTGGAAGGTCAAGTTGAAGCTGAAGAAAATTAAAACAAGTCCATCCGAGTCAAAGTAGGACCTTGAGTATATCCCACCTGAATTTAGAGATGATTTCAAGTGTGGATTTGAAACAGTGAGCACTAATAACCAGATGAATTGTGGGGTAACATGAAGGACATTATCCATGAGGAAAGCAAAAGGGTCATTAAAAAGGGTAGGAGTGGAGACCCAAAGTCCATCTGTAGACAATTGGACATCCCCTCACAGAAGGGTCACAAAGAAGAGAAGAGCCAGCCAGGGTGCAGTGTAGCACCGACGAAACACAACATTCCTCTAATTCTTTAATGCTTCCTCCCCCACCTCCCAACTGTCATGACCCCAGTTCTATCTTACAAATCCAGCTAGACCACAGCGTCTACACTGATACAGATAAGAACTCTCGACACACAGAATCTAGGACAGATAAGCCTCTCAGGACCAATCATGAGAGTAGCGATACCACGAGGGTAGAGGGAAGGCAGAGGGAGAAGTGGGAGCAAAGGGGAACCGATTGCAATGATGGACACATAACCCATCCCCCTGCCAGGGGGACAAATGACAGAAATGTGGGTGAAGGGAGACAGTGGATGGTTTAAAATATGAAAATTAAAATAATTTATAAATTATGAAGGGTTCACAATGGTGGGAGAGTGGGGGAGGGAGGGGGAAATGGAGGAGCTGATGCCAAGGGCTCAAGTAGAAAGAAAATGTTTTGAAAATGATGGCAACATATGTACAAATGTGCAATGGATGTATCGATTGTTATAAGGGCTGTAAGAGCCCCCAATAAAATGACTTTTTTTTTTTTAAAAAGGACTGGTTGGTGGCTTTGGGAAGGAAGTAGGTAGGGGGTCTGGCTGGGTTGCACCTCGACCCATCCAGTCACACAGCCAAGCCTCCTCTCCCTTCCCACAATGCCACAGTACCAGGCTTGGAAGGTGTTTTGCCATACCACCGAGAATCTCTAACTTGCCAACCCTGTGGAGGCATGTTTGGCTCTCAAACATAGGCATACTGGTACACTGCAAAGCTGACTATGGCAGAAATAGCTAGGTTAAACTATAAGGACATTTGATCTCCCTTTTGACCCATTCTAAAGTTTCAGTTAAAAAAAATGAATGAAGGATCAATACACGTGGCTTGAGCCCCTGGTGAATCCCCTTTGACCACAGGCTAGGGATGTGAGTAGCCTTGTTCTCCCTGGACAGTGAATCCTTGCTGATGCAATTAGGTTAAGATTTAGCACCTTATCATTTGATCTGCCTTTGGACCCATTTCAAATTTGTTCTACTCTAATATTTTCTACTTTCCCTTCTATTGAGGTTTTTCTCTATTTTACTTTGTTATTGTTGCTATTTTCTTTCTTTTT
>NW_022111369.1:94893672-94894597 GCF_000313985.2 Echinops telfairi | reverse complement strand
CTTTTACTGGGGTCTCTTACATCTCTCATCACAATCCATACATTCCTCCAGTGTGTCAAGCACATTTGCACATATGCTGCCATCATCATTTTCAAATCATTCTCTTCCCACTTGAGCCCCTGATATCAGCTCCCCATTTCTTCCCCCTCCCTACCCTACCCGTCTTCCCTCATGAACCCTTGATACGTGATAGATTATTATTTCCATATCTTACATCCTCCTCCACTGCTCCTCACCCACTTTTCTGTTACTCTTCCCCTTAGGAGAGGGTTTTAGGTTGATCCTTGTGATCGATTCTCCCTTTCTCCCCGCACCCTCCCCTAATCCTCCCGGTATCTCTACTCTCCTTGTTGGCTCTGAGGAGTTTATCTATCCTGGATTTCCTGTGCTGTGGGCTCTTATCTGTAGCGGTGTGCATGTTCTGGTCTAATCTGATTTGTAAGGTAGAATTGAGGTCATGATAGTGCTTCCTTCAGTGAAGGAAGCACCGAAGAGCTAGAGAAAAGTTGTGTGTTTCATCGGTGCTACACTGCATCCTGACTGGCTCATCTCTTCCCTGTGCCCCCTCTGTGAGAGGATGTCCAATTGTTTACAGATGGCATTGGGTCTCCACTCCATTTCCCGCCCCACCCCCCCATTCACATTGGGTATGGTTTTATTCTGGGTCTTAGATGCCTGATACCTGGGAATCACATTTCTGAAGGGTAGGGATTTGTCATTACTTGTAGTAGTTACATAATTTCGTGTCCACTTGAAGATATAGCAGTGTAGGGTGGAGTCTTTTCTGTCAATCAGGTCATGGCCTGATGGTTCCTCCTTATGGACATGACCTTCTCCTAAGGAGAGTCCTGGGAACCTCCCCGCTCTCTCTGCTTCATCTTCCTGCTGATGAGCCACACTGGGACCTGCCAGAGCCCTGGAGATA
>NW_022111369.1:94861400-94891507 GCF_000313985.2 Echinops telfairi | reverse complement strand
AGAGAGAAATATGGAAGTCAATACACAGAGCTCAGTACCAAAAAGAATTGCTTGGTGTTCAACCATTTTAGGAGGTAACATTTGATCCAAGAACTGATGGTACTAAAGCCAATGGCAAAAAACAAGACGATGGGAATTGGTGGAATAACAATTGAAATGTTTCAAAGTATAGAAGCAATGCTGCAAGTGCTCATTCACCTGTGCAAAAAAAAATGTGAGCATTCTACAGAAAGGTGATCCACCAAAATGAAGAAATTATATAATAATATCATTAACATCAAAAACAAGTAAAGTTTTGCTGCAGTTACTTAAGAGCATGGTTGCAGCAATACATTTACAGGGAACTTCCAGCAATGTAAGCGAAGTTCAGAAAGGGAGCAGTGCCAGGGATACCATTACTGATGCCAGATGGATCTGCATGGAAAGCAGGGGATGCCAGAAAGATGTTTGCCTGTGTTTTATTGACCATGCAAGGACACACTACTGTGCAAACCATAACAAACTATGGGACACTGCAAAGAATGGAAATTCCAGAGCCCTTAATTGTGCTCACACAAAACATAGACCAATAGGCAATCAACAGAACAAAGGTGAGCAGGAAAGGTGAGCATCGGGGCTGCAGAACTCACCGTATCTATTCCATCTGTATGTTGAGGTGATCGTCAGAAAATCTGGACTGTATAAAGAAGGGGGCATCAGGGTTGGGGGAAACTAATTAGCAGCCTGAGACATGCAGTTGACACAAGCATCTTCATGAGGCCTTTCCCGACCACTCATCAGGATATGAGCTTTTCCTTCTCTGAAACCTCAAAGCCCACAGTTGGCTTTGGATCACATTCCATGGACCGGAGTCACTTGAAATGTGTTATTCCCCAAAATCTTTTGTGAACTCTTCAGAAAGTCTTGAGTCTTCTGTCTTTGCAACATCAAACACACACCCTGCACAATCAAGTCGCTTAAGAACTATGTCTGAGACGGAATAACTACTTTGATGAGGTAGATGTCTGATCTTGATCGGTCACTCAATCTCTCACCCGTAACTGACATTTATCGAGCACTTGCTATGTGCCAAGAACTAGGCATCCATTAATCCCTTTGCATTAATGAACTCATCCCCGGATCCACCAAAGAGAAACTGGAGCTCAGAATGGTCAAGCAATTTGCCCAAAGGTACACAGGCCGTAGATCGGATGGGAACTCACGTTTGCCTAAGTTCAAAGCCCAGACATCTAAATTCTATGCAGAAGCTGGGAGAGGGAAAGAGAGATGTGGAATCAGAAGACAGGGTGCTTCAAGTACAGACTCTGTTCCCACCTTGTGTATCTGGCTGAACAAAACTGGTAGAGATTGGCCAGCTGTTCATTCAACCCATTCTCCATTGTTCCTAGGGAAGACCTCAACTTTCATGTGCCTGTGACTGGTCTGGGGTTCAACAAGAATGGGGGGGACTAGTAGAAAACACACACACACACACACACACACCACCAAACACAACATGCGCAACACTATGGGAGAAAGTTGCCCACAGAAGATAGCAGGCCTGAGCCCCTCCAGACAGGGGCGGAGGTGAGTGGAAGGAACAATGCCCTCTCACATGACATCACAGCGCTGAGTCTTAAGGACGAGGAGGAGCTGACTAAATCAAGATGAGACCGGGACTAGAAGAGCCTTGCTGGGGATGATTCAGCACCCACAAAAGAAGGAGTCATGTTGCCGTAAAGCGGGACAGTCCCCGAAACCCTCAGGGGCAGTTCTCCCCTGTCCTTTGGGGTTGCTGCTAGGAGCTGCTGCATCGACTGGATGACATTGAATTGTCTTCACTTTTTTAGCATTCCTGGGCTCACAGGTAATCCTCAAATGGCATCACCTTCATCTGGAGTGCCTATCCCAGTGTTTTTGTAACTCAGAAGTGATTAGGTTTAGGATCCACCCTACACTGCTATGGTTGCATTAACATAACGTAATAAAAATCCTATTTTCAAAAAGGATCACAATTCCAGGGACAAAGGCCAGGGAACACACACCTATTACCCACCGTCAGCGAGTCTGTTTGACTCAAAATGACCCTGTATAGGGTATCAGAGGCTGGGGAAATCTTCGCTGGAGCAGAAAGCCTCGCCTTTCTCCCTCAGAGTAGCTGGTGTTAAACTTCTGACCTTGTAAGTAGAAGTCCAACGCATACCAACAGGACCCAACAGTGCCAGGGCTCCTTCAACTGTGAAGAAAAACAAAACACAACACAACAAATCCACTACCAGAGAGCTGATTCCAACTCATAGGGATCCTAGGTGGGGTTAAGGCCCCTTATTGGAGCAGATAGCCTCATCTTTCTCCCACAGAGTGGCTGGTGGGTTTGAACCGCCAGCCTTCAGGTTAGCCATGCAACACTTACCCAACAGTGCCACTGGGACTCTTTGGGGATAACTGCAAGTGTCTGACTATGTCTAGAGGTGGTCTTTGATTCCCATGACTGTCATAAAACATATGTACTATATAAAACTACTTCAAGATGGATGACTTTCCAGTTACAGAAGTTTATTTTCTCACAGTCTGGGCGGGCTAGTGGTTTGAATCTTAGGGACATTCTAGAAGAAAACTTCAGTCAGCACCCTTTCTTTTCCTTGGGGGTATGGCGTGCTGAAAGATGAAATTATCCATTCTTCTCGGTAAGTGCCATCTCAGAAGCAGGAACACACGGAGAGATGTCTTAGCGCTATCAGAAGTGTAGCATGTGGAACACATCTGCTCAAACTGATGGAGACTGAGACCAGAGGTGCCAGAGGTTGCAGCATCGGGATCAAGGGCCAGAGCACAGGAGCAGCGCCAAAACTGAGACTGTGAGGCAGGGCAGTGGGTGGGCTTCCTGGCTCAAGGAGGCAGAGCCCAAGGGACCACTGGAGAGATACTTCACTGCTGGCTAAGAAGAGGTGCTGCTTTGGACCAATACTGTTTGCTCATCCTGACTTAGGGTAACCTGTTAATTTCCCTAATAAACCCCCTTAGTCTTGAGTATTGTCAATGAGTTCTGTGCGGCCATACCAACAGATTACCGCACCCAGCTTGGAAGTGGAGTGTGTTAGTCTGGGTTGACTAGAGAAACAAATCCAGGGATACTCATATGCGTGTAAGAAAGAGCTTTACATTGAAGAGTAATTGTATATTAAGAAAACATCCCAGCCCAGTCCAGTTCAAGTCCATAAGTCCAATATTAGCCCATAAGTCTGACACCAATCTATAAATAAATTCCTCTTCAGACTCATGCAACACATACAATGACGCCAAATGCAGGAGGATCACAGGCCAGTGGGTGGAAAGTTTTGTGGATTCAGTGGAAGCATCTCAGCACTGTTGTGGATCTTCCTGTGTCTCCTCACTCCAGGGCTCTGCCTCCATCAGCATAGCTCCAGGTGGCTCGTCAGCAGGAAGATGAAGCAGCAAGTGAGTGGGTCTAGCCTGATGGAGCTTTTTATCTCCGTCATGCCTCGAAATGAGGTCATCAAGCTGCAGCTTGTTTGCCGGGTTGGCTTCCCTTCTTTGCAAGTTGACAAGAGATTATGTAACTGCCACATTGAGTGCCGTGGGGAAAATGGTCGGTATCAGAATAGGATAAGAAAGATGGAGAAGTGGAGGCATGTCGGACTCTTGCTCTTAGGAACAGGAAAGCCAGAGGATTTCAGGCAAGGCCCACTCCATGAGCTTTACTCAATAACTGCGCTTAAATGAGGTTTCCATGAGATCTGTTTTTCCCCAGTAACTCTAAATCTATTGGACAGGCAGGGAGTTTAAATTGCAGTCAATAACATATATAGATATGCTTTGAAGGTAATGTACCTTGACAGTTTTGAAGAGGACTGGTCAGATATTTTGTAAAATGCCCCTCAGTGTTAGAATTTGCCTGATATTTATCTGGAATCATTTCACTGTATACTTTTGAATTTATTTTGGCTTTTGTGGTTTTTTTAAAACCTAAAGGATGTTAATCTGTTGAGGATTTTCAATCATTTTTTTAAAAATTCACTGGTTCCAGGGCCCCATTTCCTGGCTCACAAGAAGCCTGATATTGAACAAGTTGCTGTTTGAGTTCCCTAGCGTTGCCATAACACAAATACCACAAGTGAGTGCTTTTAGGGAACCGAAATGTATCTTCTCATCATTCTGAATGCTCGAGGGGAGGCCCCCTCTTGTCTATTTCAGCTTCTAGTAGCTGCCAGCAGTCGTTGTCGGTAGCCTTGTCGGTAGCCGGTCTCTTGGCTTCTTAGGCATTCCTAGGGAGCGCTGGGGGAGGACATTAGTTATACATCAGGCTGCGAACAGCAAGGTCAGCAGCTTTTCCGCAGGAGAAAGATGGGGATTTCTAGTCTCGGAAATACAGAGGGGGAGTTCTCCCCTGTCCTATGACGTTGTTATGAGTCAGCATCGACTGGATGGCAGTGGATTGTTTTGTTTTTTTCAGCATCCTTGGCCTTATAGGTAATCTTTACACGGCATCATCTTTACCCTGTGTGCCTGTCTTCGTGTTTTTGTAACTCAGAGGAGATTAGGTTTAGGATCCACCGTACCCTGCTATGACTGCATTGACATAACATAATGAAAATCCTATTTTCAAACAGGATCACCATTCCAGGGACAAAGGCCAGGAAGCACACCCCTATTACTCACTGCCATTGAGTCTGTTCTGATTGAAAGTGACCTTCGATAGGTTTGGAGGCTATGACAAATCTTTACTGGACCAGGAAGCCTCACCTTCCTCCCCCTCAGAGCAGCTCGTGTTAAACTTCTGACTTTGCAGCTGGCAGCCAACGCCTACCCACAGTGCCACCAGGGCGCCTTCCACATGGAGCCAGGGGACAATTCGGCCCATCACAGTTGCCTGCCCTATCCGTGTTCTAGGGAGACTCCAGACTGCTTAGACAAGGGCCCCACCCGGCTGTCTGGACTCACAGAGGGAGGAATCGGGCATCAGGTTGCTTTAAGGCTGCTTAAAGTGGTGGTTTCATCACTGTGGCCCTTGCTTGGGGCCAATTAGAACTGAGAATCCCTGAAATAAAAAAGAAAATCTTATTTTTCCATCGTGCTCCGTTTCCAGGGCACTAAGGAGGCCCCCCCCAACCAGCTGCTTGGTCTCTGAAGCATTCCCAAAGAGTCTATGACAAAGCTTTTAAAATGTGTGACCGATTCTACCCTGCCCTTTGGGGTTGCTCTGAGTTGGAATTGACTCTACAGCGTGAGTTTGGCTTTTAATTTGAGTGCCAGCCCCCATACAGGGGCCCACAGAGGAGTCACTAGATGTGTGAGCATCGTACCAGGTGGCATTGTCTAAGGGGGTGACGCCAAGGTGACTGTAATTTTTTTTTAATGTAGGGCTTCAGCAGAAATTTATTTATTTTAATTAAAAATAGTCCTGTAGTTACTTTTAATAGTTACAAGCTGGGCTGCAATCTGCAAGGTCAACAGCTTGAAAATAGTTCGACAACGCTCCATGGGAGAAAGTCTGGGCTTTCTGTTTCCATCCAGAGTTAGTCTCAGAAGCCAACCGGGCAGGTCTACCCTGCCCTATAGGGTCACTATGAGTCAGCATCAACTCCATGGCAGTGAATTGGTGAGGGCTACTTATAAGGACAAAAAGCCGGGGTCCTCAAATTTTTAAACAGGGGGCCAGTTCACTGTCCCTCAGACCCGTTGGAGGGCCGGGCTACAGTTTGAAAAAAAACTATGAACAAATTCCTATGCACACTGTACATATCTTATTTTGAAGTAAAAAAACAAATGGGGCAAAAACACTTGGCGGGCTGGATAAATGTCCTCAGTGGGCCGCGTGTGGCCCGCGGGCCGTACTTTGAGGATGCCTGACAAAAAGTCTTTTCGTAAGCTGAGCTTACATGGATCAATATCCATACCTACAAGGCTAAAACTGTATGTAATTTTTTTTTATCCTTCTAACGCTCTCCAAAGGAACCCTAGTGGCACACTGGATTAAGCCATGGGCTGCCAACCTCAAGGTCAGCAGTTCAAATCCTCCAGTCACTCCTGGAGAGAAGGATGAGTCTGTCAGCCCCCATGAATATGTACAGTCTCAGAAATGCACAGGAGCGGCTCTCCTGTATGCCAGGGGTCCACTGATGGGAGGCTCATCGTGGTAATGGGTGGGTAACGCTCTCTGGACAGCTCGGAGCTGTCACTGTTGCTCAGTTACAAGGACACTTCGACTCACGTAGTGCCTCTGTGCCAATTGCAAGTGCACACCCTTGTTGTTTGTGTCTGCTAATGTTGTTATGGTCATTGATGGTTTTGGTGTTCTAGCTACAGCATTATGGTAATTAGTATTGGTGAACCTATAGCAATTACGGTTTTGAGAATGGAGAAGGAATTGGGGGAACAAAGGAGAAATAAAATGTAGAGGCCTCCGTCTGCTCCTTTACTAATGATGAAACTAACAATACAGTTTTAATTCAATGTAGAGATCGTTCACCAAAGAATGTTGTTGTTAGTGCTCATATAAGCCAAGACATCTAAGTATTTTAGGCCAGTATTTATCATATATTACGCTGATGAAAATTACATCATAATGAACCTCAGTAGGGATTCTGTATGGTCTGACGCGGGAGGAAGGCCACGGGAGGGCGGGGCACCCTGAGTTACTGCAGTGGGTGATGAGTTACCCAGGCCTAATGAGGCCACAGGACTCCAGATCTCCGCTCCAATCCCCAGCCCACTTCCTGAGAGTGAGGTCTCCCCTAGAGTCCCTGGGTAACCCTTTCTACAGACTCGCTGGGAGAAAGACAGGGCTTTCTGCTCCCAGGAACAGGTATGGTCCTGGAAACCCACAGAGGCAGTTCGAGCCTGTCCTCCACGGTGACTAGGCCTCGGCATTGCCTCTGTGGCAGTGACGTGGTTGTTGCCGACTGAATATCTGTGTCTGTCTGACGTGGTAGGGGCAAGGGGCTATGGGAAGTTCATTGTCCACGGTCAGCTCCCACCCATGAAGGTATCCTATTTCGATCTGGGAGTCACTGGGTGGTGCAAACAGTGACACACACAGCTAACCAACAGGCTGGCGGTTCAATCCCACCCAGAGGTGCCTTGGAAGACAAGGCCGGACAATATGGTTTCGAAAGGTCACAACCCTGATGCCACCATGGAAGACAGCTCCACTCTGCCACACGGGCGGTCACCCTGAATCAGCCCTGATCCGGAGACAACTGGTTTTGGGTTCTGGCATTGACATAGTTGGCTCAGAAAAGATCACCAGGGTCTTGCAGGTTATAAGTAGTGGGATCAAGATTTGAACCCAGGTCTAGGTGGCTCTTCCCAGTCAAGCATGCGTCTTCTCTTCAGAGAAGAGGGCAGCCCAGGTCTGGGAGGTGTAGGTCTTCCTACATGAGAGATTCTTAGGAGCCAACCAGAAATGCTTGGGCAATTGTTGAAGGGACTCGTGTTCCTGGTTTTATCCTTGGTGTGTCCAGGCCCCTCCCTTTGTTTTCCTGCCCAGCAGTCATTGCCCCACAATGCCCGGATGTACCGCACGCAGAGAAGGTAAGAACAGGTTCAGTCCCTTTGTAGGGTTTTCTGGAAATTGCTTGGAGGAGTTGAGAGGAACTACTGAGACATGGCAGTGTGGTTCTGTAGCAAGCATGTGGGCACCCAAGTCAGACAGGACTAGGTTCAAACCTGGGCTGGTTGCTTATGATTTGACTAAAAGATTGAGAGGCCCAAGGGCCTCGTGGGGAAACCTGTGGTCATCCCTTGTCAGAGTAAAACGGGAACCGCGAGGAGAGGCTCAGGGACCCTTCGGTGTCTAGCCTTTAGTGGCCTTTTGTGGACTGGATGGGCATTGCCGCTATCTGTGGTCTGCTGTCCATTGCTCTGCAGCACAACTCCGGAGTCAGCGCCTTGGCGGACCCCGTTTCCATGGAGATGTGTTTAAGGTAAACAGCTTTGAAAAGGGGAAGCCCGGCCGCCCATGCCCTGGTGCGGGTGCCCACCCACCACCAAGGCAGAGCCTCGGCAGAAATGTTTCCAGACCTTTCGGGGAAAAGACCTGGTTCTCTTTCAAAGCCTTTGCTGGTGGGCCTCTTGAAATGAACGATCATTCGAAACAGAGAATCAAGAACTTCACCCCGCCTGGATCAAAAGCAGAATTATTGAGCTCACCATTGTCTAGGAAGATTAGGCTGACACGTTGTTGAATCCAATAGATGTCATCTCTCTCTCTCTCTCCCTCCCTCCCTCCCTCCTGGATGTGCAGATTTATTTGAAGAACGACATTTAGTAGACAGAATACTATAAGACCTCTAGACCCCACATGGTTTCAGTTTGAATCCAAACAGCTTTACTTTGTTCTGAATCATTGATTTTCCTTTCCCTTTTTTTTGGCATCATGATTGTGTAAGCTCCCTGGCCAGCTTGCTGCCTGGAGTATGGACAGAAACCAAAGCACACCCATCGCAGGTTGTGGTTGCAGAACACGGAGGAAGAACCCCGCTGGGCCTTCTCGCTGAGCAGCGCCTTCTTAGGGAAAAAGGATGCAAATCCTTTAAGAGATCAAAATGACCCCAGTGAGGTCACTTCTGACAAATGCCAACAGCACAATTCTGTGGTCTTAAGTCGTTCACTAAATATCCTAACAACCGGAGCAGGGAAATGTCTCAATTAGACCGAATGCCGGCTCTCTCCCCCATCCTGGCAGAGAGCAGGTGAGCTAGTCCCCTTGTCAGGCAGGCACCAGCCAGTCCTCATGACCAGGTGGCCCCTCGACTCCTAGTTCCACACAAGGGCCAACCTTTGCTGAGGGAAGATCAACTCATTCTATTAATGCAGACTTCTGCCCTCGTCAATGACATGGTCTTGCGATTGCCAGCAACCCATAAAAGAAAAGGAAAGAGCAGTCGCTGGTCCATGCCCTGGCATGGGCTCTAGCACAGTGGTTCTCGACCTTCCTAATGCCGTGACCCTTTAATACAGTTCCTCATGCTGTGGTGACCCCCAAGCATCGAATTATTTTCATTGCTACTTCATCACTGTCATTTTGCTACTGTTAAGAATCGGGCGGCCCCTGTGAAAGGGTCGTTTGACACCCCCCCAAAAGGGGTCGCGACCCACAGGTTGAGACTGCTACTCTAGATGTTCCCAGGCCAACGAGACGACTACCATCCCCAAGGTGGCTCTGAGCCTTGGCTCATGGGCTAGAAGAAGCTCCCATCTTGCAGCAGCTAGGAATGCCACTGGTTCTGGTCATCAACCCCACCAGAGAGCAGGAAGTGGAGGAGCAGCTCAGCTGCGTGCTCTTTGTCATGCAGATGCATCTGTTAAAGATGTTAGGGGACTAGAATAGCCGTATATACGCATAGACGGCTGAGCCTTGGAGCTGGAAAAGTTGTCGAAGGGAAACTGCAGCTGAAGGTGATGAAATGACTCACCCAAGGTCACAGAGAAACCACCACCACCCTTCACCACTTGTGACTTGAATGGAAATAGTCTTTTTCTGACATGAAAAAAAAAGTACAGTATGTGTCAGCAAAAGCGATGCCACACGCAGCTAGGTCATTGCCCAACACGGGACATGCGGGTTCCCAGAAACCCCTTCCTCCTTTCAGAGTGATTTTTCCTGTAATCGGGTAAGGCTGAGGGCAAACGCTGGTCAAGCCTTGCAGAGATAAAGGGTAGCTCCATTGATATACATGGACAGACAATCGGGCCAGTTACCATTGCTCCTCTGTCGTTCCTCCATCAGCTCTTCCTTGAGGTAGAAGCCCACACCGTTCAGGCAGGTTGAAAACACAGCAAAGGCATACACGGGGTGGTTTTTCTTAAACAGTTGGACACCTGCAGAAAGTCCTCAGAGACGAAATGCAAAGATGGGCTGCTGTGGACTCTCCCACCGTCAGTTCAGATGGGAGAAAGGGTTAGATTCCTGGGGGGGCGGGGTGATACCTTGGTTCTTGGCTTCACCCGAGAAAGAAGTTACGCTGAAGCCTAGTGGGTTTTTATAAAGGATAGAAGAAGGTTCAGGCTTTACAGTTAGCTGAACACAGGCAGCCTAGGGCATGGTACACCCACACGTGGCAGCCTGAGGGGGTGGGGGAGACAGAGAGAGAGAGAGAGAGAGAGAGAGAGAGAGGCACAGCCAAGCACAAGACTGAGAAACAGCTGGAAAGAGAGCTGTGCTCTCCAGGTTCCAGCCTTTTGGGGCTGGCGGCCGGAGGCGTGGTTGAAGGTACTGGTTGACCCCATCTGCTGAATTAAGCCCACCTGGCCTAGTTTGGGCCCACCCAGGTATACCACTTTCCTGGCTCAAGGCCGGATTTGCACATGCCCTTTAGCCTTTATTGGCTTCCAACTTCCTGTAGGGGGCCCCTAGGTATGTAGGAGAATAACCTCCTATCTTGTTACCTAACAAAAGCATGGGTATTGGACAAGGCAGAGATGACTTGGGTATCCCAAGACTCTTGGGAACCTTAAAGTGGGACCTTAAGTTGGGTGGTGGGGTAGATGCTGGGGGAGAGACAAGTCAATAGGATGTCTAATCAGGAACAATATTTCTAAGGAAGGAATGAATGTGGCCCCAGAGAGTCTGGGGAAAACCACCCAGCAAAGTGGCCTGGAATGTGGGTTGAAGGTCATGGTGTAACATCTCTGAATGTGGCGGGAAGAGCCGAGTGAATGACTCATGGAACCCTTCAGCAGAAGCAACACAACACAAAACAGAAGTGCCTAAGCCCGTTTCCCAGAAGCCCTTGTTTCCCCAATAGGTTAAGGAAAACCAACTTTTCCATTTGTAGTAAGACATTGGTGGTTCAGGCGTAGAAGACTCGTCTCCTAGGCAGGAGGCTCAGCTTCCATTCCTGAATCCCCATCCGAGCCACTCCCTCATTGGCTTGTGCAATGCCCATGATACTGAACAGGTTCTGGAAACACTTCTAGGTGAAAAAAAAACTAGAGACGAAGGGCTGGTGAATCCTTCTGAGAGCCAGCCCTATGGAAACTCTATAAACCCTCACCGTCTGATCCACAAGGAACCCTGGGAAGGGCCCAGGACCGGGCAGCGTTTCCTGCTCTTGTGTCTAGAATCGCCAGGTGTTGGGGGTTAGTTCTGTGGCACCTAACAGCAACAACACCGCCGTGCGGGAATCATCAAAGGTGAGAAGTTCACTTTTCTGTCTTCTCTGGACAGAAGACACGTTGGTCTGAGCCCCATGAGGGCGGGATGCTGTCTCTCTGTCATCTTCCCTCCCTGAGAGAAAAATGAGCAGCTAGTTTTAGAAGCCATTTTTAGAACCAGAAGGCTCTGATTCAACAAAACTAAGTATTGCCAAAGCTATCAAATATCCAGGAAGCTCTCCACATGCCTTTTATAAGCCTTTAAACATTCCTTGCCTTTGACCTTAAAGGCACTCTGACATCTATCAACTTCTTCCAGCTGAAGATTTGCCCTCTGTCAGGGCATGAGGTAAACTGAGGTGCAGAGGAACTCTGGAGATGATTGCCTTTCAGAACACAGCCCCTGCTCCCCCCCAGCCCCCCAAAAGATTATGCACAAGTCTCATCTTGGCTTTGGATTCACGATGTAGTTTGAAGCCGAAAGAGTAAAATTCCAGATTGAAGAAAAATTACAGCTGGAAAATCATTTTAAAAATCAAACAACCAACAAAGCATTCCAAGTCGTTACTCAGTTTTGGAATTTACTCAGTTTTGGAATTTAAGGAAGGTGGGATGTGTGTCCAAGAGGAAACTGCTTTAGGGGAAATTAAGGAGTGGAAAACTTTGCCTTCCGCCTGTCTTGGCCGTGTCTGATCCAAGCGAAGCCCCTTCTCTTCGCACTTCCAATGAGGCGCTTGCAAGTGGAGACCTCTGGCCACACCGTGGATCAGCCACACGCAGACATGCGCCTGCAGTGTCTCAGTGGCTGGTGCACTGTTGGGATGCTGGAAGCGATGCCACCAGCATTTCAAATACTGGCAGGGTCATTTGTGGGAGACAGGTTACAACAGACTAAGACAAACCAGGGTTCAAAACAAAACAAAACAAAACTGCTGACCTACTTCTGAAAATCAGCCAGTGAGAACCCTATGAATCTGTTGGGGATTTATCAAGCGCGATGTGGCCGAGAGGAATTTCTGAGAGCTGAATGAAGACCAAACATGATGGTGGGACAGGAGGAAAGTCAAAGGAAATGGAGGAAAGAACTAGGAGGCAAAAGACGTTTATAGAGGTATAAATATAGGGATGTACATATATCAATATATTAATATATAATGATAGGGATATAGGTCTATGTACATAGATCTATAGGTAAAGTATTAAGGTGGCAGACAGACATTGGGCCTCTATTCAAATCCTCTCTCAATACAAGAACACTTTCTTCTAATAAACTGGCATTCTGTGATGCTCACCTTCCCAATGCAATTGCTGAAGACAAAATGGTGCATAAGCAAATCTGGTGAAGAAAGTTGATGGTGCCCGACTATTAAAAGATATTAAAAGATAAAAAAAACATATAAGATCCCAAACAAAAAATTATATCGATGTGAAAGAGGGGGGTTGGAGTGGAGACACAAAGTCCATCTGTAGACAATTGGACATCCCCTCCCAGAAGGATCACAGGGAAGGAACAAATCAGCCAGCATGCAGCATAGCACAGACACTACACACAACGTTCCTCTAACCCTTTAATGCTTCGTCCCCCCTCCCCCACTACCATGATCCCAGTTCTGCCTTACAAATCTGCCTAGACCGGAACATGTTCACTGGTACAGATAAGAGCTCTGGACACATGGAATCCAGGACAGATAACCCCCTCAGGCACAATAATGGGAGTTGCAATACCAAGGGAAAAAGGGAAGATAGGGGGACAAGGGAGAGAAATGGGAAACTGATTGCAATAATCAATGTGTAACAATCCCCCCCCCCCCACAGAGCGACAAATAACAGAAACGTGGGTGAAGGGAGACAACAGACAGTATAAGTTATGAAAACAATAACTTATAATTTATCAAGGTTCACAAGGGTGGGAGGGTAGGTGAAGGAGGGGGCGAAAAGGAGCTGATACCAAGAGCCCAAGTAGAAAGAAAGAAAATATTTTGAAAATGATGATGGTAACATATGGACCCATGTGCTTGATGTATGGATTGTTATAAGAGCTGCAAGAGACATCAATAAAATGATTAAAAAAACAAAGAGAGCCCTATGGATCACATTAGAACATTGTCTCAGAAAGTTGGAAGACCAGCCCCTAGAGTAGAAGGCACTCAAACAATCAACAAAGCACACAGGGGCCACCACAAAGAACTCCAGCAGAGCATAGAGCGGAAAGATGGTGCCGGGCCACGTAATGTTCGACCCTGGGGTCGCTCTGAGTCACAGCCAGCTGGAAGGCGACTAACACCACCACCCATGACTTTTCCCCAAGCAAGCACGTGTCTCCATGACGGACCCATTCAACACCTCCACTTTGAACACAGTATCTATTTACACAGGTCATGTATGTCACGAGGGGGTGGGGGTTGCAGGAAGGAGTGGAGTCTAGAAACCCATCACTATGGGGTTGATTCCCTGTCACAGGACTGATAGTGTGGAATGTCCCCTCCCCGGGAGGATGTAAGGTTATGAATGTTTATGGAAGTAACTTGCCACCTCTTTCTCCCATGAAACAGCGAGGAGTTTAAACCCTGTGCTCCACAAACTGGTGGGATACCCATTGAAATGTTTCAGCAAGCTGAAGAAGCGCTGGAAATCACCGATACCAGGAAATTTGTCAGATGCTCCCTGGCCAGCTGACTGGAAGAGATCCACATTGGTACCCATTCCTAAGAATGGTGACCTAACAGAAGGCTCAAACTATAGAAGGATTCCAGTGATACTGCACACAAGTAAAATTTTGCTTAAGATTATCCAACAATGTTTTCAGCAGTACATTGACAGGGAGCTGTCAGTAGAAGCTCAGGCTGGATTCAGAAGAGGATGTGGAACAAGCAATATTATTGCTTCTGTCAGATGGATCTTTGCTGAAAGCAGAGACTATCAGAAAAATGTTTACTTGTGTGTCATTCACTATGCAAAGGCATTCGATTGTGTGGACCATAATAAACTGGATAACCTTGGGAAGAATGGGGCAGTTGTGCAAATAGATTTAAAATCAGGAAAGGTGTGCATCGGGGTTGTATCCTCTCCCCTTGCTTGTTCAGTCTGAATGCTGAGAAAATCATCAGAGAAGCTGGGTTATATAAAGAAGAGTGCGTCATCAGGATCGGAGGAAGGCTTATTAGCAACCTTTGGTATGCGGATGACATAACCTTGCTGGCTGAAAGTGAGGAGGCATTGAAGCATTTGCTGATGAAGATCAAGGACTATAACCTTCAGGATGGATTACAACTCAATGTAAGGAAGACCAAAATCCTCATAAATGACCAACAAGAAACATCATGATAAATGGAGATAAAGTTAACATTGTCAAGGATTTTGTCTTACTGGATCCACAATTGATGTTCATGGAAGTAGCAATCATGAGATCAAAGGGCACATTACATTTGGTAAATTTGTTGCATAAGATCTCTTTAGGGTATTGAAGAGTAAGGATGTTACTTTGAGGACAAGGGTGTGCCTGACCCAAGTCATGGTATTCTCCATTGCCTCATGCATGTGAAAGTTGGACATCAAATAAAGAAGACTGTAGAAGAATCGGTGCATCAGAATTGTGGTGCTGGAGAAAAATACTGAGAATACCATCGGCTGCTAAAAGGACACATCAATCTGTAGTGGAAGAAGTAAGGCCAGCATGCTCCTTTAAGGAAAGGATGGCAAGACTTCGTCTTACATACCGATGTCAGCAGAGACCAGTCCCTGGAGAAGGACATCACATCTGGTCAAGAGGAAGGCCCTCCATGAGATGCGTTGTCACAGTGGCTGCATCAATGGGCTCAGGCATGGGAACCATCGTAAGGAGGGCACAGGGCCACACAGTGCTTCCTTCTGTTGTGCGTGGAGTCACTATGAGTCACAGCCAACTTGATGGCACCTAACAAGAACAGTCACCACTGCTGGGCTCCCAGGAATTTGCTTTTTCTTTTCTTTGTTGTTCTCGTTGTTCGGGGCTATTAAGTCAGTTTCACCTCGTAACGATGCACCACAGAAGATACCAGCTCTGTGTGCACGATATGCACAATCGCACAGTGTTTGCCCTGTCATTGCAGCCACTGTGTCAGTCCATCTCCTTGAAGGCTTTCCTCTGTTTGGCTGCCTCTCTGGGCCTGGTGACCTTTTCCAGGGAGTGGTCTCTTCTGATATTGTGTCCAAAGTATGTGAGATAAGTTTCACCATCCTTCCCTCTAAGAAGCACTCTAGTTGTACTTCTTCCAATGCTTTGCCGGCTCCATAATTCAGGTGCACCGATTCTTCATCAGTCTTCCTTAATCAATATCCAACTTTCACATACGCAGGAGGCCATTGAAAAGGCCACGGTCTGGGTCAGGTTCACCTTCATCCTCATTGTAACATCCTTGCCTTTCAGCATTCTTCATGGTCTTGAGCAGCACATTGACCCAAGGGACTGCGTCGTTTGAACTCTTGACTGCTGCTTACATGAACATTGACTGGGCATCCAAGCAAGATGAAATCCTTGACCACTTCAGTCTTTTCTCCGTTGCTCGTGACATTTCCTATTGCTCCACTTGTGAGGATTTGGGGTTTTCTTTGCATTACATTGTAATCCACAGTAAAGGCTGAAAATACCATGGCTTGGGTTAATGTTCAAGGTGACATCCTCACTCTTTAAAGAGGTCCTGTGCTGCAGATTTGCCCAATGCAATATGATATTTGATTGCTTAGCTGCTACTTTCATGAGCATTGACTGGATTTCATGTGTTTGAGCTCTTATCTGTACCAGTGTACGTGCTCTGGTCTAGTCAGATTTGTAAGGTAGAATTGGGGTCATGATAGTGGGGGAAGGAAGCATTAAAGAACTAGAGGAAAGTGTATGTTTCGTCGGTGCACCCTGACTGGTTTGTCTCTTCCTTGTGACCCTTCTGTAAGGGAATGTCCAATTGTCCACAAATGGGCTTTGGGTCTCCACTCTGCCTTTCCCCTCATTCACATGGATATGATTTTTCGCTCTGGGTCTTTGATGCCTGATACCTGATCCCATCGGCACCTCATGATCACACAGGCTGGTGTGCTTCTTCCATGTGGGCTTGGTTGCTTTTCAGATAGATGTCCGCTTGTTTATCTTCAAGCCTTTAAGACCCCCAGATGCTATATCTTTTGATAGCCAGGCACCATCAGCTTCCTTCACCACATTTGCTTATGCATCAATTTTGTCTTCAGCAATCATGTCAGGGAAGGTGATCATCACAGAATGCCAGGTTATTAGAACAAAGTATTCTTGGCATTGGGGGGTATTTGGGTTGAGACCCAATGTCTGTCTGCTGCCTTGATACCCAACATATAAATATATGTACATAGATCTATTTCCCTATCATTATATATAAATATATTTACATATGTACATGCCTGTATTTAGACCTCTATAAATGTCCTTTGCCTCCTAGTTCTTCCCTCTATTTCCTTTTACTTTCCTCTTGTCCCACTGTCATGTTCCAGCCCTCCTTTTAACTGTTCAGAACAGCCTGGGGATGTAGCAGGAATCAGAGTCAGATTCACCATCTTTCAGCCCGGGAGCCACCACTTGCGAGGTAGGGGTAAGCTGCACTTCAGCGTTCCCCTATGTAGGATGCAGAGAACTTAGAGAAAGGTGATAAGCGCTCCGTGCTGCTGCTGCTGTTAGCTGCCATCGGTTGCTCTGACTCATGGTGGCCCTGGGGCCCTCAGTAGGTCACTCTCTTCATTTGGGTGGTGTTTGAGCCCTTTGTTGCTGCCACTGTGCAGTCCATCTCATTGCGGGTCTTCTTGCGTTTGCCTGCCCTTACCTTTACCAAGCATGGTGTCCTTCTCCAGGGACGTCTCTCTCCTGAGATCATGTCCAAAGTCTGTGAGATGAAGTCTCCTCAGCCCCCTTTTCAGGAGCATTTCTAAGGAGCACTTCTTCCGAGACAGACTTGTTTGCGTTTGAAACAGGCCCGGGTACTTTCAACATTCTGCTCCAGCAACAGAACTCAAATGCATCCTCTGCAGCCTTCCTTGTTCTCTGTCCAACTTTCACATGCGTATGAAGCAAAGAAAGTATCCAGGAGGGCCTAGGAGCAAATGACCGTATGAAAATAGCCGAAGACACGCCCCCCACCCCCCACCCCGAAGCCCCAAACCCATTGCCATTGAGTTGCTTCTGACCCATCGCTACTCTCTAGAGCAGGGGTTCTCCACCTTCCTGGTGGCGTGACCCTTTCATACCGTTCCTCATGTGGTGGTGACCCCAACCATCACATTATTTTCGTTGCTACTTCATAACTGTCATTTTGCTACTGATATGAATCATAATGTAAATATCTGAAATGCAGGATGTATTTTCATTGTTACAAATTGAACATAACTAAAGCATAGTGATTAATCACAAAAATAATATGTAATTCTATACTGCGAAATACTTATTTCTAATTACAAATCAATGAAATTTTGTCTTGAAGCATGGTGTAGCAAGGGTACCAGTCTTTACGCCAGGTGCTCATATGTGGGTGCATCTGCATGTGGACGGACCTGTCTGGAGACGGATAGAGGAGCAGTGTCTCGGTTCCTAAGACAATCGGAAATATGTGTCTTCCGATGGTCTTGGGCGACCCCTGGGAAAGGGTGTTTGACCCCCAAAGGAGTCGTGTCCCACAGCTTGAGAATCGCTGCTCCATAGGGTTTGTGAGGCAGTAAACCTTCTAGAAGGAAACAGTCTAATTTTTCTCCCTTGGATGGTTAGTGGGTTTGAATGTTTGACCTTACAATTGGCAGTCCAATGTTGACCGAACAGTGCCACCAAGGCTCCTTATAGGACCATGGGGCCTGGAATATTCACTGTGCCACTGAAAAGGGTTTCCTGCCTCGCCTTCTCGGAATGGTCATCACCTGCATTTTGGAAGCCTGTGCTCTAAAAGGTTTTGTGCCTAAAAAGAGACATTTCCATTCACATGTAGACGTCTTTTTCCTCCCTCAGAGTCTCCAGTTACCTGTCTTCTGGGTTCCTGTAAGACAGGGGCTGTGAACAGACTCCCCACTCCATCTCAGGGAGAGCTGGATGGTAGGGCAGCACTGGCAAGAGTTGAGCCAAGCCCTTTAGTAAGATTCCCATTCATCCATGGACCAGCAAACAAACAAACAAACGCACTGCCACTGAGGTGATGATGACTCAAAGTCACCCTAAAGGGAAGGGTAGGACTGCTCCTGTGGGTTTGAGACTAACTCTTTATGGGAGTAGAAAGTCCCAGCTTTCTCCTGCTCTCGGAAAAGAAATCGATGATGCAGAACACAATGGAGCCTTGGTGGCATAGTGGTTATGAGTTGGGCTGTGATCCACCTGGTCAGCAGTTTGAAACCACCGGCAGCTCTGCAGGAGAAAGACTAGGCTTTCTACTCCTGTAAACAGTTGCAGTCTTGGAAACCCACAGAGGGTCACTAGAAGTCAGCATTGACTGGATGGCAGCAAGGAGGAGGAGAAGATGCAGGACACAGAGAACAAAGCATCCAATTCTTAACATTGAGCCTTTTGGACCCTGGTTCTTATATCAGAGAGTAGTGCCTTTAGAGCGGATGTTTGTGAGTTGACCGAGCTTGGTCTACTGAGATCTAAAGGCTCAAGTCCAAGAAAGGATGGCATCTGCTGAGTCTCTAAACCAGAGAACAGAGGCAGGGGGACAGGTCGTTCCTCTATCCAGGGAAAGAGAAGAGGGGAAGAAGGCCTGAACAAGAAGAAAGAGCCCAACTGCAATGCAGTCCAGTCTATACCAGCTCACAGTGGCCCAATAGAGCAGAGTAGGACTCAGAGTTGAACTGCCCTGTGGGTTTGCCAAGGTCATTACCTTGACAGAAGCAGACTGCCTCGCACATGTCAGCCTCAGAGCAGCTGGCAGGCTCCAACGCCCAACCTTTCTGTTAGAAGTCGTGTAATTCACCATTGTGCCTCCAAGATTACTTGAAGAAGTCCTCCCGCAGGCTGACAAGTCCCCAAGGGAGACTGCCCCTTGCTCATGACCCCCACCTTGTAACTGTTTCAGGTGGACTGGTAGGTTGTAAGCCCCGAGGTAAGTTTAGGGACCAGGACCTGAGAGAGCTAGTGCCTTGCTCTCTGGGAAATGCTTGATGCGTTATGAGCGGAGAAGGGACCCTTGGCTGCATAGATACATCAGGGGTCAGCAAAGCGCTGCCTAAGGGCCACCTCGGGCTGCTACCTGTCTTTGTTTGTTAGTGCTGCTATCATGGAAATATCAGAAGGAAATAGCCTAAATAAACCAAAATATATCTTAAGGAGGCGCCAGTTCTGGGGGAAGGTCTTTGTCTACTCAGGAAGCATCCTGCTCTATGCTTCTTGGCATTCCTTGGAAGTCTCCACGCCGCGTCCCTCGTTCCTCCATCTGTGTGTGTTTGCTGCTGTGTCCGTCTGCCCTTTCCTATCTCCGCAAGGGCTGGTGTACACCTTACCCACCGGGAAAGGACCTCACTGACACGACAAAGAAAACCCTATTCCCCAATGGGGTTACAGCCCCAGACAGAACCACTGCCAGGGGCTTCGTTTCACCTCACAGGGACCCTCCAGGACAGAGCAGAGCTGCCTCGGTGGGCATCGGCGGCTATACACTGTTATGGGAGCAGAAAGTCTCATCATTCCCCCTTGGAACAACTGGAGGGTTTCAACTGCCGACCTTGTAGTTGGAACCCTCAATGCATGACTCACTCAGCCCCCAGGGCGCCTCCATATGTAGGGGCTAGCATTGTGGCCTATGGTTTGGGTTGCCACATTTGAATCCATACACTTCCTGTTTGTTTTTTTATTAAATACTTTTACTGGGGGCTCTTACATCTCTTATCACAATCCATACATTCCTCCATGTGTCCAGCACATTTGCACATCTGCTGCCATCATCACTTTCAAAGCATAACACCTCCTGTTTTGCTTTCCTGGATGAGAGTCTTTGCCGTTTGCTACAGAAGGTCCGTGGCGACCCCAGTGCTACAGTGCTGGAGGTGAAGTTTGCCTCAACATTTTCTTCTCTGGTCCTTTACAGGAAAGAGCTTGCCAACTCCTGCTTCGTATGTTAGTGATTGTGGAAAAGACAGGGCAATGAGCAAAGTAGGTAGAGGGACCCCAGGAGTACCCCACCCCTGCTGCTTCTACAACCAGAAACATGTAGGAGATCATCTAGAAGTTTCTGTGAGGTACAGAGGCGCTAAAAGAGAGTCAGCGGACCTGCGTGGGGGCTTGAAGTTGAGAGAGCAGAATAGGAAAAGCCTCCTAACAAGTGAGGACGTTGGCAGGACCAGTGGGTGTCGGTAGGAATAGAGGCCAGTGGCCAAAGACCAGGCCACAGATTGCCTACACTAGGCTAAGGATATCCATGGTGAGACCAGCAGTCTCCCCCTCCTACCCTACACTGTGTTTCCTACCCCTAAATGATGCTTAGTGGTTCAGTGGTCCAATTCTCAATGGCTGTGGTTTGATTCCTGACCAATGTACCACCACTCATCCATTAATGGAGGTGTTATAGTTAGATAATTTCATGTCAACTTAAAGATATATAAAATTGTAGGGGTGTTGGTTAGCCTGTCAATCAGGTCACAGCCTGATGGCGCCTCCTTCTGGGTGTGGCCTTCTCATAACGAGGGTCCTGGGAACCTCCCTCCCCCACTCTTTGCTTCACCTTCCTGCTGGTGAGCCACGCTGGGACCTGCCAGAACCCTGCAGATGCATCCGTTGCCATGGGATCCAGGCCTATGAACTTGCTGCGTTCTGCATCATGGCTTGTGGCGGCATGAGTCTAAAGAGGGACTGATGGGCTAGGATCAGACTTATGGACTTGAGTTGGACTGGGCTGGGATGTTTCCTTGATATACAATTACTTCTTGATACAAAGCTCTTTCTTACACATACATAAGTGTCACTGGATTTGTTTCTCAAGTCAGCCCCGCCTGCCACAGGGCACTTGTACACAGTAACAAAGCTGGGCAGGTGTCAGCGGATCTTCTGGACTAAGGTCAGCTAGGAAAAAAGGGGTGGCAGTCTAGTCCCCAAAACCAGCCCATGAAAATCACAGGTGTCCAATCTGCCGCCGATGACCAGATGGTGTAGAACAAGCCGGGCAAAGTTTTCGTGCAGTTGTGCCTGGGTCACCATGACTCGGAGAGCCAGCCTGGTAGCAGCCAACAACGGTAAACAATCCTCAATCTGCAAGACCTGAGCGGCCACCCCAGGGAGAGGAGAAGGGCATGAGGTTCCAGTTGGAGCGTCTGAAACCTAAAAGGACTGGGGGATCACGCCTGAGTGATTTTATCTGGAAGTCACCATCTAGGAAGTTCCGAGCCATGAGAAGAATGTACTCAAGCTAGGAATTCAGCCCGAGAAAAATGAAGGAAGTCTTGATACCCAAGCAGACGCGGACCCTGACTTAGCTACGGCGGGGAAATTGGACTTGCATTCACAACATCTCAGGAGACCACAGTAGTTTGAGTCTCAATGGCAGCTCTAGTCCTTAGGCTCATAAGCTCCAGGACTGTCTACATGTACTTCTTCCTGTGGGACAATCCAAACTAGTGTGGATCACCCATGGTTTCCCCACTTTGTAGTGGAAGCTGGAGCGTGTCTAGCTTTTCACCAATAGGTGGCGCTAACATGGGCCGTGCTGGTCCTGGTTCTCAGGGGATGAAGTGGCCAGACCCTGACAATAGCTCTCTTGATTGACTTTTCCTCTATTCCCTCCGTCTAATTAAAACATTGTTAATAAGTTACCCCTGAGTGGTTTCGCCTCCAGGCTCACCCTCCCTCCTCCGAGTGGCTGAATGGAAAGAATTCCAGAGTCAGGAAACCTGGGGTATGGATTTTGGTTGTCCCACTAATGAGATGTCTTGGCCAAGTCACTTCATCTCTCTGAGTCTGGGGAGCTTCAGCTTTAAAATAAAGGAGTTGGACTCAGTGAGGGTACGGACATTGCTTTCTGCGTTTGCAAATAAATAAATAAATAAATACATGTTCAGCTACGAAGAGACAACATTCGGGCTTCATGGACCTCATGCATTTTTGAGGAGGGGGAACACCCCTCAAATTCCCAAGAAATGGGTCTTTGGCTACAGTGCTGTGGGGGCTGTAAGCTGATACGGACTTCCTGGCGGACAACTTGCCACATGTAGCCAGAGTCCTGGAAATGTACATATCCTCTGACCGCCAATCTAGAAATTAATCTTATGGAAATAATTATGGACAATGTGCACAAGCAGGGCAAAAAGGACATTCCACGAGGCAAGGCATTTTCGTTCTTTCGGGACGCAGTGAGATTTGCTAACTAGATTCTAGATGTTCACATATGCCCAAGAACGACATTGGATTACTTGAATGAGACAACAAAGGAAGTCATTGTTGAACCTGTTGAACCTTTTCTGTGTACCAGGTCCATGCTAAACACTTCTGTTTCATTACATTGTTTCATTAAATTGTCTTGATTGATCCTGGTTTTTAACACACCGGGGAGTTTAAAAAGCTCAGGCAAGTTTACCTTCTTGTCCAAAGCCATCCAAGGCTGGCTAATGAATGAAGCAATGTGTCATCTGTTGTATAAATACCAAGTTCCCCTTGAACTTGGGGGAATAAAACCAAACACCTTTGTAATGAGTTAAGCACCCCATGGTGACATAAATGGCTAAGCCCTCCAAAAGGGTTGGTGGTTCAAAGCCACTAGAGGCAACTCAGAGATCATACTCTTGAACATCTTATAGAGCAGCTTGACTCCACATACAGGGGCCACCATGGGTCAGAATCAACAGCTACAAGCACCAACACCAATGGAAAAAGGGGGAGAGACATGCATCTGCCTACAGATTGGACCAGGCCTCTTTGGAACATTCCATCGTTTCATCATTTGGAAGAACCATCATTTCAAAGTTTCTGCCCACTCTATCTGCTGTGAAAACTGGACACCCAAATTGGTCTTTGGGGCTCAATGCTTCCTTGTAGGGAAAGGCATTTAGCTGGACCTTTCTCTGTATAAAATGGAATTTCATTATAAAATGGGGACATCTAGACAGGCTGCCTACCCATGGCCACTCAGTCTCTTCTGACTCCTCTCACTCTCTCAGTGTCATGGGGTCGATGCCGACTCAGAGCCCCCTGTAGTACAGGGCAGATCCGCCCCATGGGAGTTTCTGCAACTGTAGCTCTCTAATTGAGTAGAAAGCCCTATCTTTCTCTCATGGATAAATGGTGGTTTCTTACTGCAAACCTTGCGGATCACAGCCCAGTGCATAACCAGTACGCCATGCCCCTTTGGATTTCCAAGGCTATAAAACTTGAAGGAGCAGAAAGTCTCATCTTGTTCCCTCCGAGTAGCTAGTAGTTTTGAACTGTTGACCTTGCAGTTAGCAGCCCAACAAGTCACTTACCAGGTCAGCTAGGTTCCTAACTAAACAGGAGACACTCACCTTCTCTGGGCAGAGGAGTTGATCTGTTGTTAGCAGAGTGGGGGCTTCCTCTGGAGGAATGTAGGGAGGAAGTTTTGGGGCCTTGGCATTCAGAAAATGTCCTCTGAGATTTTATTTTTATGTAGGTTAAGAAAGACTTAAGTTTGACATGCATAAACTTGTTTGGTTTATTGCAAGGAGTAGTGACCATGGCAAGACACACAAGTAAGACCTTAAGACGTTCATTTAGACCCAGAGAATCAGAATGAGCTATCGTAATTTCAATGTTAATTCCATGGTGTCTTGGTCATCTAGGCCACCATGACAGAGATATCACACGTGGGGGCTTTCACAAACAGAAATTGGTTTTCTCACAGTTTAAGGGGCCAGAAGTCCAAATCCACAGCACTGGCTCGAGGGGTAGGCTTTCTCTGGAGGAAAGTCCTTATCTCTGCTTCCGCTCCCCAGAGATCTCCAGGTGGCCAGGCGTCAATCTTCCCTCTTGTCTCGTTCACTCTCTCTGCTCATTTGTTTACTCTATGTTTACATTTCAAAAAGATTGACTCAAGATATGCCCTGCGCTAGACCAACAACCGCCTTCACAATGCAATGACAGCCCATTTCCAAATGGGATTATAACCACAGGGGTAGAGGTTTGGGTTGATGATTCATATTTTGGAAGAGCCAAAATTCAATTCGTAACTAATGGTTAGCGTCCAAATCACTAGACTTCTGGCTTTTACCTGGAATGAGTGGCCTTGGAAGGAATGCTTGAGCCTGGCTTACACACAACAAAGGTCCCCGGTCACTTCAGTCCAAGGGCGGAGTCTCAGCAGGCTCCCATATCCAGAGAGGGGAAGACACAAGAAAAGCCCATTGTGTCTCTCTTCCCTTTCCAAGTGAGCAGATTCAGTGTTTCTGTAACTCACCCTGTCACGAGGGTTGTACTGTAAGCACCAATAGCGTCAGTACCAATGTGACGTGAAAGATGAGTCTATCTTCTCTCCAGGGTTAAGAGATTAGTCATAAATCACATCTTTTCTTCAAGGTTTAGAGATTAGGGAGGTTGGTTACTATTTACCTGTTAAGGCTAGTGTACTCAGATTAATTATGTTATCACAGGATGGAGGGTTAGAGTCAATTTAAAGGTTCTTCGCTAACTTCTGTTTCTCTATCCATGTTCACAAATAGTCTGCTTCTAAGTCACATTGTAAGTACCATAGGTCCCTATGGCTTAAGATCATTACAGAAGCAATGCAGCATTGTAAGTAGTGGAGAGTGTGATGTAGTGAATTGGTTAATGTGGCCCTCCTAACCATAGTCCAAGAGCCCTGGTGGTGTAGTGGTTACTCATTGGGCTGCAATCCACATGGTCAGCAGTTCAAAACCACCAACATCTCTAAGGGAGAAAGATTGAACTATAGATGGGACTTTCTACAGTCACAGTCTTGGAAACCCACAGGGGATTGCTATGAGTCAACATTGACTTGATGAAAGTGATTTTGAGTTTTTTTCAGTCACAATCCTATAGCTCTCTCCAAATTGTGAGGGGTGACGATGTAAATGAATTGCGTGTGGCCCCCCGAGGGGATTGGATGTTGTGTTCGATGCTGTTGAGTTGGCTCTGACTCATGGAGACCCTGTACACAGCAGAACAAAACCCAGCCCAGCCTGCATCGTCCCCACAAGTGCTCTTATGTTTGAGCTCATTGTTGCAGTTACCAGGTCAACCCATATTGTTGAGGGCCTTCCTCTTTTTTCTGCATCGTTAGCAAGCTATCGAACCCCCAAATCTTGGAAGAAGTACAGCCAGAATGCTCTTTAGAGGCAAGGATGAAGCAGACAAGGCCATAGCACCCTTGTGGGAGTGAGATTATTGTAATAAGATACATGGAACCGTACCAAGGGTATTGGCTAGTTCTGCCATCCCATGAGGTATAAAATGAGGTCTCCCAGAGGTGGGAAAGGGGGGCCTCACTACGACAAAGAAAGATGTGCTGGCAGTAGAACACATCCTTTGGAACCAGGAATCCTGTGCTGAGAGCATCCTAGACCCAGAAGACAGAAAGACCTATAACACTGGAGATGGAGTACCTGGATAAGCAGGAGATGGATGGTGGGCTGACCAGTCCATCGAGTGAGGAAGTTGAGTACCTTCAGGCAGGATGCTTGCTAGTGGATAGGGGTGCTTCTTGGTACTTACCAGTAAAACTGCAGAGCAGGGCAGAGTTGGGCAGGGCAGAGTTGAGGTCAATAGGCCAAGGGTCAGAGAATCCTGCCTGTAGACAGGTTAAGAGATTGGCCTGACAGAAGAATTGTATCCTGAGTTATTTCGAATCCCGAGTTGTAAAGTGCTACTTCTATAGTAAGCCTTATACCCGACTTCTCTGTGAGCTGTGAGGGGCCATTTCAATGAATTGTTAAACCTTGCAGAAAAGTATGTCGAGACCTCAAGTAAGAAAAACCAAAAGGAAAGACTGAGCTCAGAATTTCTCTCGCTGTAAGAATTGCAATATTAACAATTCTATAGTGGAAACGGATCAAGTATTGCACTCTTCAGTATGGATTACGACTCAGTGTAAAGATTCTCACAACTGGACCATAGGTAACATGCCAAACGGAGAAAAGATTGAAGTGGTCAAGGAATTTGTCTTGCTTGGATCCATCATCAATGTTCATAGAAGCAGCAGTCAAGTGATCAAAGGATGCATTGCCTTGGGTAATTCTGCTGCCCAGGACCTCTTTAAAGCGCTGAAAAGCCAGGATATTATTTTCAGGATTAAGATGTGTCTGGCCCAAGCCACTGTCTTTCCATTGGCCTGATGTGCATGGGAACGTTGGACATTGACTGAGGGAGATAGAAGAAGAATCACTGCCTTCGAATGGTGGTTCTGTTGAAGAACATAGAAAGCACCAGGCGCTGCCAAAAGGACAGACAGATCTGTCTTGGAAGAAGGATGGCCAGAGTGCTCTTTCGAGGCAGGATTGGCGACTTCATCTCACAGACTTGGTACATGTGGTTGGGAGAGACCAGTGCGTGGAGAAGGACATCATGTAGAGCGGCAGTGCAAATACCCCAACAAGCTGCATTAGCACAGTGGTTGCAACAGTGGGCTCAAACAGAGGATCCTTTGTGAGGATGGGGCAGCACTGCATAGGGTTTTGTTCTGTTGTGCGCAGAGTCGCCATGCGTTAGAGCTGACTCAACACCACCTAACCATAGCGCAGTGGTGGGGAGGGGTGGGGGGTGGGGTGCAGCCTGACCAAACAAGGAGAAAATACACGTTTGTGCCTATTCCAAAGAAAGGTGATGCAAAAGAATGCAGAAATTACAGAACAGTATCATTACTCTCATACATAAGTAAAATTTTGCTGAGGATCATTCAAAAAATGGTTTCAGGAGGACATCAACAGGGAACTGTCAGAAATTTAAACTGATTAGAATAGGATGTGGAATGAGGAATATCATTCTTTCATTTCAGTTGGCTTTTGGCTGGAAGTGGGTAGTACCAGACAGAGGTTTGCCTGTGTTTTTCTGACGGTGCAAAACTTTCGACTGTTGGGATCAACATGAATTCTGATTAACATTAGGATGAATGGGAATCCAGAACACTTTCTTGTGCTCATGCAGATTCTGGACATGGACCAAGACAGAGTCCTTCAGAGAGAACAAGGGCATACTGCCTCATCAAAAATCAGGAAAGGTCTGCATCAGGGTTGTGTCCTCTCACCATACTCATTCAATCTGTAAATCGAGCGAATAAGCTGAGAAGCTTGACTGTACGCGAAAGAACTCCCCGTCAGGAACGGAGGAAGGCTCACGAACAGCCTGTGCCTAAACAGAGAGGAAACAAAAGTTCCCGCCTCTGGACCAGGCAATAGGATCATTATAAGCGGAATGAAGCCGAACTCGTCACGGGTTTCCTTTTCCTTGCACCACAGCCAGTGCTCCTGGAAGCAGCAGTCAAGACAGCAAATGACGTTGCAATGGGAAAATCTGCCATCAGAGATTTCTTAACAGAGTTAAAAACAAAAAGGTCACTTTGAGAAGCGAAGCATGCCTGCCCCAAGCCAGGGTATTTTCAATGCCCTCACATGCTGGGCAATGAATAAGAAAGATCGAAGAATTGATGCTTTGAATTATGGTGTTGGGAAAGAATGACTGTCGGAAACAAACAACTCTTTCTTCGAAGAAGTACAACCAGAAGGCTTCTTAGAAGAGAGGTGGTGAGGATTTGGATCACATCCTTAGGTTCTGTCATCAAGGGGGGACCTCTTCCTGGAAAAGGACGTCATGCTTGGTGAAGGAGGGGCTCAGAAAAAAAAGAGGGAGGGCCCCAACGAGATGGATTGACACAGGACCTGCACCATTGGATTCAAACATCGCACTGATTGGGAGAATGGCGGAGACGAGAGTGACCTGGTAGAAGAACTACATCCTGAGTCATTTCTGCTCGGTTATACATAGGATCACTGTGCACTGGAACTGTCCCAATGGCACCCGAACACAAGAGGTGACGAGACTGATGGGTTAGGCTGGGTTGACTAAAGAAATACACCCAGCGACACTCATATATGTATAAGAAAGAACTTTATAGCAAGAAGTAATTATTTATGAAGAAAGCATCCCAGTCCAGTCCAACTCAAGTCTCTAAGTCTCCGAGTCCACAAGTCAAGGGGCCACATGCAAGGAATCGGCACGCAGGTAGCTCGCCGGCCAGTGGGTGCAGAGCCCTGTGGATCCAAGGTTGGTGGAAACACCGAAGGGCATGGCAGCTCTCAGGGTCAGTGGCAGAGTGCCAGCAGGCTCCTCAGAAGGTGAAATGACAGAGATGGAGCAATGCCAGGGTTCTCCTTATACGAAGGCCACACGCCCAAGGAGAGAAAGCAGGTTGTGTCCTTATTGACACGTTGAATTCCACCCTACATTCATACATCTTCAAGTTGACATAAGATCATCTAAGTGCCGCAGTCGCCATGGGGCTGACTGGTGTCAGAAGGTGCGAAAGGTTGGAGAGAGGAGGTTTAGCTGACATCTGCTTTTTAGGAATCAGCCGCGGGCTGGTGTTGATGCCGCCTCCTTTCCAGCCGTGGAATTAGAGGAAGTCACAGCACTTCTTACAGAGAGTTACAGAGTCATATATGGTTTGAAAGCAGAGTTACAGAGTCATATGTGGTTTGAAAGCAGAGTTACAGAGTCATATGTGGTTTGAAAGCATTACCAACAAAAGCATACTAACAGAAAGCAGAGGCACAGTGAAGGTAAACTCCTGTGTGGAGGTGAGCAGGTAGTACATGTGTAAGGTGACCAGATTTAAAGAGGGACACCATTGACCAGCAAAGGGGGGGTTGTTCTTGATTAAAAATTTGGTCTATATGGACCAAATAGACCATTCCCTAGCTTGTCGTGCATTCTTTCCAAAAATCGGGACCTTTTTAAAACACCAAAAATTGGGACTGTCCCGCCAAAAGTGGGACATCTGGTCACCTTATCATGTGGCAATATGCTGGAGACCAGGGACTTTGAAGACAAGCAGGGATTCGGTGTGATGGCACATCACCGCGGGACTTGGAGCTTGGTCCTGGCTGGCACTGAGATTTAATTCAGGCTGAATCTCTGAATGAGATTCCTTCAAGCCCCCCATCAAACCAGAAAGCGGCATGTTAGCATTGCCTGGTGTGGGAAGGAAGACAATCAGTCCATCCTGGAGGTCAGGAACACCATTCAGATGGAAAGGTGAGAGAGGACCACCAAGATATGTCCATATTCCCTGGGGTCCTCTCCTTTTAAGAGCCCAGAGGGGTCTTGCAGGCCTACATGCTGGGAGCTTGGGTTATTATATTGGCATGTTTTTCAAAGGATGACCCCGGAGAATTGTAGTTCCCTCGGAGACACATGCATTCCATGTAAATCTGATGTTTCGGGGGGAGAGACTGACTCGAGCCTGCAGGACAGCTGAAAATGTGTGGCAGGATGCCTTTTAACAAGGTTCACCTGTTCCGAGGACTCAGCCTGACCACAAGGGTCGCCTGCCAGCAGGGTAGGTGATTGAGGCATGAGGTCATGCTTGTAGTAGGGGAAGACTTCTCTCTGGCTGACTAATCAGTTTGTCATTTTCATTACCTGATTCTATCAGGAGACCGCGATTCGGAAAACTGTGCACTCCCCCAGAGCACACTGGTGTGACAGTAAGAACAGCTATATTAGAAAGCCGACAGGTGGAGGGATTAGCAAACTTGCTAAAAGAGCCAAGACCACTCAGTCTCTGGCAGCAGTGGCAGGGCAGCTGAAGGGCCTCTGGGGAAAGGCTGCCTGCCCCCATTAGAGCAAAAACAGCCACTGTTCACAGCACCCCCATGCTAAGCCAAGGGGAGTCTGTAAACACCTTGAATTTTTCTTCTTCTTCTTCTAATGTTCTTAAGGTCAAAAACATCTTATGCTCATTATTGATCTGTGTTCATTTCCTAGGGCTTCCGTAACAGAATCTGAGTGTCACAGGTGGTGGCTCAGTGGTTGAGTCCTCTTCCACGCCGGAGAACCAGGTTCTAGTCCCACCATCATCTCCCAAGAATAGCCA
>NW_022111369.1:94848110-94860436 GCF_000313985.2 Echinops telfairi | reverse complement strand
GACCCAGCCAACCCACGCCAGGACACTCCAGGTTCAAGGGGACTTGCTCAGGATGACTGGAAACCTCATAGGAAGTCCCATGCTTAGCATAGTGCCCAAGTGACAAGGTGCCACCCAGATGGGGTTTCAAAGAAGGCTGATAGGAGCATATAAGTAGATAGACCCAGAGAACAGGTCAGCGCCCTGTGGCCTGTTGTACTCCAGTCTGGCGGGACAGTGAGGAGGGCACGGAGGAGCTCTTGAACTCTAAAAGCAGGGTTGGGGGGTTAGGACGCCTCTGAAGGCAGGAATCTGAATTAGAAGTGAGAGAAGGGCTGTGGGCCCAACTGACCAAGGACTGCTACAGCGGGCCCTCCAAAGAGGATTATCCAGCTCTAGCCCAGTAGACATTCATTCCAGATGCCCATGGGCATGGCCAGGAAAAGTCAACCCATGTTTCCTCCCATCTGGGTGCCATCCTGGGAAAGAGACAGGGCAGAGAGGACCCCGGAGAAGAGAGAGAAAAAGAACAAACGTGAATGTTAAGTCTGCGCTGATGGAATAAAAAGAGTCTCATTTTACTGCAAAGAAGCTGCTGCCTTTAATTAATATCCATAGCAATGGACTCACATATACCACCACTCATGATGATGGCACGGGATGGCTGGTTTTGGGTTCTGGTGTTCAGAAAGTTTTTGTGAGTTGGAGTTAATTCCACACAGCCAGTAACAATGGTCTTCAGCTGTCAAGATTAGGGGCTGTAGGCTGGGCTAATAAAGAAATAACCTTTGGTAGAATGAATGTGGGCATGGGATCAGAGCATGTAGATTTTTAATAGATGCTTCAATACAGTTGTGTGTTTTTAAGTTAGTAATCTTCCCCTGAAGTAACAAATCTCACTGGTTGGCTGTGGCTCGCTCTACCCATTCCCCATGCTCACAAAAACAAAGCAAAACAAAACACCAACCTGTAGGAAGGGACTTCAAAGAGTTCATAGAAAAATGGGCTTGAAAGATAAGGAAATGTTTCCACATGGTTTTTGAAGCTACCTCATCCATACAGGTATGTGGTAAATGCGATCACGTTATGTTCACTAACACTGCATGAGGAGACATAGTGGGACCGTGGGTTAACCAAACTGGATCCGGCATTTCAAACCCACCAGCCATCCCAGGACTGGGCAATGTTTCATTCTGTTGTGCATAAGGTCACGATGGTCGGAACGAACTCAATGGCACCTAGCCACAGCAGCAGCGGCCGGGACAGGAGAGGCAGTCTGCTTCCGTAAAGATTCACAGACTCAGAACCCCCCTGGAATTCTACTCTGTCCCATAGAATCACTTCGAGCCATAATTGACGCAATGGCAGTGATTTGGAAGACTTGTTTCTCTGCTTTTTAAAATCATCTTATTAGGGGCTCTTACAATTCTTATTACAATCCAGACATCAATTGTATCAGGCATGTTTGTACATATGTTGCCATCATTCTTTTCTAGACAATTACTTTCTATTGAGCTCTGGTATCAGCTCCTCTCCCCCCCTCCCCAACCTCGCCCCCCCATGACCCCTTGATAGTTTATAAATTATTATTATTTTCATATCTCACACTGACCACTGTCTCCCTTCCCCCATGGTTTCGATTGTTGTGTGTCCATCATTATGATCAGGTCTCCCTTCCTCCCCACCTCTCCCCTCTTCTCCCTACCCATCTGGTGTAGCTATTCCCATTCCTGCTCCTGAGTTGCATGTGTCTTGAGCTCTTATTTCTTATCTACCCCTAGGTACATGCTCCAGTCTAGTCTGAAGTGAGAAGCATCATTTGGGTCATGGTGAGTGGTGGGGGAGGAAGCCTCAAGGAACCAGAGGAATATTGTATGTTTCAATGGTGTTTTGCTGTGCCTTAGTTGACTCATCCCTTCCCTGGTGACCCCTCTTGGGGGAGATGTTCCATTTTCTACAGATGGGCTTTGGGTCTGTGCTCCCACCCCCCTCATTCTTGACCATATGGTTTTGTTTGTTTGTTAGGGGTCTTTTGATGCCTGTTACCTGGTCCCAATGACACCTCATGATCGCACAGGCTGGTGTGCTTCTTCCATGTGCACTTGTTGCTGCTCTGCTTGTTTCACTTCAAGCCTTTAAGACCCCACACGCTATATCTTTTAATAGCTGGGCACCATCCGCCTTCTTCACCACATTTGCTTATGCACCCATTTTGTCCTCAGTGATTGTACCGGGAGAGTGAGCATCTCAGACTGCCTAGTTGTTAGAGCAAAATGTTCTTGTATTGAGGGAGGGTATAAGCAGAGGTGTGAAGTCCATCCACTGCCTCAGGATATTGCCATATAAATATATGTACATAGGCCAATACCTCTCTTTTTGTGACTTAATGTATTTGCATGTGGACATATCTATGCTTATACCGCTGTCCTTCGCTTTGCTTCCTAGAGGACTTGGACTGGCAGAAGAATGAATGAATCTTTGTTGGAAGAAGTATGGCCAGAATGTTTCTTAGACACAAGGATGGTGAGACTTCATCTCACATACTTCAGACATGCTCTTAGGAAAGATCCTCAAGATTGGTAGAGGGTCAGTGAAGAGGAGGGAGACTTGGGGAGATGGAACGACACAGGATTGCAACAAGGGGCTCAGGCACAATGACTGTGAGGGTGACCCAGCCTGGCCAGTGGTTCATTTGGTTAAATAGAGGCGTGTGACGAGTCAAAGGCACCTCACAACAACACCTGATGGCCAGGGACTATGGACATACATCAAAACACATCGGTGCGTTTTCACAGCCTCTTACACTTCCACAGCTGGAACACCTGGTGGTATATCTAAGGTCTGGCAGAACAGGCACAAGCCATGAAGCACCCCTGGAGCGGGGAGGAGATCACCACTGAGCGCTTCTCCTTGCCATGGCCGTTCCTGCCACCAGCTGTAAGGGATCGTTCAGCACATTAAAACACATGCTTTTAAATGTGAGAGGTTCCATGGGTCAAGGCAGATGTAGGCTCTTGGTCCGCTGAGCTTAGAGAAATGAATGGGTGTGTGTGTTTGGGGGGGGGGGGGGGCTTTCAGCACCTCATGGGGTTGCTGTTAGGAGCCATGGAATTGTTTCTGCCTCGTAGCAACTGTGTGCACAACGGAAGGACACACTGCTCGGCCAGCACCAGCCGCACCATGCTTCATGTGCGTGACCCGGGGTGGCAGCCATCGTGTCAGTCCCTCTGACTGAGGGCCATTCTCTTGTTCACAGCCCCTCTACCTTACCCAGCACGATGTCCTCCTCCAGGCGGGGACTGGCCGTGGACTCCTCATCCGTGGAAGCAAGGAAGGGGTGGCGGCTGTGCTGTTCATTTAGCCACCTCCGTGTGCTACGTAACAGATGGACGAGCTCGCTTTGCAGTTTCCAGCAGAGATTATGATAAAGTTATCTCAAAGATGGGTGCCAGATGTTTGGACAGAGGTGTGATTTCAGTGCTTCTCAGAGCAGAACTCCCACTCGCCGTCCCCCGGCCTCCAGATATGCCTGTGGGAACTGACCACAAGGCACACCCACAATGGACTGTCCTGGTCCTTTGCCCGACCATCCTATGGGATGCTGCATCCCCAGACGTACATCTACACTTCTGTCCTCGGTCAAGCTCACCAGCTTGCTAGGAGATGAACGTCGAGGACAGTGCTAGTCCTACACATGCGTGCTGGTCCACCATGCTTAGGCTCCCCTCTGCCCCGCATCCGAGAGCCCACAGTGGAAGTCCCCCTGCTCCAGGGAGATGTTCTCTGCGGTGAAGGTGTGGTTGCTCCAAAACTCAACTACAGTTTCTAAAGCGCAAACAGCTTGTCCTTGTGGGGCGCAGCGGCTCTCGGGATGGGTCCATTGGCACGTCTAGCGCTGTTTAAATGTGGATGAGGTGACAGGCACTCAGCCAGGGCTGGAATGGCGACAAAAACATGGGCCAGCACATACTCAGCTCCCTCCCAGCTCCCAGCCGGCACCACGCCCTGCTGGGTCCCCTCTCCTCAGCCCACACTTCATCCTTTCCTCAGGGAGGACTCTCTCCACCTCCTCACAGACACCCCCCACCCCCAGCACTCCCACCTCTAACCTTCAGCCCCAGTAAAAATGTGGTAGACATACCAGTGGCCATAGAAGCAACTCCAACTCTGCAGGAGGCCAAAGAGAGTTGTTTGAGAGTAGAACTGTGCACTGGAGGGCTTTTAAAGACGACAACCTCCAGGTCTTGCTCCCGAGGTGCTTGTGGGTAGACTCAACTCTCCACCCCTTCAGTTAGCAGCCAGGTGAATTGACAATTCGCACCACCTAAGGCCTCCACTGATCACCAAACCCTTCCAAAGTCTCTTCCTTGCCTCTCCTGACACAGTTCGTGCCTCCTGTAACCCAGGGCTCCCAGGACTCACCTCTTGCATCCCAAGGCCGCCTTTGCTCTCCCTGAGCCCCTCAGCACCTTAGGCTCTTGATGTCCTGACCTGGCTCAGAGCCCAACATAAGCTGAAATGCTTTCTTGCCTTTCCTCTTCTGTTGCTTCTGTCACAAAATGCCTGCCCTCTTTTCTGCTTATGCTTCAGTTCCAGAGCCCCACGGAAGGCGGTATAGGTTGCTGACTTCACAAGGGTTCCTCGGTGAGTTAGTTGTTAGTCGTTGTTGTCGTCAGGTGTTGTTCAGTAGGCTCTGACCCATGGCCACGCTGTGTACAACAGAACAGAACACTGACCCATGTTGTGCTTGGACCCATTGTTGCGGCCCTGTGTCAGTCCCTTTCCTGATGGGTCTGCCTCTTTTTCGTTGGCTCTCTACTTTATCGAATGTGATGTCCATCTCTAGGGACTGCTCTCTCCTGACAGTATGTCCAAAGTTCAGATGACATCAACTGCCACCCTCCCCGATTCTAAGGAGCATTTTGGTTGTATTTCTTTCAAGACAGATTTTTTGGTCCTTTTTTGGTTAAACAGTTTTATTGGCACATAATCCACGTATCATACAATTCAATGGTTCAATCATATCCAGAAGTTGTACGATCATTACCACAATCAATTTTAGAACATTTTCTTCTTTCTTGCACTTATTGTTATAGTTCTTCTCCATTCCCCCTCAACCTTCCCTGCCATACAGCCCCTGCCCCCCCAAAAACCCCATTAGTCCACTTACTGTATCTATAATTTTACTTATCCTGGATTCCATATACCCCAAAACAACAACAGAAAAACCTCAATCAAAAAGAAAGCAAAAATATGAAAGACTAGGAAAAAGTTAAAATAGGTCAAAGGGAAATCAGATGATCAGGTGTAAGATTTTAACCCAACTGCATCTCCAATCATTCTGTTTCCACTGCACTTGCATGACGGCATGGATGTGCCCATCTCTGGCCTGTGCTCACTGGGGAGGCTTAACCCACATGTTTCCCCTTGACTTTTTTCTTTTTAACTGAAACAACTTTTAAATGAGTATGAAGGGAGAACAAACGACAGCTATTACATTTCAATATATAACCATCTCTACCATCATTGGCTGTACAGTGCTCTTTGTCTGATCACACGGCCATTCACATGCCTTGACTATGGTCGGAGGGGATGCACCAGAGACTTGTTCTCGTGGAAACCTGTAGTATTTTCAGGATCCTTCACCAACACCATAATTCAAACGCATCTTGTGGCAGTTACATAATCTGGTGTCAACTTGAGACTTAAGAGTGAAGGGGTAGAGTTTAGCCTGTCAGTCAGGTCACAGCTTGATGACCTCATTTGGAGGCACTAAGGAGATAAATAGCTTGTTGGTGGCGGGACACACTCTCCTTGTGAGACATTCCTGTTGACAAGCCACTTAGAGTTACACACTGATGGAGCCAGAGCCCCGGAGCTGAGGAGCCACATGGAGACCCATGCCAGCACTAGGATGCTTCCACCACCACTGGATCCACAAGACTTTCCACCCACTGGCCTGCAATCTTCCTGCATTAGGCATCATTGCATGTGTTGCGTGAGTCTGAAGGGGAATTCGTAGACTGTTATCGGTTATATGGGCTAAGATTGGACTTACAAACTTGAACTGGACTGGGCTGGGATGCTTTCTCAATATTCAATTGCTCTTGCATATAAAGCTCTTTCTTATACACATATGAAAGTCTATGAATTTGTTTCTCTAGTCAACCTGGACTAACACACACCTGTATAGTCTTTCTACAGATGTCACTGCCCAGCTCTCATATGCAATTGAGGTGATGAGAAATGCCACGGGCTGGGTCAGGTGCACCTTAGCCCTCGGCATGACACCTTTGCTCTTAGACACCTTTACATCACATTGGCACAATGCAATGGGTCCCTCGGTGTCTTGACTGCTGCCTTAGTTGCCATCAAGTCAGCGCTGAGTCGCGGTGGCAGAATGGACAGCCCTGTGAGGCTGTGCGCCCTCTTGACTGTAGTTGGTATTCTGAATTCTGCCACTGTGTATTTGAAGTGCCTCCTGATGCCCAGGGCTCATCTTCCAGCGTTATAAGGAATACGATTCTGCTGTGGTCCACAGGGTGTTCATTGGCTGGTGTTCAGAAGTGGGTCACCAGGCCTTTTTTCCTAGTCTGTCTTACTCCAGAAGCTCTGATGAAACCTGTCCACCATGGAAGACCGCACTGATATTTGCAATACCAGTGGTATGGCTTCCAGCATCATAGAACCACAAGCAAGCCACCACGATATGGCAAACCCACAGTGTGGTGAAAGGGTGAGCACAATCCAGCCCAGCTCAGACTCGGTTTGCCAAGCTGTGGAGCCTGTGGCCAGAAGGGGTGACATTCTTTTGCTTACACCAAGGTGGCTGATGGGCTCCTATCAACCCTACTTCCTGGAGGTTCAAGATTATGTTCCAGGGGTGTCCTTCCAGAACCCACACCCCCTCCTGCAAACTTGGCTGGACCCTTCATCCACTCCACAATACCAGATCGTATGACTCTCCGTTCACGCGGTCGGTGCCCGCACTCCCTCTTGACAGCTGAGAATGTGCTTATGCTTCCGTTCCTATGGCACAGAGGAGCATGAGCAAGTGACGAGACTCTCCTGAGCTGGGACCAGCACAAAGGCAGAGTCCGTAGGGGCTGGGGAAGGGGCTTTTAGTCCCAAAGGATGGTAAATAAAAATGGGATTTCATGCACATCCCAATTTTGCGTAGACTAGCCCAGCCAACAGAACTGAAAAACAGACTCAAATGGAGAGCAACCTGGGGACATTAACGTCTTACAGATGCCATAGCTGATCTTGTGTCTTGATCTTGCCCCTAATTGAGGCATCAGTGCCTAAGGATATTTCCATTTAGGCCATGATTCCAAACACGTGCCACAACATCCGAGGGGACCCAGCGCATCGCATTCCTTGTAGACATACACATGAGCTCATGCGAGTCCCAGGGTGCTCATTGGATCCAGATTTGAAGGAAACTATTTAGCTGGATGGAGAAAAACACATCATGTATCAACTTAATACCAAACAGATTTTATGACATACTGAAACTGCTTTTGATAATCGACCAATCTATCAGAGAGGCTAATGAACTTAAAAAGAACCAGATAGTCATCCTATCTTCGAGGGCCTGGACAATGTTTGTGTGGGCTGCAGAGATGACAGCAGTACAAAAAATGCAGGGAACTCTCAACAAATATTTCCAAAAGCTCCCCGGAGAAGCAATTCAGTCTATTGTAGCAAGAGGTGCACGTTGCCAATGTATGACCATCGATGATAGTTCTTTTCTGGCTGAACGTCAGACTAGGACTCTGCCCAAGCCACTCACATCCCTCACAAGCATGGGCACCCAGCAATACGGCGGGGGAAGAGCCAGCCAGTCCTGGGCGGCCTCACTGGGGGAACAGCTCAAGCCACTGGTGGTTTCCTCATCACTGGAAGCATCCCCCACCAACTGTCACTTGACCACAACAGCATTCCAGAGTGATTTCTAGGCTTCATGAAGTCTCTCTGGGTAAATGTTTTCAATCAAAACCCACATCTGTGCTCATCCTGGAACATGGAGGCTTGTAAGAGGCCTGTGTTGGGATGAGAATGACAAGAA
Source organism: Echinops telfairi (assembly GCF_000313985.2). Lineage (NCBI taxonomy): Eukaryota > Metazoa > Chordata > Mammalia > Afrosoricida > Tenrecidae > Echinops > Echinops telfairi. Next base: position 94,852,386 of record NW_022111369.1, on the reverse strand, counting down.
GTTACTGATTCAACCGCCTGGTGTTGTGGCCACTGTCTGGCCTGCTTAGTTCTCCTGGGCCTCAGTTTCCTTTTTGGAAAACTGGGCTTGCCAGGACGAATCCCCAAAGGATTGGGAGCTGCTAGCAAAACGTGACTCTGGTTGGCATAGGAGGAGGAGAAATGGGTGGACAGGATCCTGGAGAACGGAGTCCAATTCAATGAGAGACACAAGGGCTTGGGCAATTCAGTGTCCTCAGCAGGAGGAGCTGCCAGGAATGTGACCACTTCAAATTTGGGGTAGTCAGTTCCTGGAAGAATGACTCAGATGGATACAACTTGGGCCAGGGGTACCCCTTGGATTGTCAGCTAAGATCAGGTTTTATAAAGCACCTTCAGGCTGCTTGCTCTCAGGGAGGAGATCTCTGTGAGCCATCCATCTCTAGAATCAGTGGCTAGGTTATCTAGGAGTCTTGGTCCTCTAGGGCTGGCCTCCAGAGAAACCATAGGTGAATGGCCCTAACAAACTGAAATTAATTCTCTCAGAAGAGGTTAGAAGTCCAAATCCAGGGCACCAGATCTAGGGGAGGCTTTATCTTTTTTTTGGCTCACAATTTAAAAGGAGGGTCTTTGTCTCCTTTCAACATCTGTGAGTCCGGTGTCTTGGAATCAATCTTCTCCAGGGTCTAGGAGGTTCTCAGCACAGGGACTATGGGTCCAAAGGAACTTGGCTCTTTATCCTTGGTTGTGGGAGGTGTTTCCTCTGCTCTGCTCAGCTTCTCTCTCCTTTTATCTCTTAGATGATCAGAGGAACATGAGCTGATGGTGTAGTCAGTTACAAATTGGGCGGGTAACCACAAGATCAGCTGTTTGAAACTAGCAGTCACTCTGCTGGGGAAAGAGGCAGCTTTCTGCTCCTCTAAAGATTTACAGCCTTGGGAACTCACAAGGCAGTTCTACCCCATCCTTTAGAGTCCCTATGAGTTATAATTGACTCCAAGTCAGTAGTTTGATCTAGTTTAGAAGATAAAAAGTGATACAAGCTACACTCCAGGGACCCTGCCTTTTACACCCATGTGGGTCAGAGTAGGATTGTGCTCTGTAGGATTTTCAATGGCTGTTTTTCTCCAAGCAGATCCCCAGGCCTTTGTTTCACGGGGTCTCTGGTCAGACATAAGTTTCTACCCTTTTGGTGAGCAGGCAAGCACTTTGCATCACCAGGGACTCCTTTAGGATATCTACGGAGCATGGCATACGGTTTTTGTTCATTTACTCAGGCTTTTCAATGGGTACAGGAGGTACGGTGTCTATACCATTCTCCCAATGGATATGGAGGGCAGGGTAGTGTTTGGAAATGTGGGCAAGTCAATTGATGGGGGATTTTGCTGGCCTTTAGAAAGCAGAGACTAGGAGGTTCGATTTCTTGCATACCCCACTGAGAAGCACTGGGTTAGAAATCACCCCAGACCATCCTTGGCTGAATCTGTCCAACACTGAGTCCTTCCATTTGATGAGGGAACAGTGTTGCTGCTTGCTCTCCTTTTTGACGGAGGTTTCTGTAGTTTAGGGTATTTTTATCATGTCATATTGTACTTTTGACACAACCAAATGATTTTGTTCACTTTGGTGTAAATAAAGTCTACCTTTCTAAAGCACAGGAGCCCTAGTGACATTGTGGTTACATGTTGGGCTGCTAATCACAAGGTCAGCTGCCACATCTAGGGAGAAAGATGAGATTTTCTGCTCCCGTAAAGAGTTCCAGTCTTGGAAACCCACAGCGGTAGTTCTACTCTATCCTATAGGATTGTCATTTTGATGGCAATCTAACTGATGGCAAAAAATATATATATATACAAAGTTTATATCCAAAAGGAATAGTACAGCAAATGAATCCACAGAGCAGTACAGAAGACTCGGTCCAACTCATTTTCATGTGACAGTTAATATACTGAAGATCCTCCCAGCTCATGTTGTCCAGGAAGCAGACAGTAAGGAGATGAAGTGGTGAGGTGGAGCAGAGGCCAGTAGCACAGCCCAGCAAAGCAGTAGCACAGCTTAGCGAAGCCTCACAGGTAGCAATGCGAAGTGGCTGATGGGAGGTGTGGCATCTGGAGTAGTGGCAAGATGAGTGGAGTCAACCCGCAGGCAGCAGACTCAGCAAGGTGGGGTGGTACTGTGGCATGGAACAGTCTGGCACAGCAATGCTCTCCACCATGGTCCACAAGTTGGCTCGGTTCACAGGTAGCACAGCACACATGGTGAGGCAGGGCAGCTAGCTCAGGCAGCACGCTGGTCTGACCACCAGGACCCCAGGGAGAAAGAGAGAGGGTCAGGCCTCCAGCAAGCCATTTATCTTGATCACACCTCCAAAGGAGGTCATCAAGCTGCGACCTGATTGGCAGGCTAAACTCCACCCATATCTTCTTATGGGTGCCTTGGTGGCACACAAAAAACTGTCACAGATGGGTTCAGCTAGCACCTGCTTACCACCAGGGCTAGGGCTCCTTTGGAGATGTTGTACGTTGATCCTCGAGTACAGCCAAAAGCATCGCTGAGCAATCAGGGCAGCCATATCAGTGGGTATGACGGTGCAGACCTCAGACAGACCACATTTTCATTTTGCACAGGAAATGTACAGAAACCTAACTTAAGAATCAAGCTCACTGTTTCCAGATCTTCACAGAATCATCTAGCTCTCAGAAGACATTCCCCTCTTCAGTTAGAGAGCTGTTTTGATGGTGAGGGACCTCTGCATGCTCTTTCATGGATGGATGGATGGATGGATGGATGGATAGGAAGATAGAGCCATGCTTGCCCATTAAGCATCCACATTTGCCTCTTTGCCTTTGGGACTCTCTGTGGGTAGGTGAAGAAGTCCCCCATCTGCTTTGCTCAGGATGTGGGCAGATGAGGAACTAGTAGCAACCAGGAGTTCAGCTGTCCCATATGGTGTTGGGAAAGAACCTTGTAGGCAGCCAAGGAGACATTCCCCGGCACTGACAGAGCAAGGAGAAGCTATCTTTGGATCTCGTTCGTTTCTGCAGCTGCCCCCAGGTCAGGGGATAAGAGTGGGTGGGGGAAAAGTAGTAGGGGGGAAATCCCAACTTTCAAAGGTTAAAGACAACCTGAGACTGAAAGAGTGAATTGTAGAATTTTGTGAATGAATGGAAGGTTGCACTCTTAAACACAAGAAAAAAAAAGGTGGTGGGGAGGAAGGAATTCAGATATGTATTATGCAATAGAGGCTATGCTGGGTGAATTACACCAAAAGTAACAATAACAAAAGTAGCTCATGATTCTTGGAAATCCTAGGAACAATGCTAGGTGTTACTAACAACAAGGATATCTATGTTTACTGTGTTCCTTCCATGTTCTAGGCACAATTTTAAGTATATTTATATGAAATTAATTCATGTAACCCTCACCACACACCCATAATGTCTGTATTAAACACTGTCGTCTCCAGTCTAAAAGGTACAGAAGGAGGCATGGAGAGGTTAAATAATCTTTCCCTAGATTATCCAAGTAGTACGGGGTAGAGAGAGATAGTTTATGCTTAACTACTTACCTAAAGGTCGCTGGTTCTAACCCACCCAGAAAGCCACAGAAGCAAGAACAGGCAATCTCCTTCCAAAAGACTGTAGCCAAGAAAGGCCTATGGAACAGGTCCACTCAGTAACAGACCAGGTCGCCAGGAATTGGAATCTACTCCATGCCAACCAGAGGTCTAAACGGTAGAAATGGGATATAAGTACTAAGCCTTCAGAGCTTGATCTGTAAACCACTGTATCTAATGCCTCCTAAATGATTTCTTAAGAATGTTACATGGATATGGACACACAAAATAAAATGCTAATGTTTTGTGGGCAGAATAGGGCGGAGATATGCAGACTGCGTGGAAAGCACTTGGTCTGGGTTTGGGAACCAGCAGAGGTTTCCTGGAGAAGCGGATTCTAACTAGACTGTTGAGGAGCACCTAGGAGTTTGTGAAGTAGGGGAGAGGTATCCACGGCAACACGAATGAAATGAGAGGTGTGTGTGTTCGAGGAACAAGTAGTCTGGGGAAGAGCACCATGAAGCTTGAAGAGGAGGGTGAAATGCCAGGGGAGGACAAATTAAAAAGTATGGCTAGTAGGGTCCCCCCTGGTCATATAGGCACAGGTTTATTCCAAACTAACCTTGTTTAAACATATTCTTGTGATCTGTGGATGGCTGCAGACAAGATCTTGCAGGAATACACTTGTCTTCATCTTATTAGGGTGCCTTTGGGGAAAAGGGGGGGGGGGTCCAATCAAAAG
>NW_022111369.1:94831237-94846919 GCF_000313985.2 Echinops telfairi | reverse complement strand
TAGCAATGGCCGGGGAGGAGATGGAGATGAAGGCCTGAGCTGCATACAGCCATGTGTGCAATGGAGCAGAGGGCAGCCCACTCGAGAAACAGCTAAGCGTTAACGTTGGTCAGGTAGGTGATGGCCTGAGAGAGCCAGGATGAATTCCAGCTTCTAATGGGAGAGCTGTCACTTACTGAAATATAAAACGGATTCTGTGAAGCAGGTCTAGGAAGGAAGTCGATGAGTAACAATTAGTGCATGCTGGAGATGCGTCTGGAAACATCCAACAGAAATAGAATCCATGGGTATGCAATAGAAAGCGAATGCTTATTGGCTGTCAGCTGTGATAGTTGGGTTATAAAGGACCCTGGTATCTTCCACAGCCAACCGAACTCAAATGTAACCAGCCCTCCATCTGTCTGTGGAGACTTGTGTATATCTCTTTGGATGCTAAACAGGTTTCAGCAGATCTTCCAGACTCAGAAAAACTAAGAAGAAAGGCCTGGTGATCTATTTCCAAAAACCAGCCAACAGAAACCATAGGGATCAAGCCACAACCAATCATGGGGATGGGCCAAGACAGGGCAGCATTTGGTTCCGCTGTTTATGGGGTCCCCATGAATCAGGGACCAACTTGACAACAGCTAACAAGAACTGCCGAGACGACCACCATCCATTTCTTCCCTTCCTGGATTCACATGTGCTTCCCTCATCCAAAGCTGGTGTCTAGTTTCCTTCCCCTTCCATCGCGTTGGGCCTCATAAATGCTTTGACCGATAGAAAGCGGTGGCACCATCCTTCTGGAATTCCTGAGGCCAGACTTTAAGAAGACAAACATATTTTAGGTACTTCTTCTTAGAACATCCCTCCCTGGAATGCAGCTACCATGCTGCGAGGAAGCTCAAGTTCTTAGCCCACAGGGTTGTGAGAAACCATAAATGGCTTCCATTACTTTGAGCCACTAAATGCTTTGAAATGGCTTCGTGCATATTTGGTACTTGAAAGTCAAGCATTGCTCTCACAAAAAACCCTGAACTATGTGGCCTCAATGTTGGAATTTGGTAGCAGGAAGATATTGAGAAGACTCCGGAAGAGCCATCAAGATGGTCCGAGCAGTGAGGAAGTTGCTCATGGGACTCAGGGGGCTGAGTTAAACATTAGTGGAATCGTCCCTACAATAACATGAAAAGTAGGGCACTTACCTAATGCATTTGTGGGTCTGGCTAAGAAGATGTTAGTGCAAGATGACAACTGCTTTGTACTGCCAAGGCTCAATTCCCTGGGAGATGAGCTTAAGAGGAAATGGTTGCACTGACAAGCAGGATGTAGAGGAAAAGTTTTGGGGTGATCCGAGAGGACAGCCTACACTGGCTCCACGGCGTGCCGGGCATCACAATTGTGGGGGTCTTTCAAAGCAGGATGGGGGTGGGGGTGCTTCGTTCTGTTGTACAGAGCGTCGTCGCTATGACTTGGAGGTTGCTCGACAGCACCTAGCAAACACAATATTTCCGATGCAAGACATGTGGAGGGAGAATTAAAATACAAGTTTGCCTTTCCAGAATGGGGGTGGAGGGTGGATGTGACCTCACGGTTGTAGCTTGTCTGGCTAACAGAAAGTTATCACATCCAGCGATGACTATGAAAACATGACCATGAACAGGGCTGCGGAACCCTTTATTAAAATATCAGAAAAATCTAAGAGCTTCCTACAGGAGTCCCTGGGTGGATCACATGAGGAAACACAGGAGTCCTAACCAAGCGTTGGGAACTTCAAACCCTCCCTAAGGGTCCTCAGAAGAGCTTGGTGACATGTGTCTGAAAGGCCATCGCTGTGAGACACTAGGGCACACAGTGAGTTCTACACAGCACACTGTGGTCACCACAAATCTGAATGTTTTCAGTATTCCTACTGGTGGATTTCCTAGAGCCTCCTAACTAGACCCCTGGTGTCTGAAAGGTTTTCTCCTTGTGATACCCTGCCTTTGAGTAGCCTGTTTCAATGGTCAACATGTTCAGAAGTTCCCGTCTACTCAGGAGCATTTCAGAAGAGATGCCTTCTGACCTACTTCAGAAAAGTTAGATATTGAAGACCCTCCAGAGCACAGGTCTCCTCTGGGATTATATGGGTCTTTGGGGGTCAGCGTTGACTCAACAAGTGGCTTTTTTTTTACGTCTCAAAGAGATTTAGGGGTGTGACACCTGCCCCTAGAATGCATGATAATTGGATGTACAGGAAGCCCTTAACAGAGTGTTAAGGAATGCCATCCGCTTGAACTCCAGGGCCCAGGTAGTAGGAAATAAAACGAGGCCCCTGGGCCCTAAAAGCAAGTAGAGATCATTACTTAGCTGTAAATGCAGGCACTTTCTTAAAGGAAAAGAAAGGAAACTAATCATGCGGTGATTCCAGAGGGATGAACCAAGAGTTAGGGGAAATCATAGACAAGGAGGAGACATGGACTCCCAATAAAACAGATATACATCCTTTGTATGGGAGTCAGAGAATAATGGTCCCGGGTTCAGAGTGAGAGCTGGGTGTCTTCTGGGTCCTCCGTGTTTGACCAGGAGTATATGTTGCTGTATTCTGTCTCTCTGTCACAATTTTAAATCAGTTTCTGTTATCATTTACCTGTCTGTTTCATAGACCTTAGAGCCCCCAAAACAACCCCTGGGAAACAGAGTCATGAAGCCAGGGGAGGTGCTCCATCCTCATCCATACCTGGTTTCAGTGACGACAGCCTGCATTGTGACTGGACGCCACCATGCGGTGAACATTTAGCAGGGAGGGGAGCATGTATTTTACATGGCGGGGTGTTATGAATCGACGTTGCTAGAGGAAGAACTGTGATAGATTGTCTCCAAAGATATCTACAACCAATTCCGTCTATTTTTACATGCGTGTCATTCTCCCATCAAAAGATGAAGTTTATCCCCACCCCTCCACGCACCTCACACCCCCTGCCCGGTCCTTCAACCCCCTCCCGCCCACTTCCCAATCCCAACCCCCAGCCAGGGATGGTCTTGTGACTACCCTGACCAATATAATGTAGTGCAAGTGACATTTAGAACTTTTGAATCTGAGTCTTGAGAGAATTGGCGGCTTCCACCCCCTTCCTTTTGAACCATGGCTTCCATCTGTAAGGAAGCTCAGGCACCCATGTGTTAGGGGCCTTGTGGGAACAAAGCGCGGCCCTCCGCTGTCAGCTCTCCTAGAATTCCCCATCAGTGGGCAGCACAAATCCAATTGCCAGCCATGTGAGTGAGACCATTTTGGAAACTATCCTCCCTCCCAGCCCCTAAACCAGACCACAGAAAGCAGAAGAATCGCTCGGTCAAACCACAGAATTGTGGAGATCATAAACCGGTGCTGCCGTAAACCACTAAGTTTCAAGTGGTTTGTTGTAGCAACCCATCTGCAACAGATGAACACAAGCTTGTCCAATGACACAACAAGGACCCCTTGAAGGGAGCAGCCAGGATGGGAGATGAAAAGATGACCCTCCACGAGACCGTGGCTCTTCACAGCGATGGGAGAGGAACATGAAGCAGCAACATCGCAGGAAGCAAAGAAAGACAACGTCAAGATGGGAGGAAAGGCCAGGAGGGTCACATTTGCTGCAGAGAATTCTGGAAAGAAAAGCAAAGCTGCGAAATTCTGCCTTCAGCTTTGGCCATCGAAAGTGATTGATGACGTTTCTCAGGGCAGCTTCGGCGAATTGGTGGAAAAAGAGGTAAATTATAGTGGGTTGAGGAAGTTTCTAGGCAGGAAGTTTGACTTAGTCATAAACAGTAAAAACCAGAGGAGACAATAGGTACAGACATCGATTATAACCACACACCTCAAAAGGAAACAAGGGCAAGTGGAGCCATGATGTCCAAGAGTTGGGTTAACACTCGAATCAAGCTCTAGATTGGCTCCATCTTTGACTAATCTTGGGGCTGACTTGGGACTTCCACTATGACGTTACTGTGCACTATTCTGCTTGGAAACTGAGCAGAATCGTGCTTTTATGGTGGGTACCATGGTCCGGGAAGTTTTGATACTTAATTTGCCACCAGCTAGCTACCGCAAGTCAGTTAGCCTCCCGCCTCAGGCTCCTCTTTCAGTCAACAAGCAGATGCGATGGGAGGACTTGGAAGGGCCTGCGATGTTAACATTGTATGAAAGTGATTTCATCCTCCAGCAATTCGCCAAGTGGTGATGCGTTGTTCGTGACATTCCCTGGAACTCCACCCTGAGTGTGAGCTACATCGCTCAGCCCATCAGACACAATACTTGCAGCTCAACACCTTCACCAGGTACACTCTCAGTGCTCTAACTTCTAGGCCATAGCCTCTAAATCAAGGCGTTCCCGGGGAAGAAACACGAGACCTGGTGCCAATGCCGGGGGAGTCTTGGACTGCCAGCTGCCAGGTGTGGGTCTCAAACCCACCAGCTGCTCCACAGGAGAAAGATGAGACTGCTCCCGTAAAGATGTATAGAGCCTTGGAGAGCCTCCAGAGGGAAGTGATTTGGTGGCAGCAGTGCGTTTGGTTTGGCTTGGCTTGGTTTCATTGGCAAAATGGTTATGCACTAGATAACCGAAAGATTGGGATTCAAACTCACCCGGCCATGTCACCGGAGATAGTCTTGGCAATCTGCCCCCAGAAGGATGTCAGCTGGTATCCTATGGGGCAGCTCTGCTTTGTCACATGGGGCTGCGATGTAGCCCCTAACAACAACAGCAGCAGCAACAGTCTATAAACGGGAGCTTCAGTATAAAGTATTCAACCAAGTACCAGAGCCAGAGCCATTCTGATACCATGGAAACCGGGGTCATCACAGGGCATGTCACTCTGAGCACCCAGGAGGTTGAGCTAAGACCTTCCCATGGGTTGCTGGCAGCCAGACCCCTGGACATGCTGAGCATAAGCCAGCCCACCATGTGAAAAGGAAGGGCCAAGGAGTCTTACCAGGTACAACTGATGTTCCGAAAGAATTCTGTGGTCCTCAGTTTACTGGGAAAAAGACCCAGATCTCTGTGACCTAGAGTCACCTTGTAGTAACTAGGAGCACGCTCCAAACCTCTTCAAACCCCTCCACTCAAGGATCAGCATTTTCAAGCATTGTGTGTGTGTGTGTGTGTGTGTGTGTGTGTGTGTGTTTTCATTTAAAGTCTACTGGGACATATTATTTTTGCATTCAGCTTCCTTCCCTTCTATTTTGAATTGACAGTTTCATTTTTACCTAATGGGGGTACCTTTGTTCTCAGGTGCATTTAAGAATCAAGCCAGAGGGCATGTAGTTTTCATATAAGCAAGAAATAGATTTAATTGGTATATCCCTGCTTAGTCTTATAGGGAGAAAATAAATTAGAAAGATAATTCGCACTGCATCTCACAAGTTCACCCCAAATCGTAATACCTTATTATTGTTATTTTTAGCCTTCCAGAAGAAAAAAATAACTTTGCTCTGGGAAAACAGAATTTCTGCATCCTTGCCCCCAGAAGCCTAAAGAGGAGGCTCCTGTGAGCATGCATGCTAACTGGGATGATAAATGCGAACATACGAGTTGGGAGGCTGCACTTGAGAAAGCCTGGGAAGGGAGCAGCGGAGGTAGGAGATGAGCAAAGGAAGTCAGGGGCTGGCAAGGCAGGATGGTTTGGGCTCCGAGCTGCAGGTGCCTTTGGAAGAGAGGAAGGCAAGTTCACAATCCACAGCGTATCGCAGGAAGTTGACTTCACCTGGAGATGAAATGGACCGTGTACAAATCTCCACCCTAGGCATCTCTCTGAGAGGCGAGATTAGGCTTGTGTTCCAGTTCCTGGAATCATCTGTTGCTGTTGTTGTTGTTGTTAGGTGCAGCTGAGTCCCTTTCCATGCACGGCCACCTTACACACAACAGATCGAAACGCAGCTCAGTCATGCACAAACACCGTGATTTAAGCACACCAATTCTTTTTCCGTCATCTGTTAGTTTGGTCTCCACATGGCCGTTTTGAAGGAAAATGCCAGGGTTTGCGTCAGCTGCCCCTCAGCCCTCACAGTGACATCTTTTCTCCTCGACAGAATACCCAATTTGCAACAGAATCACCCAATGGAATTTGTCGTTTGACTGACTGACTGCCGCTTCCCTGAGCGTTGAGGTCCAAGTAAAACGAAACCCATGAGCAGGTGCTGTTGAGGGCTGATCCACACGGAAGGCTTGCCTCTGCATCAAGAAGCGCCAAGGGGTCTTCGCTCTCGGCCGGCAAGGCTGGTCACCGGCATCGCAAAGGTTGTTCATGAGACTTCCTGCAGTCACGCTGCTGCGTTCTTCTCCGTACGTTCCAGCTTCTCGGCTTCTTTGTTCAGCAAACTGATTGCATATGGACCATGGATGGTCATGGTCCTCAGCAGAAAGCATGGTTCCAAATCTAGCCTGCAATACTGAGCTGTCGGTGATAGGACGCTATCCATATGCCTACAAGAAAGACTAATTAAAACTATTATTAGGCCAATTCACACACCAACCACTTATTCCAAAAATGAAGAGAGGGAAGACTTATTGCCGACTCCTGCAGTCTGCAGTTGATTAAACACGCAATCAAGATGCACGGATGATTACTGGTTAGAATGCAGAAGTTGGAAACCTGGAGGATCGGTAGTTGGAAAATATGGCCTTGGGATGACGTTCGAGATTGTGTGATAGAATTTTGTAAGACGAACTATTTGTTTATTGCAAATATCTTTTTTTCAACAGCACAAATGCCAACTGCACATGTGGACCTTGCCAAATGGAAACAAAGGAATCACATCCGCAACATCTGTGGAAAGAGATGATGAAATAGCCATAGGTCAGCAATTTCCCAAGTGATGGGAGTCTCTTTGTTCGTCACACACCTGGTAGCGTCTGCTTGGGAAATGACTCAGGATGGGGGCTGGCTGCACCAGAAAGACCAACCACGTGCTGAAAGGGTGAAGGCTTTAAGATATGTGATATTAACAAGAGGAAGGGAGATTGGATTCAACCAATGATCTAATCAATTGTGTCTATGATCATTTTAATATAAGTTTTCTATAATAAAGGTTCAGGACAGGACCAGGCTGCTCCATTCACAGGCAGTTTACCAGCTGGCCTCACCCATAGGGGGTGAGGGTGACAAGAGAACATGAGCTTCCACAGTGGGTGACCATAGGGGTGACCATAGTGGGTGACCGTAGCGACCCACTGGCCGATGATGTCTAAGTGCCATTCGTGTGGAAGACTGTGAAGTTTGCCTGCCTAATTTCTTCACCACACTTTGCTATAGCACCTGTATCTTCTGTGTTTCCTTCAAGAGGGTGAGTATTGAGAGGGCTAAGTTGTTCTTAGATTGAAACTAGTATTAAGTGCCAGCTCCCAATCAGTTCCTGAACCTATTTTTTTTATATCTGCTTCTGGTTCACCCTAGAGACTGCCTTGTTAATTTATGGTAGAAAATCTTATTAATCATCTCCCTGGAGCAGAAGGACCTTCTGTTTATAGTGTCATTGATTAGCCCATGGTACTGACTTTAAAAGAGCAGGAAATTGAATACTAGGCTAACTAGTATTACACTACTAGGAAAGTGTAGGCTAACTACATTGTCCAATACCTGGATTATTCATTTGTACAGACTACCTCCTTATGTGTCTGGCTGCTATTTGCACAAACAGTGGGAGTTGGTGGTCAGGCACAACTTGCAATAACATTCACTGACAATATCAGACCAGGTCTGCTAGAATAATACATACCTTAATACTCTAAGTAGGAGCCCTGGTGGTGTAGAGGTTACACACTGGGCTGTGATCCACATGGTCAGCAGTTCAAAACCACCAGCCGCTCCGCTGAAGAAAGACTGGGCTTTCTACTCTAAACAGTGACACTCTCAGAAACCCACGGGGCTCGCTATGGGTCAGCATCGACTTGACGACAGGGAGTTGAACACATTCTGTTGGACACAGGATCAAGGTGGGTTGGAACTGACTTGACAGCGCCTAACATCAACAACATCTCTTTATTGATATTCTATGTGGTGATATAAGATCCCTGATGGTGTAGTGATTATGTGTTAGGCTTGGTTTAGATGGTCCGCAGTTTGAAACAACCAGAAGCTCCGAGGGAGACTGGGCTTTCTACTCCAGTAAGCAGTTATAGTCTCTGAAACCCACAAGGAGGGTTGCAATGAGTCAGTAATGACTTGATGGCAATGAGCTTGGTTTTTTGGTAATATGTTGTTGTTAGCTATTCTTTTGGTACTTCCCAGGGTTTCCTTTGGCTCTTTGAACACATTAAAAGTAGTTCATTTAAAGCCTTCCTCTAGAAGTCCAACATATGGTCTTCAACAAAGGCAAACTTTGTTGATGGCTTAAAAAGAAAGTTTCAGTGCATGGACCATACTTTCTTGTTTTTCTGTATGTCTTGTGATTTTGTGTTGAATTTGAGCATTTTAAAAATAATATGGTAGCACTAGAAATTAGTTTTTCCACTTCCCTTCTTCTGTGTGTGTAATCCTCCCCACCCCCTACTTGTTATTGTTTGTTTCCTTAGTGGCTGTCTCAGTTGTCTAGTGTCACTGTAACAGAAGTACTACAGGTACTTTCATACACTTTATCCTACACTACAGGCTTTCATACACTTTATCTTTCATTGCCATTGCATTGATTCTGACTCATAACCAACCTATAGAATAGAATAGAACTGCCCCGTGGCTTTTCACGACTGTAGCCCTTTACAAGTAGAAAGCCTCATCTTTCTACTGTGGAGCTGGCTGCTGGTGGTTTTGAACTGCTAGCTATGCACAGAAATTAATTTTGTTCATAGTTGAGGAGACCAGAAGTCTAACAGGGCACCAATTCTAGGGGAAATTTTTCTCTCTATCAACTTCCATTTCTATTCCTTGGTGATCTTTATGTGGTATAACATTTATCTTCTTCCATGTGATAGGCCTGGTTGACTAGAGAAACAAATCCAGAGACACTCATACATGTGCAAGAAGGAGCCTTGTATCAGGAATCAATCATACATCAAGAAAACATCCCAGCCTAGTCCAACTCAAGTCCATAAGTCCAATACTAGTCCATCAGTCCCTCTTCAGACTCACACAGCCACATGCAATGATGCAGAATGTAGCAAGATCATAAGCCAGTGGGTGCAAAGTTGTGTGGATCCAATGGTGGTGGCTTTTGCAGCAATCGGGGTCAGCCAGCAGGAAGATGAAAGCAGAGCCAGAGAGAGGGGAGGTTCCCAGGACCCTCCTTATGAGAAGACCATGCCCACAAGGGCATGTGGTCTGAATGACAGGCTGAATAGCTGTGATCTGATTGACGGCTGAATACCACCTTACGCTTTTATATATCTTCAAGTTGACATGAAGCTGTGTAACTACCACGCTCCATCTGTGTTTTCTGATGGGCTGATCTGGTCATTTAAAAAACATTGTTTTAATCTCTGCAGTGTTCGGGTTAAGAGATATTGCATATTGATAGAACTTTATTAACATAACAAAGAAAGCCTTATGTCCAAATGGAATTATATCCACAGGGAAGGGAGTGTGGATTTACAGCACATAGTTTTTGAGGGCAAAATTTAATCCATAAAAAATTTCTGAATTAGTTATGTAAAGTCTGTGTTGTTCTTCATATGTGGCTTCTAAAGGCTCCACTCAATTAGCTTAGTGATTAACTAATGATTGAATAGAGACCCTTAAGTGTTTGTATCCAATGAGTCTCCTAGTCTTTGCCAAGGTTTTAGTGTGCCTGGTGGGCACACCTTCAATATTCAGCCAGACAGTTTACACCTCTGTCTTAGCTGTCACTTACTGTTTTTACAGAGCCACAAATTTAGTGAGAAGCTAGCATTTCAGATCTTCGTAGGTCTTTCCTGAATAGACCCAGAGCACTGAACATATTCACAGCCCCAAATTGTGAGATTCTGGTGTGCAGAGGGCTATGGATGACAGTGAAACCCAAAATACACTTGAAGGATCCACACAGGGGATAAGCCTCCAGTGAGTTCCCTCTATGCAACCACAGTTGAAGGATGGGGATAACCTGGTTACCAGACAGGGTGTTAGAGAGAAGACTACACTAGATTAAAGTGATAAATCTGACTCCAACAGTTAAAATCTTGTCGCTTCATCATCCCTTCTGAAACACTTTGGGCTTGATATTTTAAAAAATATTTTCTGTGTTGTTGTTGTTTTTCATATTGGGGTTTATCTGGGCAGTATTTTGTCATTGTTGGTAGCCTTCTTGACACTCTGTTATGTGTTTTTCTATGTTTTGCAGTATATGAAACCCAGGATGGATAAATAAAGGTTACTAGAGGGTACAAGGGGGGAGGTAAGGGCTAAAGGGGAGCTGATATCAAGGAGTTCAAGAAGGAAGAAAATGTTTGAAGCTGATTTTGTTAGCAACTGTTCAACACTGCTTGATGTGATTGAACTATGGAATGGTATAATGTCTGGATTAGCTCCTATTAAAATGGTTTGAAAAAAAATCTTAAAGACCCCAAAGATTCCATTAAACATTTGCTCAAAATAATTGAAAAATTTAGCAGCATAACAAGCTATAAGTTCGACATATGTTTCTTGTTTTGCCTTAATCCCGAGGAGAAAACAACAGGATTGGTGGTTCTTGCAGGACATGGGAGAGGAGAGGGTGGTGAGGGGCGTGGGGAGCCTACAAACTCAGGTGAGAGAACAACAAGATACCTAAAATTGATGGCGAGGAGGGTGTATAATGGCTGGTAGGGTTTAGTCAAGTGCAATGCATCCGAGGGGAATTACTGAGACCTGAATGGAGGGTGTGCGTGATAATGGGATAGGAGGAATGTGAAAGGAAATAAAGGAAAGAAATAGGAGGCAAAAGCTATTTGTAGAGGTATAGCTATAGGCATGTATATATGTAAATATATCAGTTTATAATGAAAGGGATAGAGACCAAAGCACATATATTTATATGTTAAGTATTAAGATAGCAGATGGACTTTGAACCTCTACTCCAGGTCTCCCTTAGCACAAGAACACTTTGTTCTAATAACCTGGCACTCTTTGATACTCACCTTCCTGACATGATTGCTAAAGACAAAACGGGTGCATAAACAAATGTGGCGAAGAGAGCAGATGGTGTCCTGCTATCAAAAGATACAGCATCTGGGGTCTTAAAGGCTTGAAGTTAAACCAGCAGCTATTTAGCCGAGAAGCAACAAGCCCACATAGAAAAAAACACACCAGCCTCATATGATCATGAGGTGTGGATGGGATCAGGTATCAGGTATCAAAAGATCCCAAACAAACAACTACATCGATGTGAATGAGGGGGGTTGGAGTGGAAATTCAAAGCCCATCTGTAGACAATTGGCTATCCCCCTACAGAAGGGTTATAAATAAGGGATGATTCAATCAAGGTGCAGTATAGCATCGATGAAACACACATCATTCTTCTAGTTCCTGAATGCTTCCTCCTCCCCCCCCCCCACTACCATGACCCAGTTCTTCTTTACAAATCTAGCTAGACTAGAGAACACACATTGGTACAGATAAGAACTTTCAGCACATGGAATTCAGGACAGATAAACCCCTCAGGAAAGGTAGTGGGGTGGGGAGGGGGAAAGGGGAGAAAGGGGGAACTCACCACAAGGTTGGATATTTAGCCCACACACACACACTGAAGGGGAAAAATACCAGAAATGTGGGTGAAGTATAAGGTATGAAATAATAATAACAACATATAATTGATTATGGATGCATGGGGGTGGGAGGGGGAAAAAAGAGGAACTTATACCAAGGGCTCAAGTAGAAAATGTTTTATAAATGATGGTGGCAATATATGTACAAATATGCTTGATACAATTGATGTATGGAATGTTATAAGAGCTCCCAATAAAATTTTTTTAAAAATCAACATACGTAAATCAATTGGATTCTTGTATATCTTTTTTATTTTTTATCATTTTATCAGGGGCTCCTACAGCTCTTATCACAATCCATACATACATCCATTGTGTCAAGCACATTTGTACACTTGTTGCCACCATCATTCTCAAAACATTTGCTTTCTGCTTGAGTCCTTAGGATTCTTGTTTATTAAGGATGATGATACTGTGAATGATATTAAAAGAAAAGTACCATTTACAATAGCTACAATAACATATTTATGAATCAATCACCAGAGAAACGAAAGACTTATACAAAGAAAACTTATACAAAATCTTCCTTCAAGAAACTTACACAAATGGAACAAGTTACAATGTTCCTAAATGGGCAGATTAAATATTGTGAAAATGTCAATATTACCAAAATTACTTTACAAATATATTGCAATTCTGATCCAAATATCATCACAATTTTTCAAAGAAATGGAAAAACTAATTACCAATTTTATATGGAAAGGAAAGAAGCCTAGGGTAAATAAACACTATTAAAAATAAAAACGAAGTAGGAGGTCTTTCACTCCCAGACCTTAAACCAACTATACAGCCATGAAGACTCAAAACAGCCTGGGACTTGCACAGTGATAGATATGAAGACCAGTGGATTAGAATTGAAAACTCAGAAATACAACCAAATACCGACAGGCATCAAATTTTTGTAAGGAAATAAAACACATTAAATGGACAAGAGACAACCTTTCAACAAATGGTGTTTGAAACACTGGATCTTCACCTGAAAGAGAATGAAGCAAGCCCCACACCTCACATTCTGTACAAAAACCAACTCAAGATGGGTCAAAGACCTACATACAAATCACACCGTTCTTAAGACTAGCAATGAAAAAATAGGGACACACTTAAGAACCCTAATACAAGGCATAAACATACAATTGAACGTAATGCAAACTTTCCGCACAATAGAAGACAAAGTAAAGAACTGAAGTCTACTAGAATACAACATTTAGGCACAACAAAAGACTGTTTTCGATGATCAAACGAGTCAACAGAGAACTCACAGCTTGTGAAAATGTATTTAGTAGTAATATATCAGATGAAGGGCTGATCTCTAAAATCTATAGAAAATAACAACATCTTACCAAGATAAATACAAATAATCCAATAAAAAAAATAGGCACAAGATAAAAAGAGTGATTTTCCAAAGATGACATACAGGTGGTTAACAATCATATGAAGAAATATTTGAGATTAATAACCATAACGGAAATACAAATTATAACAAGAAGTTATCACGTCACACTGACACTTTTGGCAAAATTAAATAAAACAGATGATAACAAATGCTGGAGAGGATGTGGAAGAGATAGGAAAAGTTTTACATTGCAGGGGAGACTGTAGACTTGCACAAACATGATGGAAATCAGTGTGGCACTTCCCTAAATAAATGCAAATCCAAGTACTCTGTGATCCGGCAATCTCTCTACTGGGAATATACCTCAAAGAAATTAAGAATCTAACACAAATAACATATGTACACCTTTTTTATTGCAGTAATTTCCATAATAGCAAAAACATGGAAACAATAAAAAAACCCAACAATAGAGGAATGGATCAACAAGTTCTGGTATGTTACTACTATGGAATTGTATGCATTAATAAAAAACATTAACTCCCTTAAAACACTGCAAGACATGGGCAAAACTAGAGAACATCCTACTCAGCAAACTCAGTCAAACTTACAGAGATAAATATTTAATATCACTGTTGTTATAAAGAAGAACAAAGAAGAAATGTGCTTTATGCACCCATAGACACGACTTTGATGACTAAAAAGAGGCCAGGGATGAGGGTGGGAACAGGGAGAAAGGAGGGATGGGGGTGGGGGACAAAAATGGAGGATTTAAGGGGGAAAATTTAAGAAATACGTTTTCTAAAAATAAAAGGGAATGAAAATTGCGTCATGAAAACAAAGCCAAAAACCTATCCAAATAGTGATCGGGTGTCTTAAAAGGGAGGAAAGGTAAAGCTGAATTGGATTTGGAGTCTCCAGTGGGCTCCAGCATGGATACAATCCGAGGATGGCACCGGACCAGGTGGTGGTCTGTTCTGCTGGGAGTAGGGTCACTCTGGGTCAGAACGAACTCGATGGTGCTTAACCACAAACCACACAACAACCATCAGCAGATGCAACCCACAGTTCAGGGACGAGTGTCCTATAAGGGCACAGTATCCGGACCCTGCCCACCACACCCTTCTCACTACTTTGGGTAGACTGGGCTCGTTATGACAGCAGCAATCAGTAAGAAAAGCAGTAACAGTGCAAGCCGCCACAGATGTCATTGGCCCAATCCAATTTAATAAAGTCCGGAAAGTAGCAGTTACCCGGGGACCTCCCAGAGAGGAAGACCACTACACGGTAAGGCAATGTGAATTTACAAACATTTACTAAATATGAGGAGACTTCAAAACGTTCATAGAGGGGAAAAAATGGAATGACTGGATCATGGAATTTTGCCAAGAGCTTTTTGAAGCCTCTTTGTGTATAGTGACTGTGATCAAATTAGCAACAGATCAGGCCCGCCTTATGCAAGGAGTTTCTGAGTGCGGTCTTCAGTACATTTATTTGAATTTGCGTCATTAAACCTTGGTAACACCCTCCTTTATTCACTGCTCAGAGCCCTCCTAAACTTCTCAGCACACCTGTCCCAAAGTGATGCTTTTAGACCACTTGTCTCCCATGCCTGTTACAGTGACCTGCATTCGCATGTGGAGTTTCTCCTGATAGTATTCACACGAGGAGGAAGCATCAGAAAAACTCCATCTAGTCGAACTCCCTCTGTGTTCTTGGCTCATCAAACTACTGGAGCAAAGGACTGTAAACATTCAACAGCCTTCCTCTCCTTTTTCTTCTGCTGCCCCGCAACATCTTGCTCCCTTGAATTCACCAACTTCACACACTTACATCCATCATCGAAGGTTTTGCATTTTCCTTACGCAATGAAGCATTTCCTTTCGGATGAATAGTTCACCAGAGTCTGTCTGCTGTTGTTTTCTTTCTTGGAAGGGGTCCCTTCAAAAGCATAAAGGTAAATATCATGAAGTTCAATAAACATCACGTCCAACAATGAATGAAGTCGTGGCAGGGTAAATGAGATAGCCACCAAAGAAGTGTTTGTGTTTATGTTCGCAAGCCCCGCGATACCATTCCCTTACTTCCTAGGACCACCTCAGCAGAAAGTGCTGCATTTTTGAGATCCTAGATAATTAGAAGACTAATCAGCTAGGTGTTTTGTTCTACTGTGAGTAGGGTCTCTCTGGGTCAAAACCGACCCACGCCGTGGTCTTTTCAATCATTTCACGTGCATGTGAAAGTTGGACATCGAATAAGGAAGACTGAAGAAGAATCGATTCCTTTGGATTATGGTGCTGGCAAAGAATATCGAAAGTAGCATGGACCGCCAAGAGAACAAACAGCGAGAATGCTCCTGAGAGGCAGGGATGGCAAGACTTCCTCTCAGTACTTTGGACATATCGTCAGGCAGATCAGTCCCTCCAGAAGGATGTCTGGTAAAATAAACCCGCAGCAAAACAGAGGAAGGCCTTCAACAAAAGAGAAGGAAATAAAAAAGGATGAGGGGATTTAGGGAACAGGGTACTAACCCACCCACGGGAGGGTATTGTTTATGGCTCCACAAGAAAGGGAGAGAGGGACCAGACCTCATCCCAGTGCACCAAGCCTTGAAGGCAACATGTCAGCATGAAGCAGTGAACTAACAGAGAGGACTGTGGGGCTGGCCCCAATCTCAGCTATGGTGACCCTGTCCTCAGAA
>NW_022111369.1:94828375-94830318 GCF_000313985.2 Echinops telfairi | reverse complement strand
GAAAGAACAAGGAGGCAAAAGATATTTATAGAGGTATAAATATAGGAGTGTATATATGTAAATATATTACTATATAGAGGGATATAGGTCTATGTACATAAATTTATATGTTACGCATTAAAGTAGTAGACAGACATTGGTCCTCTACTCAAGTCCTCCCTCAACACAACAACACTTTGTTCTAATAACTTGGCATTCTGTAATGCTCACCTCTCTGACATATTCACTGAAGACAAAATGGGTGCATAAGTACCCGCCTATTAAAAGATATAGCAAAGGTGACCAGACGTCCTGCTTTTGGCAGGGCAGTCCCGCTTTTTGGTGTTTTGAAAAAGTCCCGATTTTTTGAAAGAATGCACGACAAGCTAGGGAACGGTCTATTTGGTCCATATAGACCAAATTTTTAATCAAGAACAACACCCCCACCACCCCCACCCCCGTCAATGGTGTCCCGCTTTAAATCTGGTCACCTTAGTCTTAAATGCTTGAAGATAAACAAGCGACCATCTAGCAGGGAAGAAACAAAGCCCACATGGAAGACACACACCAACCTGTGTGATCATGAGATGTTGATGGGATCAGGTATCAGGCATCAGAAGACCCAAAACAAACAATCATATCAATGTGAATGAGGCGGCTTGGAGTGGAGACCCAAAGCCCTCTGTAGATAATTGGACATCTGTAGATAAATGTACACTGGTACAGATAAGAACGCTTGACACGTGGAATCCAGGACAGATAAACCCCTCAGGAGCAATAATGGGAGAGGAAAGGTGGGGGAGAAGAGGGACAGAGGGGGAATGTTCACAATGATCAACGTAGAAAACCCCCCTCCCAAGAGGGACAAACAACAGAAACATGGGTGAAGGGAGACAGCGGATGGTGTAAGATATGACAATACTAATTTATAAATTGTCAAGGGTTCATGAGGGTGGGAGGGCAGGGCTGATACCAAGGGCTCAAGTAGAAAGAATGTATGGATTGTTCTAAGAGCCCCCAATAAAATGTAGGGGGAAAAAAGATGGGTTAACACAGTGACTAACTCAGGGTCACAATGAGTGTATGGCACCTACCACACCTTAAAAACACAGAAAAGTAGAATGAAATTGTAAATTGTAAACTACTAACACCTTTTCATCCATAACCGAAAACAGCTCTCTACTCGGAGAACACTGGTCATGACAGCCCAGGTAACAGCTTCATCCTCCCAATGCACACCCCATCAACACCATCATTTCCCAACAGCCAGGCTGCAGAACTGTCAACTTGTTGATCTTGGAATTCCTTATTTTTTAAATGGATCTTCCCATGACTTCAGAAATTTTGAGTTTCCCAGCCTTTGCATTCATATTCTTCTGAAAAAAATCACCTATAATTTTCCAGAAAGAGCAGCATGATAGTGTGAGTTAGTGTCTCAACACCCCCTCTTACTTAATCTAGTAACTCAATTGAG
Source organism: Echinops telfairi (assembly GCF_000313985.2). NCBI lineage: Eukaryota > Metazoa > Chordata > Mammalia > Afrosoricida > Tenrecidae > Echinops > Echinops telfairi. The sequence goes on along the minus strand of NW_022111369.1, from coordinate 94,828,865 downwards.
TGCTTGACCACACTGGGCCTCGATTTCACACGCTATATAACGTGGATGAAGGAGCCCTGGTGGTACAGTAGTTATGCACCATGGTCAGCAGTTCAAACCCACCATCTACTCTATGGGAGAAAAATATGGCTGCCTGCTTCCATTAGGGTCACGATGAATAGAAATTGCCTTGGCACAATGGGTTTTGTTTTGTTTGTTTGTTTATTACAGTGTGATTCAGGGGTTGGTGGTTCAGTAGTGGACTGCTTACATTCCATGCCAGTGGCCTGGGTTTGGTATGCTTCCCACCAATCTCATGCCCAGTGGCCACCTATCTGTCAGCGGTGGTTCACATGCTGTTATGTTGCTGAACAGGTTCCAGTGAGGCAACTAGACTAGGATAGGCTAAGATAAGTGGCCTGGCTACTTACAAAAAGCAGTCAAAAAAGAAATACCTATGGCTCACAACCATCTAATCACCACCAATCATGAGGATGGTGTAGGACTGTGG
>NW_022111369.1:94825628-94827123 GCF_000313985.2 Echinops telfairi | reverse complement strand
TTCGATCTTCCTTTGCGTGGCTCAGCTTTCGAGTACATATGAAGTGATGGACAAAAATAGGTGTTGGGTCAGGTTTATTTTAGTCTTCAAAATGACATCCTTGCTCTGCAACACTTTAAAGAAGTCTTTCAAGGAAAAAGGAAATGCTTTGAAATGGATTGTGGTAGCAATTGTACAACACTGTTTGATGTGATCGAACTATGGAATGTTATGATATCTGTAAGAACTCCCAATAAAATGATTTTAAAAAGAAGAAGAGGAAGAAGTCTTGGTCAGTAGATTTGCACAGTGGGCTGTATCAGTTGAGTTCTTGATATTCTCACACTTACTTCATTCTTCATTTACTGGAGGTTGGTCTGTCTCTTGAACATTTGAACATCGTAAGGTCTTCGCTATCTCATATAACCACTGACAAACCAAGCCAAAAGTCAAACTCATCACAGCTCACCTACAATTCATGGCAATCCCATGTATCACAGGGTAGGACTACTCCAGAGAGCTGTCTCGAAATCTGCTCGGCAGGCCTTTCACATATTTGTGTGTGTGCTTCCCCACTTCTTAATGAAATGGTTCACTACAGATTAGTACAGCAAGTCCCTGCTTTCCTGGCTCATTGGGTAATCAGCCCTTGAATGAAATATAGCCCAGTCCTGCACCATCTTCACAATCATTGTTGTGTTTGGGCCCATCCCATTGTTGCAGCCACTGGGCCCATTCCTTTGGTAGGTTTACTGATGCACAGACTGTACTACCCATACCTGCCACTGTAAACAATATTCCACGAATGCCCCTGGGATCACAGAGGAGAGCATTAATGTGGGCACAGAAAGTGTGTACAGGCAAGAGAATAGTTTTATGTTCTTTTCTTTTCAAAAGCTCTTTGGAACCCACTACACAAAGGGAAGACATAAAATCCTGGTTTGTATATTTGATGTCATTTCTGATGAACCTTTGGGGGATGTCTGAATTGAACCTGTGAACTCAGCTTGGGGAGGAGACATCACTGAAAAGGGCTAGAGGAAGAGAGAGAAGGCTGTCTCCCAACGAGCTTCTGTAAGAGACCACCCACCCCTGGTTGTCACTCTAGGAAACTGAGTTAAGCATCTTCCTGGAAGATTTTTTTTTTAATGCATTCAATGCTGTCAGATGAATCAGGGCTATCTTGTTGCTTCAAGTGAGTTATTTAACACAATTTAATTTTATACATCAATGTCATGTGTGCACAAACATGAAAACATGTATCAGGTAGTCTTTCACCTTTAAAGCATACTTTTATTAAACTCTGATAGGATAACTGTTGCTTAAAATAAGGGGGAAAGCAATACAGACTCCGTAAGTTTATTATTTACAAGATGAAGCAAAACTTAAACCACCGAGGAAATAGCCGGGCCTTGTCTGCAAAAACTGTAATTAAATATCTAATAAAAAGAAAGTGACCTACCACTCCAACCATTTCTTTTTTACTCACAGTCCTTGTAAGATCAACAATAAAATG
>NW_022111369.1:94822585-94824730 GCF_000313985.2 Echinops telfairi | reverse complement strand
TCCAATACCATGAGGGGAGGGGGATGGTAGGGAGAGAAAGAGGGAACGGATCGCAATGATCGATGTATAATGCCCCCCTCCCCACCCACCCAGGGGGACAAACAACAAAAACTCGGGTGAAGGAAGACCGCGGATGGTGTATGATATGAAAATAATAATAATTTATAATTTATCAAGAGTTCATGAGGGTGGGAGGGTGGAGGAGGGAGAATAAAAATGAGCAGCTGATACCAAGGGCTCAAGTAGAAAGAAAATGTTTTGAAACGGATGATGGCAACATATGTACAAACATGCTTGACACAATGGATGTATAGATTGTTATAATAGTTCTAACCGACCCCCCCAATAAAATGACTTAAAAGACACACAAAGTTGTCCATTGAATAAGGACGATAAAAGAAAAACCAATGAATTAGAACTATGGTGTTGGCAAAGTATACTAAAGTACCATAAAACTGCTAAAAGGACAAACAAATCTGTCTTGGAAGATGTACAGCCAGAGTGCTCTTTGGAAACAAGAATGGTTCCCTCCTCCACCTCTCTCTCACTTCCCTCTTGTCCCACCACCCTGCTTAGTCCTCATTCAGGTCTAGCAACTCCTTGCTGCAACATTGCCCCAGATTGAGCCCCACTAGGCATCCTACGACCTTCCTTCCATTGATTTTAGTTCACTTGTTCCCTTGTCCCTGGATTGGTCCCCTCTCCCCTTCCTTTCTCCCACCTCCCCTTCTCCCGCATGCCCCCAGAACCATTGGTCCCATTCTCTTCACCTCCAAACTATTTATCCCGTGTACCTTATCTAGATAGACATACAAATACATTAATAAGTGCAAAAACCAGGCAAAGCAACAAAGGAAGTCAAAACCAACAAAACAATAACAACAACAGCAAAAACTAAACACAAAATAACAATAACAAAAAGAAAAAGAAAGCCACTGACAAAAATGGAACTCCCTTAGCACAAGAACATTTTGTTTTAACAATCTGGCTGAAGACAAAATGGGTGCATAAGCAAATGTGGTAAAGAAAGCTGATGGTGCCCAGCCAACAAAGGATATAGTGTCTGGGGTCTTCGAGGCTTGGGATAAACAAGCAGCCATCTAGCTCAGAGGAAGCAGGGCCCACATGGAAGGAGTGCACCAGTCTGTGTGACCATGGGGTATCAATGGGATCAGGTATGGGGCATCTAAAACCCAGAGTAAAACCATACCCAAGGTGAATGGGGGAGGGCATCGGGTGGAGACCCAATGCCATCTGTGGATGGTTGGATGTCCCCTCACAGAGGGGTCATGGGGGTTGGGGGCCAGTCAGGGTGTAGTGTAGCACCAATGGGGCACACAGTTTTCCTCTAGTTCTTTGGTGCTTCCTTCACCCCACTGTCATGACCTCAGTTCTACCTTGCAAATCAGATTGGACCAGAGCATGCACACTGCTACAGATAAGAGCCTGCAATACAGGGAATCCAGGATAGATAAAACCCTCATGGCCAACAAGGAGAATGGAGATACCAGTAGGATTGGGGGAGGGTGGGTGGAGAAAGGGGGAACTGATCACAAGGATCCATCTAGAACCCCCTCCCAGGGGGACGAATAATGGAAAAGTAGGTGAGGGGTGACAGAGGACGATGTAAGATATGGGAAAAAATAATCTATAACTTATCAAGGATTCGTGAGGGAGGATGGGCGGGGGAGGGAGAGAAGAATTGGGGAGCTGATATCAGGGGCTCAAGTGGGAAGAGAATGCTTTGAGAATGATGATGGCAGCATATGTGCAAATGTACTTGACACAATGGATGAATGTATGGATTGTGATAAGAGATGCAAGAGCCCCCAATAAAAGTTTTTAATAAAAAAGAAAGAAAGAAAGAAGAATGGTGAGACATCATCTTACATACTTTGGGCATGTCAGGACAGAGCAGTCGCTGGAGAAGAGCATCATATTTGGTAACGTAGAGGAGCAGTGTAAGAGAGGAAGTTCCTCAAGGAGATGAACTGACACGGTGGCTGCGACACTGGGCTCAAGCGCAGGAACAGTTGTGAGGATGATGCAGGATCGGCATGTTTCTTTCTGTTGTGCATGAGTTGCTATGGATTGGAACCAACTAGTGGCACCTAACAACCACAATAAGGTCACTATGAGTCAACA
>NW_022111369.1:94819782-94821407 GCF_000313985.2 Echinops telfairi | reverse complement strand
GGTGCAGGTCCTAACTGCGCTTTGTTCTACTTCCCCTAGGTTCTCAGTGACTCAGAACTGACCTTATGGAAAGTAACAAGATCAAGAACGGTAAGCAAGCAGTCTCCCTTCCCTCCGTGGTATTAAGCCATTGCATGGGTTGCTTCCAGACTTGGTTATAGATGGCATGCAGATTTCTTTTCTGGGCCAGTACGAAAAGAAGAAAGGATAGAGTTGTCAAATTTCATTTCCTGCCAAGAAATCAAAGAAACCAGCAGCCAAATAGGTGGTGGTTCTTTTCTTTTCAACACCAGGCCGTAATTTGATTCGTCCATCTCTCCGGAAGCTCAAAAAGGCATAGTGTGTCTTTTCTCTTGTTAAATTTCTTGAGTGTTCTCCAGTTATGTACAGCTGGCTCCAGTCATTAGTAGACCCTTCCCCAGATAGTCTGGTCCTACAGGAAACAGGAAATACTGGGAAATTCACTGAAAAATAAAAGAAGTCAATTTCCAGCCCAATTCTGCTAGAGTTTTGATAAGGATCCAAATTTGTGGTAGGTTATTCAAATTGAGCTTTTGAATCTCTTGAGACTTAGTCCTTTGTAATTCGTAAACCAACAGCCTGAAGGGGGAAAAGCTATCACACATTTTGTAGCTGACTTTTGGAAGAAATGTCTGTCTTTGCTCTGCCAGTTTCACTACACTTACTTGTGTTCTGAAGCTGAGGATGAGTGCGGTGAAACTAGAAAGATGGTTTTTAGCAATGGAAGTATTTAAACATGAAAATGATTGGGATGATTCCACTACCTAATTGGTGTTGCTAATTGCCATCTGGTCACTCAAGGTTCCTCTAAGTTCAGACGGCCAGTCTTTCAGTTAGTGCCTTTCGATGCATTCCAGGACCCTTGTTTTTAGCGAAGGCTTTCAGTGCAGCTTAGAATTCTGACTTCAGTCCTTGCTCGTGTGCTACCTCTTGAGATGGCTGAATTCAACTCCTTTTTGGTACAGTGACTGCACATTTTTTCCACCTTCTTTGGATACTTCCTACATCATTCCATATTTTGCACTTAGTACCTTTCCATGTTGCAACTTGAGCCTTGCATTTTTTTCTTTAGTTCTTTCTGCTTAAGATATGGTGATCAATGTTAATGGGACCTCTAAGTGAACCACATATAAACCATACACACACACACACACATATGGCTTTGGAGCTCGAACTTAATTCTAGCCCCAATATAAGGACAATTAAATCTTATGACATGACCCTGTTTGATGCTTGCTCTCTTGAAGACATCACTGAAGATATGGGTGCTAGAGAAAAGTATAGTGAAGAAAGCAGATGGTGCCCGACTATCAAGAAGAATAGCGTCTGGGGTCTTAAAGGTTTGTCTTCAAATAAGCAGCCATCTAAGTTAGGTGTCAACTAAATCCACATGGAAGCAGCACACCAGCCTGTGTATTTTTCTCAAAGGAGAGAAAAATACCAGAGCATAAATTGTAAGCAAACATGGATTTCGCCTCTGGTGAATCCCCTCTGACCATAGTTGAAGGATGTGAATACCCTTGCTATCATGCAGAGAACATTGAATATTTGATTATGGAAGATGTTGCTAGGTTAACATGTAATACATTGTTGTGTGATCTCCT
>NW_022111369.1:94814571-94819231 GCF_000313985.2 Echinops telfairi | reverse complement strand
AAAATTACTGCCATTGAGTTGATGTCGACTCATACCAATACCCCAGCAGGCCCCCTTCTCTTCCCAGAGATGTATTCAATATACATATGATTTCTGTACATCCCATCTGGAGAAGTCCACGTGTCCCGTTGCCTTTGTGTTGTTGAACACAGGTATTTGCAATGAAGAAGTCGCTGGTCTTGCAAAATTCTATCATGCATTCACCAGCTTAGTTTCAATCACCAAGACCATGTCTCACAACTACTGTTTTCCTCTTTGTTTCCACCTTTTGCATTCCAATTGCCAATAATTATCAATGCATCTTGATTGCATGTTTGATCAATTTAATGGTTGGGGTCTGTATTTAAATAATAGTTGTATTGATTATAATTTCTCATATGTGGATAAACGTTATCCTATCATTAATGGATGCTTACAGCTGGTTATTCTCATTCTGAGTCGTGCCCCATCAGAAAATGAAAGTCCTGACGGCCTCACTCCCACAGGCTTTCTCCATCTGTGTCAGTAACGCCAGACTCACTTTGAGAAGGCAGCTCTTCCTCAGTCAATGTTGAGTGACTTGCAGGGCTCGTCTTCCAGCACCATCACTGACAATGTTCTCCTTCTGGGCAGTAGGCTGTCAGTAACCGACACTGGTTCAAAGCTGTCTGTCGGGTTCTCAGTGGCTACTTCCTTTGCAGTGGACAGTCTATTTCTACTTCATAGTATGCGCTCTGCTGAAACCTGCTCACTGTGGGTGACCCTGCCGGTATTTGAAATAGCCTTCAGCATCGCAGTGACGTAGGAACCACCACAATGCAGCAAAGTGACAGACAAGTAATGGTAGCTCCATCCATGGACTCCATTACGCCAAATTACATCTCATTTATTCTCAGTAAAGGTTAAGAGATACATGGACTATAAAAAATTATAGGGGATTGAGCCTCAAACATATAGTTTTCTTCAAAGTTAGCAATTGGATCTAGTATCAAAGAACTCGTTAGATGGGAACTTTGAGGTACCAACAAGGTTAGTTATTGATAGGTTATCTCCAGTAATCTGGGTTACCTTGGGTCATTGGGTGTTATTGCAAATATCACGTACTATCTCATCCAAAACACTTGGAAAAATACATGGATTAATTTGTTCAGCGGATTTTTCTATTTATCGTGAATAAAAACCCAACCCCCAAGCCATCTCTGTGGAGTCCACCCCCACTCACAGGGCCCCAACACAAGGCAGAGTAGACTTGCTCCACGTACTTTCCCAGGCTATAAACCAACTCATCTTTCTCCCTCAGAGCAGCTGGTAAGTCTGAATCTCAGCCTTTTTAGTGAGCCAGGCAATGCTTAATCCTTGGTGCTCCTTATGAAGAAAAGCCCTTCATAAGGATTAGAGCTGATTCAAATTGTGGGACTAGTTATGTGACCTTGTGGAAGCTACTTACCTATTTGGAGTTCATCTCCTAGTCTATGTGTAGTCCCGTTTTGTTTTGGGTTTGTTTTTTTTAGTATATTTTCACCAACTTGTAGGTTAGAAAGGGTTAACTTATTTAGGGCTCTAAAATTACTCCACTAATTCTGCAGGGAAGAGGCTTTCGATTCCCAGAAAGAGTTGCCGTCTCAGAAACCCACAAGGCCAGCTCTACCCTGTCCTACAGGGTCGCCCTGAGTTTGAATGACTCTGGCAGCGAGTATGTGAGTGTTTGGGGTTGCCCAGACGGCTCCAACTCAGAGCCACCTTTTATATAACCAAACAAAATGGCCAGTCTTGTGCCAGCCTCACAATGATTGATCTGTTCGAGCTCATCACTGCAGCCACGGTGGTCAATCCATCCCTGACAGCCTTCTTTTTCTCCAGGCAAGCGAGATGAGCTTTCACCACTCGCTTTCGAAGAGCATGCTCAGGGTACCTCTTCCTAGACAGGGCTGTGCATTCTCCTCGCAGTCTATGGTATAGCCGATCTTTTACACAGACTCCCCCCTCCCCCCCGTGGGAACACACCCATTCCTCTTTGTACTTTCCTTTTCATCAGCCAGTTTTTGCAAGTGTATGAGGTGATTGGAAGGAACATGACTCAGGTCAGGGGCACCTGAGCCCTCAAAGGAGCATCTCTTCTTTTGAACACTTTAAACAGGTCTTTTGCAGTAGAGTTGTCCAGAGCAATATGCCCTTTGATTTCTTGACTGCTACTACGTGTGGATCTAAAAGGGGTGAAGATCTTCTTGGATCCACAAAATAATTTTTTGTGAAAGAAAACAAAAGCATTTATTTTGCTTTCTTTATGGTCAGATGTACTCAGTGAATACTTCTCAGATATTTCTAAGAGCCTACAGGATTGTCTAGTCTTGCCGCCCACACAAAAGAACTTCGCTTCTTTAGTCATTCGCCATGAAGTTGCTTGCGTTCCAGTTCTAAGAGTTTTTGCTTTCTGTACGTTCGGGTATACTCTGGGAGTACTCCTCACGTATTTCTGAGACCCTCCAGAATGATCTGGCCTTGCCGCCCACACAAAATCCAGTTTGTCCCCCTTTCAACTACCATACAGAGTCCACTTTTCAGTGTTCTCCTTTGGTTGGGCAGCTCTTGATCTGCTGGCCACTGGGACTTCACTTCTCCGAGATCACCTTTAGCCTACATGGCCATCAATAGGCTGCATGCCTGGAGATGTCAGAGCTAGCAGGTGGTTTATAGCCAAATAGGGATGAGACCAGCTCATGCTATGGGGTGGTGAGGATGCTTATGGCTGGTGGTTAACCGGACACTCAACTCATTGTGGTTCTGACCGTTGGGATTTCTTGTCTGGTAGACAAGAGACTTAAGTCCAAAAGTAAGGCATATGTATTCTTGAGTGTTAGGCTAGGCTTTCAAAAACAGAAACCAGTGACATAAAGCAGAGTTGCTTTCTATTTCCAGTAAAAAGTCAAAGGTGAGATTTTAGAATAAGGTCGGGAATTCAATAGTAACAGTGCTCAAGGAATTTTGGAGACACGTTCAACCTATTCCTGGCTCCTTCCTTCTCAGAGTTCTTTCATTTCCCAAAGGAGTGTGGCCTTGTCTTCACAGACTGATCTGGTGGCAAGAGCATCAGCCACCGCATTCATGTTCCCAGTAGCAGGAAGGAGGCAAGAATGAGGACGGTAGTCAAGAATAACCCCATTCTGCTGTTCTTAAAAGCAGTCCCATTTCTGCTTCCATTGCCTGGGTCAGAGCTTAGTTAGGTGAGCTTTCATGAAGCTGCAAGGAGATGCTGTCTTGATTCTGGATGGCCATGTATCCCCCTAAAAACAGGAGGCCTAATACATAGGCGATCACAAGAAACAGAGTTGGGAAGAAACAGTTTTGGTCAAAACACCTGACATGGTTGGCAGGCTCCAAGGGCTTCCATGTGATGCCCTTGACTTGATTCTACTTAGTGTTTTGGCTTCATATTCATCTCATCGTAGCAAAACCACCACAGCAGTGCTAGAATAACCAACCACAGCAATGTCCGGAGGACTTGGAAGCTGCTCCTGGCCCTTCTCCCAAAGGAATACGAGAAGAGTGTTGCACAAGACTCCAGAAATCTTGCCTGAGTCATTTACTCTCTCTCCCTCTTTTTCTAAAATCAAAAGGGAATTCACATAGCAGAAGATTAATCATTCAAAGGGTACATTGCAATGGTATTTAGCAACCTCTACCAAGTTCCAAACATCTCAATCTACTTCCCAAACCCCTTGATCGCCCTAATAGAAATTCCCTAGCTCATTAGAAAGTTACTGTCCATCCTGCCCCACCCTCACCCCTGCATCCCCCATCCCACCCTCAGATTTCCCAACCCATAGCAACCACCAATTCACTTTCTGCCTCTTTGAGTTGACCTGGATCTTTCAGTCAAATGGAATAATGCCTTTATTTTCTGGCTTCTTTCATACCACAAACAGACAAACCCACTGCCATTGAGTCGGTGCTGACTCACAGCAACCCCTGAGACGGTCACCGGTTACAGGAGTAGAAAGCCCAGTCTTTCTCCCAAGGGGTGGTTTCCAAGTGCCAGCCATGCAGATCACAGGCCAATGTGTCACCACCACACTGCAGACAGTAAAGTGATTTTGAGGTTCTACTCAGTTAAAAACCTTTCCGTGGTAAAGGGGGAGGGATAACTCCTAGACCAGCAAAGCCCACCACCAAGCTTGAGATGGTGTTGGTTTCTCGTGAGCAAGCTTTCTCTTCAAGAAGAAAGAGGGAACAATTGAACAAGGTTGGGATTCTGATGGCAATGACGGAAAGCCGAGCATAGGTGCTGGCCAGAGATTCCTTGAGTCTGATCAAAGATGGCTAGTGTGCAGGCTTGCTGCTTATGGCTCATGCTGTTGTTGTTAGGTTGTTAGCCATTAAGCTGGTTCCAACCCGCGGCAACCCTGTACACAACAGAACGGAACGCTGCCCGGTTCTAGACCATCCTCACAATTGTTATGTGTGAGCCCATGGGTGTAGCAACTGTGTCAGTCCAGCTGGTTGAGGACTTCCCTCTTTTTCGCTGCCCTTCCACTTTACCAAAAATGATATCGTTCTCCAAGGACTGGTCTCTTCAAACAAGTCCAAGGCGTGTCAGATGAGGTTCATCAACCTTTCCTCTGAGGCAGTGGTTCTCCATCTTCCTAACGCTGTGGCCCTTTCATACCGTTCCTCATGTGGTGGC
>NW_022111369.1:94810792-94813415 GCF_000313985.2 Echinops telfairi | reverse complement strand
CTGGCCCACCAAGCCTTGAAGATGACATTCCTGCTCAGAGCAGCCAATGCACAGAATGGACCATAGGGGTGGCCCCACTATGAGACATGATGTCCCCTCACACAAGACCCACAGCACTACAGGGGACAGCACTGGAGACGCAGTGTGGGAATTGTGCCCGGTTTGACACCCCCGCCCCAAACACCAGGGCGAAACATGAAGGGAGAGCAACAGAGCAGCAAGGGGAGCAAAGCATTGGAGCTTGGTACCTCATCAAAAGGCTCAGCAGACAGACCTGGGACTATTTAAAGGCTTTTTTAAAAACTAATCATTTTATTGGGGGCTCTTACAGCTCTTATAGCAATCCATACATCTATTGCTTCAAGCACGTTTGTACCTATGTTGCCATCATCATTTTCATTCTACTTGAGCCCTTAGGATCAGCTCCTCATTGTTTTCCTCGCTCCCCCACCCTCCCACCCTCATGAACCCTTGATAAATTATAAATTGTTATTATTTTTATATCTTACAGTGCCTGCTGTCTTCTTTCAGTCACATTTCTGTTGTTCATCACCCTGGAAGGCGGGGGCAGGGCAGAGATTATGTCATTCATTGCAATTGGTGCCCCACCCCTGTTTCCCCCTACCTTCATAGTGTTGCTACTCTCATTATTGTTCCTTAGGGCTTTATCTGTCCTAGATTCTGAGTGTCAAGAGCTCCTATCTGCACCAATGTACATGCTCCAGTCTAGCCGGATTTGTAAGGTAGACCTAGGGTCATGCAATGGACAGCTTTCACATACATATGAGGTCATCAAAATTACTATGGCTTGGGCCAGGCACACTTAGTTCTCAAAGTAACATCTTTGCTCTACAACACTTTAAAGAAGTCTTGTGCAGCAGAATTATCCAATGCAATGAGTCATTGGATCCCTTGACTGCTGCTTCCATGAGCACTCATTGTGGATACAAGCAAGACAAAAGTCATGACAACTTCATTCTTTTCTCCATTTATCATGATGTTTCCTATTGGCCTAGTTGAGAGGATTTTAGTCTTCTTTACACTGAGTTGTAATCCACACTCAAGGCTCCAAACCTTGAACTTCATCAGCAAGTGCGTCAAGTCCTACTTGCTTTTAGCAAGCAAGTCTGTGACATCTACGTATCAAAAGTTGTGCATAAGCCTTTCTCCAATCCCGATGCTGCATTCTTCTTCGTGTAACCTAGCTTCTCTGATGTTTAGCTCAGCACACAGATTGAATAAGTACGGTGAGAGAATACAACCTTTCTTGATTTTGAACCATGCAGTGTGCTCTCGTTCTTTCTGCACAACTCTCTCTTGATCCAGGAACAAGTTCCACAGGAGCACAAGGTAGTGTTCTGGAATTCCCATTCTTCTCAAGGCCATCTGTAGTTTGTTAGGATCCACAGAGTTGAATGCCTTTTTCTTAGTCAATAAAACATAAGTAAACATCGTTTTGATGCTCTCGCTTTTGGCCAAGATCCATCTGATGTCAGCAATGATAGCCCTTGTTCCATGTTCTCATCTGAATCCGGCCTGAACCTCTGGCAGCTCCTTTCCTTGTGAATGTACTGCTGCAACCGTTATTGAATGATCTTCAGAAAAATGTACTTGCATGTGATATCAATGATATTGTTCTGTAGTGTGAGCATTCTGCTGGGTCACCTTAGTTATTACTAAATTACTGTTCAACAAAAATTGGAAGAACTACAATGCCTTCTATGATAAACAGTGTCCACTTTCAAGTCATCCTTCCATGAGTCATATAAGACTTTCCTTGATCATGCCAAATAAGTGGACAATATTTTTTTATTTTAAAGAAAGAGATTCTGAAGAACCACTGAAGAACAATGTTTAATCCTCTGTAGCAACCATGATCAATCAAGGTACAACATGTCTCTCAACCTCTACTTAGTGTGCCCATGTGCACAACAGAGGTTGGAAAACTAATCAGCAATTATCAGACTCCCTTGCAGCTAGAGTTCTGGATATGATTTAGGTTTGGCTGATGGCATTCACTTGTGGAAGCTTTGAAGGTGGACAGTATGGTGAACGCCAAACTTCTGCTCCTGTATTTCTTCTTTTTTTTAAAAATTATTTCATTGGGGGCTCATACAATTCTCGTCACAATCCATACATACATCCATTGTGTCAAGCACATGTGTTCACTTGTTGCCATCATCATTCTCAAAACGTTTTTTTTTCTACTTGAGCCCTTGGTATCAGCTCCTCATTTTTTCCCCTCCCTCACAAACCCTTGATAATTTATAAATTATCATTATTTTTTCATGTCTTACACTGACTGATGTCTCCCTTCTCACACTTTTCTGTTGTCCCTCCCCAACGGAGGGGGTTGTATGTAGATCCTTGTGATCGGATCCCCCTTTGAACCCCCCTTTCCTCCACCCTCCTGGTATTGCCACTCTCGCTAGCTCTTCTTCACAAAGTCCACCTTCTCAGATGACTGGCTCAGCATACAGATTAAATAAGTATGGGGAAAGAATACAACCCAAACACACACCTTTACTGATTTGAAACCATGTAGGATTCCCTTGCTCATGGAAGTAGCTGTCAAGAGATCAAAAGACCAACTAACAGGGGACTGCAGAACTGGCTCCAATCC
>NW_022111369.1:94804451-94810650 GCF_000313985.2 Echinops telfairi | reverse complement strand
ATGGTGAACGCCAAACTTCTGCTCCTGTATTTCTACAGCAAATACCACCATAATGGATTTCTCGTGCCTCCAATAACCTATCACTAGCTTCAATGGGGTCTGGTAATAGAGGGCAAGCCATCCATACCAGTTCTAGAACTAGCAAATAGCAGAGGTTTCCTGCCCTTGAATTTCTGATCATGGTATTAGTGCCCTGACCATGTCCTCTAATTGAACTGTGTCAGTGGTGGTTCCTAATTGTAGCAGCGGTGGACTGGTTCCGGACACAGCAGCTATAGCAGCAACTTGCAAATATAATGAGAAACTTCCTCATTTAGTAATTGAAGATCTGGTTACTACCTTGATGTCTCTCTTCTGCAAGGTAGCTTTAAGCGTTGTTTCTAAAAACTCAACCTTCCCAATAATTCGCTGAGACGTTTATGACCCCTTATAGTTCCTTTTCTGCTTTTGACGAAAGTATGTTCCATTTTCTTCAGCTGAATCTCAACTTACGTACCTTTTCACTTACATCTATATAAATCTCAATGCATTCCCAGGTTGGCACAGGAATCTGGGGTGACTGGGTGAGAAGTGATGGCTGAGTAGAAAATAGCAGAGGCTCCTTGACTTAGGAGGATTTTTCCATTCTTGAAGCTATGAGCTGGGAAGGAGAGAGAAATCAGAAGCCAGGAAATGGAGCCAAGGTCAAAACAAAGGAAGAAATTAAATTCTGTGTTAAATGATAGAGGTTTAGGCAAAGGCAGATGCCAAGAATGTGTTGTAAGAACTGTGGTCAAAGAAATTGAGAGTATAAAGTGAGGGGAGAGATTCAGCTCTGGACAATCCAAGTTGTTCAGTCATTGTGGCCAACTGGGCAACTTAAGGAGGAGGTAAAAATGGATTCCAACTTCCACCTCACATAACCTAATTCATCTGACAATCCTCCCAACATGCCCAAGTGCTTAGGAAAAGAAGCATGAACTTGAATTTCTCCTAATTCACCCTGACTCCTGCTCTCATTATATTCACATCTTTTCTGCACGTTCCACCCTTCAAAAGAGCTGTCTCTTCCCCAAGGCCATGGTGTCAAGCCCTTCATTTTGCCCAAGTGTCACCACTTCAAGACAGTGTGAACCAACCTCACTCCAGGATTGGCAACAGATTGGACATTACAGCATTACTTACTGAAGAAAATCAAAATTGAATGGGAGCCTCTGTCTTGGAAGTTCCTACAAACAATTCTCTTTATTCTTCCTTCCCCTTGGGCTCTTGCTTCATCTTACCATATATTCAAACCCTTCTCTTGGCCCTAGCTAATTTCGGCAAATTCTTCTTATCTTTAAAAAAAGCATTTTATTGGGGGCTCTTATAGCTCTTATAACATTCCATACATCGATTGTATCAAGCATATTTGTACATATGCTTGTACAAAATGCAAGTACAAAATGCTTGTACAAAATGCAAGTACAAAACACATTGTACTTGAGCCCTTGGTATAAGGTCCTCTTTTTCCCCCTCCTTCCCCCAGGCAAATTCTTATTTCTTTTATTGAACAGTTTAAATTGTGGTCCAGCCTGGCTTGCCCAGATGGCTCCTTCTGTTGGCAAAATGGCCCACTGAGACAGTTTCTCCCCTAAGAGGGAAGAGCTGCTGTTGAGGTCATTCTGACTCATAAGGGGCCTACGGGACAGAGTAGAACTGCCCCTGTGGGTGTCCGAGACTGTAAATCTTTATGGGAGCCCAAAGCCTCATCTTTCTTCTGCAGAATGGCTAGTGGTTTCGAACTGCTGACCTTGCAGTTAGCAGCCTAATGCGTAACCCAAGGCATCAACAGGGTTCTGCCCTTAGCTCTTAAATCTGGAGAGGGTGGGTTTGGAAGCCCCGGGAGAGAAGGTGTGTATGGATACACCCCGGAGACACCGAGTTGGTTCGGGACTGTCACAACAAAGTGAATCCTTCAGGAAGTGAAGTCATAGAATGTTTTGTTCTCCCGATGTATAAAAGTTACATTCACACTATAGTCTGTGAAGGACGGCTGCGGTGCTGTCAGGTCAGCTCTGAACGTGACCTGAAAAGTTGGCTGTTCAAACCCACCAGCCATTCCTTGAGAGAAAGATTTTAGGCTAGCTGTTCCCATAAAGATTGACAAGGCCCTGGAAACCCTATATAGACAGGGTGGCAAGCAGCTCTGGTGACTTGGTGGATTGCCCACTGGGCTGCTAGCTGCTGTTCAAAACCGCCAGCTGCTCTGTGTGAGAAAGATGAGGCTTTCTGTCCAGTGGTGAGTTACAGTCTTAGGCACTCACAGGGACACTCCATTCTGTCCTATAGGATTGCTGGGAGTCAGAACGGACTTGATGAGCTAATGAGTCAGAAATCATTTGATGGCAGTGGGTCTGGGGTTTGGGTAGTCTATTAATTATGCAATCGCGTTCTGAAAAATTGGCAAGTATTGTGAGAATTCCCAAAATGTAAAACAGAAACAAGGCAAATGGGAACCTACTGGTGGGAAAATGGCGCCCGTAGGCTTGCTGGATGCAGGGCTGCCACAAACCTTCGATTTGTGAAAAATGCAATATCTGACAAATGCAAAACAGGTGTTCAAAACCTCAAGGTGTGGCTGCACAGAGCCAGGTCCCAGAGGGGAGGGGAGAGATGGCATCCCAGCCCACAGGGGTGGAGGGACTGGCCTGGGAGAGGTGGGCACTAACCGATGGGGCAGAGAAAGGCAAATGGTCCCTGTGGCTCTTCCCAGGAAGCAGGAAATCCAACAGGTAGGTCTTCATCCTCTTAACTCACTCTTGGTGCAGCCCATGGGATAGCACTCTGTGCTTCAGAACCTACATGTACAGCCAGACGACCTGCATATAAACCGTCTCACACAGGTTACTTTTCTCCCTTCGCCTGACCCGCTGCTTCCGTAAAATGGGAATAACAATAACCATGGGGCGACGTTATTGTTCTTGTCATTGTTGTTAGATGCCGTCGAGTTCATTACAACTCATAGCAACCCTCCACACCACAGAATGAAACACCGCCCAGCCCTGTGCCATCCTCACAATTGTTCTTATGGGTGAGCCCTTGTGGCAACCACTGTGCCAATCGATCCAATCAAGAGCCTTCCTCTTTTTCTCTGCTGCTGAACTTTACCTTGAGCGTCTGCCTAGCTGAGGGGCTCGTCTTCGGACCAAGTTGTGCTGCTGTCTGTCAGGTTTTCTGTACACCTGATAGTGTCCCACTGCCAGTTGTGAGGAGGCCAGTGGCTAATCACTTGGAAGTAGACAGTCTCGTCCTTCACCGTCGTCGTCTGAAAGCTCCACTGAGACCGGTTCACCTTGAGTGACCCCCCTGGTCCCAGCAACATACACGCCCCCACCGAGCCACAGACGGACAGGTCAACGGTGACGTGGTGGCCAGCGGTTGATGGGGAGCATAAAATGAGGAGGTGCAGACGAATGTGCTCAGAGAGATGGCTGGCATCTGTGAAGTGCCCTCCCAAAAAGGCCAACAGGTGTGCTGGTGGCACGAACAGGTTGCTCGCTGCTCCTAGGTGCAAGGTTGGCAGTTTGAATCTACCCAGCGGTGGCACGGAGCAAAGGTTGGTGATCGCCCTGTAGAAATAGCACGGCCCAGAAAGCTCCACGGAGTGCACGCTCCTCTGAACCACAGGAGTTCACCGATCAACTTGGGGATCAACTTGACAGCGACAGCTTTGGGCTTTGGGCTTTAGGATGGTGATCAATCCACTTTTGTAGGAGACGTAGCTGCCGCCAGGCCAGGCCAGCATACCTCAAGCCCAGTCAGCGGCCATCCGTCTAGCTAGCTTGTGTGTTGCTAGGTTTCAAACAGGTTTCAGCAGAGCTTCCAGACTTAAGACAGACTAGGGGGGTCGTGGGGGAGGGAAAGGGCTGGTGATCTATTTCTGCAAATCCAGTCAATGAAAACCCTGTGGACCACGCCCACAGTCCCTGGGTCAGTTCCCTTTGAAGACGACCCCAGGCCAGCTTCCTCCCGATGGCACCGTATCCAAGCACCATATCCAAGCGGCTCCCTATTGCTGACAGTGCAGCTTTCTCAGATGGCCGCAGGCTCTACGCTTTGCCTTCAGAGACTAAGCCACCGAGCGTCGGGTCCATAGACTTTTCTTGGTGCGTGTCAGACACCAGCCTCAGGCTCCCAGGCTCCACGAGACTCACTCATCTCCCCAAACAACTCTCCCAAAAGCTTTGCTCCCTTGGCTTCTCATGAAGGCTGTGTTCCTCCCCTAGCTCCGTGGCTGGTCACTGAAATGCCCAGAACCTCCCCAATGCACCTCCAAGAGTTATGTTTCTCCTATGGCCTCCTGGCCCATATTCTTCTCTTCCACGGCTCGGGCCAGGCGGATGGACGGATGCTAAGGAGACACGCTTGGTCACTTCCCGGCACGTTCTGCACAGGCGGTCTCGGCCCTGGCTTCAGATGAGGTGGCACTGGCCATCCCTGATGCTGCTCTTGGTGTCTGAGGGGTCCCGCTACAATCTAAGCCGATGTCCCTTCTTACGATCTTGTTCAAAAAGAAACTGGCAGCCGCGAATTGAATTTCTACAAGAAAGCCAGGCGAAAATTAGCATTTAGCCCAGGAGCCCACATTTTCCTCGGGTCCCCTTTCAATCACAACCACCCAGCCAGTGTTTCCTGCCACGTGACTGAAATCACACGTCCACGCCTGCTGACAGGCCCTAATAGAGTGGCGCGTGGAGGGAGTGGAGGGCCAGAGGCTCCGTGGAGCTGACAGGCTGTCCAACCAATCAGCAGGCCCGGATGATGCCAGAAACCTTTCTATCATGGCTGCCTGCAGCTTGTCCTCATTACAGAACGCCAGGTAGGTGTGAAAAGCCAGAGCAGGAAAACTGTACCTGTTCTTAATCTGCGGGTCAGGCAAGTCTCCGAGGAGGCAGCGCTGGCAGAAGGGAGAACATTCACACTCTCTTCTATCACTCACTTGTCTTTCCAGCTGCTGCCGTGGGTGCGGAAGGCTCTGGGGGGCACAGCTTCTCCTGGGCTAGCCACCAAAGCATCCGCCATTCTCACTCACCCAGTTTTGCCGGGGCAGAAGGCCTGGCCATCCATAAAGAGGACAGCCCAGAAAGATCTTGGGGTCACACCTGGCTGGCATCACCAGGTGTCAGAATTGACTGGAGGTGTGTTAGCCTCCTCCACCTTCAAAACCTCCTCCCACCACCAAAATATTCTTTTTGGGGGATCCCCTGTTATGTGTATGTGGTCCTATGACCACATGAGTTGGAACTGGCTCAGTGGCAGCTAACAGCAGCGCGATGACACTCCCCCCCCCCACTCCCTTCACCACACCCCCACTGTGGTGGCCCTGCATTCCTAGAAAGAGCTGTGGCAGAAGCTTCTGGTGTCCCAGAAGGTGTCACCAACTGAGGGAAAAGGGAGAGCCAGTCTCAGGGGACCTACAGACTGCAAACCACTGGTTGAGTCCCCTTGTGCCACTGCTGGGGCGTCACACCCAGGACTCCCACTACCACATCACAGACTGTCCTATTGCAACCACCCGGGCCACGGCAGTGCCATCCGGTCTGCACCCTCCTTCTGCTTTATTTTTGTTTTGTGTGGTTTTAATTTATTATTGTTTGGGAGTGACCACATATATCATGTCATAGCATACCATAGTTTAATCACGTCAAGCAGAATTGTATGATTGCTACCACACTCGGATTCCAAACATTCTTTTTCTCCCTGAATTCCTTAACATCATGTCCCTTTTACCACCACCACTACCACCCTGCCCTCAAACACTACCACTGAACCAGCCCCCACCCACCTGAAATCCTTTTTCCACTTGCTGTCCCTGTAGATTCATCAATCCCGAGTTTCACACAGACAAACGTGTAACACAACTT
Organism: Echinops telfairi; assembly: GCF_000313985.2. Classification (NCBI taxonomy): domain Eukaryota; kingdom Metazoa; phylum Chordata; class Mammalia; order Afrosoricida; family Tenrecidae; genus Echinops; species Echinops telfairi. Next base: position 94,804,765 of record NW_022111369.1, on the reverse strand, counting down.
CACGAGGTGGGCCTCCAATGACATAGCACCTCTGAGATACACGCTAATATAAGCAAACAAAAATGAAACAATCCCAAAATTCAGAAAATGTTGCAAACTAGATCAGGTCCAGCATGCATCAGAGGGGGATCAACTGACGAGGTTCCAACTGTTCAAGTCAGGTTTATGTCTTTGATCTTCTGTTCTCATCTCTCCAATGCCCTCTGCTCAGTAACCACCACCCTCCTGTGTTAGTCTGGGTGCTTCAGAGAAACAAATCCACAGAAACGCATGTATAAGAGAGAGTTTTATATAAAGGTTAAGTGCACATCAAG
>NW_022111369.1:94795427-94803027 GCF_000313985.2 Echinops telfairi | reverse complement strand
CTGGTGTGCTTCTTCCATGTGGGCTTTGTTGCTTCTCAGCTAGATGGCTGCTTGTTTATCTTCAAGCCTTTAAGACCCCAGATGCTATATTTTTTTATAGCCAGGCACCATCAGCTTTCTTTCACCACATTCCCAGACTCTATTTTATCTGAAAGCTGGGCACCATCTTATTTCTTTAAAATCATTTTATTGAGGGCTCTTACAGCTCTTATCACCATCCATCCATCCATCCACCCATCCATTGTGTCAAGCACATTTGTCTCCAGACTCTCTTCCGAAAAGCTCACAGGTAACCCCTGTGACTGGACCAGAGGGAAATCAGAGGCAGGAGGCTCAGCCCTGCTCTGAGACACCCACTGTGGGCTCCACAGTGGTCTAGAGTCTCTCTTCTCCAAGGAGAAGATAGAACAACGTCACAAAGGTACTCGCAAGCCCTCACCTTGATTCCAGCTCCTGGCTAGCCCATGTGTTTTACAGAACTGTGCTGCATATGGCTGACCATGGCCCGATTTGGGGAAGTAGACCCCCAGGGCTATTCTCCTGAAGTGTCCCTGGGAGAAAATGAAACTTCCACCCTTGTTAGCAGCCAAGCATGATAACGCTGTTTGCACCACTCAGCGACTGGCTGACTCATCTAGGGCCATGTGTGACTCACCTTGTGGTGAAAAGAGTGTAGATTCTGAGAACCCTGGCTTCCCTCAAATTGAAAACCCCAGGCATTTTTTTTCCCCAGAGGAAACATCACATAAAATTGACTATTAGATTTGCAACAGCCACCAACGTTCCTTGAGGTGGGAGTATTGACATCCTTAGGTGGAGGTCTGTAAGTCTTGCCCCACACAATAGTGTGGTTCTCCAAAATTGAGAAAATCATGGAGAAAAATATGCTCACAACGCTCCTGCCCCAAGTGGCTGTCCCCAGTAACCAGCCATTAGACTTCTACACGCCACCCACCCCCATGACCACAGAAGAATGTGTACAGATCCCTGTAGCCCCAGACCCCCAATCCCCCCCCTCCCCACCCCCCTGCCCTGTTTGCCTCTGAGCCCCGATGTCCCATATTACCTCTCCTGGAGACTCCAAATTTTGACCAGCTTCCACAATTTTCCCTGATCCCTCACTATTTCTAACAAGACCAGTCTCCCCCTCAATACCTATTGTGTTCTATGTAGCATGCCATATTGTAGCCCGCTTTGGTCAAGTTGGGAAAAGGCAATTCATCCAATAACAAACATATTTACTGGCCATCTCATAGCTGTCCGAAGGCAGTGGTGGCTCATTAGTAGAATTCTCACCTTCCATGCAGAAGATCTGGGTTTGATTCCCATCCGGTGGAGATTTGTGTGTTGCTATGGTGCTGAACAGGTTTCAGCAGAGCTTCTGGACCAACGTTTCTCAATCCGTGGGTCGCGACCCCTTTGGGAGTCGAACAATCCTTTCACAAGGGTCACCCGATTCATATCAGTAGCAAAATGACAGTGATGAAGTAGCAAAGAAAATGATTTTATGGTTGGGGGTCACCACACCATGAGGACCTGTATGAAAGAGTCGTGGCACGAGGAAGGTTAGGAACTGCTGTTCTAGACTGAGGCAGACTAGGAAAAAGATGCCTGATGGCTTACTTCGAAATATCAGTCAATGAAAACCCCAATCACAGAAGATCAAGCCCATGTTGCATAGGGTCCATAGGAGCATCATGAGTTTGGGCGCCAACTCAATGATGTCAAAGAAAACAACACTAGGTGCCAAGCATCAGTGTAAACGAGGTGAATCAGATTGGTTTGAGTTATGTAGAATTTAGTATCCATTCCTAAAGGGCAGTGTAGCAGAAAGGGCTTTGGGTCAAAACTGAGATCCTCCACTAAACTTTGTAAATTTTGGATAAAAGAATTAGCTTCTTTATATATGTTCCCTTAAAATGTAAGGCTGGACACATACCCTTAAGGGGAGATAAGAATAACATATAAAACACAGTATGGGTGCATAAAATAGTGAGCCAGGACACATTAGAAAACTCAAAGAAGTGCCTAGGAATTACTAGAAGTTAAGATGATTATTTAAGGTGGCAGAATGGACATGATTACCTATAATAAAATAAAGCAGTTAGTATTGCACTAAAGATATAAACCAGCAAACACAAATATATATCCTTGTTTGAGTCCGTCATCTCCACTGCTAAGATTCAAATATTCATCCATCAGTAACTATTGACTGATGGCTTACAACGTGCCAGGAACCATACTGGGCCCAGAAGGTACTGATGAACAGCGGTGTTTAGTCCTTCCCTTAAGACAATGATTACCGTGGCAGTGGTGAAGCAGGCCTGAAGACTTAGAGACACAGGTCTACCAGATGCTTATTCATGTGAGCAACTAAATGACCTCTTTAGAGAGAAAAAGAGTTCATCCTCTGATTGCTCGTGCCCTGGGTTGGGTATAGATTGCTGGTCAACTCACTGCTTTATTACTCTCTAGCCAGCTGTGGTCAATTCTTTGGACTCGTGTGGTATAAAATATGGCTTCTACCACCTCACTAGGAACACTGGCAGGTCTATGTTTTAGAAGAGTCAGTAGGCTGGCCCTCCTGTTGACACTGTTTAATACTAGCAGGGAGGTGTTGAGTCTCAGCCTGGAGTAGCAGGACAAAGTGGCGGGGGCTAAGAGATCAAAATGGTTGCTCGTGCCAAAAAGGGATGTGAGGGAATAGGATGGGGTGATTAATGGATCCACTTGTCTATCCACCTGACCTCTTGATGGCCTTTCATTTCCTCTACTCCTGGGTCTGATTCATGGATTTGGACCGGAGAGAAGGTCAAAAATAAACCCATGACTTTACTCATCTCCCAACTTTTCCTTCCACCCTTCCAACTTCTAACAAAAACTTGCTTCATTTTCGGACTTCCACAGCATCCCCACACTCCCTATAACCTACTCCTGGAAGCATGAAACTGTCTTAGGCACCTCTCTCTTTCAGACCCTGTTCATTAAGTCGTTCGCCAGTCCCAGGTCCTTCTCTTTGGAACTGGTCCAGAGTGGACCACAGAGCATGGCTTGGGGAGGTTGGGGGAAACGAGGAGCTAATAACGAGGAGGACAAGAATGAAGGAAATTCTTCTAAAACTGACTATGGTGGTGATTGTGCAATTCTTCTTGATGTGATGGAACTGTTGAATGATATGATATGTGAATTATATGCCAATAAAACTGTTGGAAGGAAACAGAAAGAAATTTCACTCTGCCACAAAACCCTCACTCCATTTAAACAAGAAAAATCAGCATGGCTTGTGGAACCCTCTGATCTGGGTTTACTTCTCAGTTCCATCACTCACTAAACACGTTACCTTCCTCTGGTGACCGCGTTGATCAGAGCCTCGGTTTCATGACGTGTGAAACACGAATCATACCCGAGCCCAGTTGCCATCAACTTGATCCCAATTCCTGGCAAGGCCACCTGAGTCAGAGAACGGTTCTTGGAGTTTGCAGTGAGTGGTATTTTGGGAAGCAAATCCCCAAGTCTTTCTTCGGCTGGTGAACTTTACTCTCCAGCCTTATGGTTAGCATCCGAGTGTGTTATACCTTAAACCATCATTGTGGGATTAGATAAAATCCTGTAAGAAAAGTCCGTAGCACCAAGCTGCCCCAAGGAAACTCTGTGTCACTATCCACTCTTGCGTCCTGCCTCTGACAAGTATCCCACATCCATTGTCTCTTCTTGTCTCTGCCACACCCAAGAGTGACAATAATAACCTCCCTGTCTCTCTTGTTTCCCTCCCCAGTCTATGATGTACTCCGCTACCAAATGAGGCTTCCTAAGAACAGCTCCTGTTCTTTCAATGACGAGACGTCCTTCATGGCTCTTGTGGTGTTGACCCAATCCGTAAAGTCCAGACTCCTTAGGTTGGCATTTACATGTTTAGATTCAACTCCCTCCCCACCCCTCCAAAGGAAGTCTCATTCCTGGATGAGGCACCAATTGCCCCCGACCTGCCCTTTACACCATGCTTTCTTTACACTGTTCTCCCTGCCTCGAATGCTCTGTCTTCTCAAAATTCAACCCATCCTCCCAGATTCAAGTGTATGCACCTTGACCATGATGCTTTCTCTCAGAATGTCCACAGAGTGTTTTAGCATCTTCTGTGTGGTATCGATCACCTTCAGTGTTACAGTGGCATTATCTGTAAAATAGCCTCAACTCTTTTGTGGTTTGGTGTAGGAATGAAAAATGCTCAAGCGTCGCACAGTCCCTGTTCTCCATGACTTACAAACACAATACCATTTTGTGGATCATGAGACCCTGTCATCCCACCTACAAATGATTAAGCAGGGGTCTTGTACCTGAGCCAAAGGCATCCTCCGTTCCATAGATAGGTTCTCCTTCTACAAATTGTGATGGTAAGCAGTACAAAAAGAAAGAGAGTAGACGGCAAAACTAAAATTTGAGAAAAATGAAGGACTCCCGGTAGCGCTTGGGGGTTAAGCTTTGGCCAGTTAACCACAAGGTTGTCATTTCAAACCCACCAGCTGCTCAGTGGAAGAAAGATGAGACTGTCTGCTCCCATTAAGATGTACAGTCTGGGAAACCCTCGGGACTAGTTTTACTGTCTTGTCGGATCATTATAAGTTGGAAATGAATTAATGGCTGTGCGTATGATTTGGGGGGTTTGCTTTGTTTTTTAAGAAGTCACCAGGAAATGGAAAAAAGTTGTTGCATGATTTTCATCACAAAACACTTTTGAAAGACAAAGGAGCTACTGGAGATGCCAGTAAACAGACACCATGAGGCAGAAGCCATGAGTGAGCAAGCACCAGGAGGTCAAACAGAAAGTAGAGAAAGAAAGAAGTCAGCAGGGTACATAGACAGGTCAATCTAGTAGAAGCAATCATGGGGAGAGCTGAGCTGCCAGAGAGATGAGCCACTGACTTTATTGCTGAGACCCGGGGTAGTGTCAACTCCTGAACACTTCTCAGATATCCAAGGGCTGGCTCTTCGGCTGATGTTGACTTTCTCTTCTTTCTTTCTTTAATCATTTTATTGGGGGCTCTTAGACTCTTAGAACATTCCATACATCCATTGTGTCAAGTATGTTTGCACATACATTGCTATCATCGTTTTCAAAATACTTTCTTTCTACTTGAGCCCTTGGTATCAGCTCCTCCTTTTTTCCTCTCTCCCTGACCCTCCTGGACCCTTGATAAATTATAAATTATTATTATTTTCATATCTTATACCATCCCCTGTCTCTCTTCACCCATATTTCTGTTGTTCGTCACCCTGGGTGGAGGTGGAGGGGGACTTATACGACAATCATTGCCATTGGTTCCCCCTTTCTCTCCCCACCCTCCCTCATGGTATCGCTACTCCCATTATTGTTCCTGAGGGGGTTATCTGTCCTGGATTCTGTGTGTTGAGAGAATGTACCAGTGTACTTGGTCTGGTCCAGCTGGATTTGTAAGGGAGAACTGGGATCATGATCAGGGGTGGGGGTGGGGGTGGACATTAAAGAACTAGAGGAATGTTGTGTGATTTTTTTGGTGTTATACTGCACCCTGGCTGGCTCGTCCCTTCCTTGTGACCCTTCTATAAGGGGATGTGCACCTTCTGTTCTTTCTTACTGAAGCAAAGCACTCCTTCCATAAATCTGAGGCAATTGAGTGAGCCTTTGTTTTGATTATCTGTAGGGAGGCTCCCAAAGTGCATAAGACAGTTTTCTTGTGCCTCTGTTTTTTTCTTCAGAAAAGATAGATGAGTCATCTCTGTCTTGCTCAGCAGCACATTGGTAAATGCCCAAATGGTTATAGAAATTAGAGGCTTTCATATAAATCGGAAGCTTGGGTTCAAACAGCACCTACCTTAGTTTCTTTTCTTTTTTAAATAATTTTATTAGGGGCTCATACAACTCTTATCACAATCCATACATACATCAATTGTAGAAAGCGCATTTGTACATTCATTGCCCTCATCATTCTCAAAACATTTGCTCTCCACTTAAGCCCCCGGCATCAGGTCCTCATTTTTCCCCTCCCTCCCCGCTTCCCCCTCCTTCATGAGCCCTTGATAATTTATAAATTGTTATTTTGTCATATCTTACCCTGTCCGACGTCTCCCTTCACCCACTTTTCGGTTGTCCATCCCCCAGGGAGGAGGTCACATATAGTTCCTTCTAATCAGTTCCCTCTTTCCTACCCACTCTCCCTCTACCCTCCCAGTATCGCCACTCACACCACTGGTCCTGTAGGGATCATCCACCCTGGATTCCCTGTATTTCCAGTTCCTATCTGTACCAGTGTACATCCTCTGGTCCAGCCAGACTTGCAAGGTAGAATCCGTGTCATGATAGTGGGAGCGGGGAGGAAACATTTAGGAACTAGAGGAAAGTTGTATTTTTCATCGTTGCTACATCGCCCCCTGACTGGCTCATTTCCTCCCCGAGACCCCTCTGCAAGGGGATGTCCAGTGGCCTACTAATGGGCTTTGGGTTTCTAAGACAGTTCTGCCTTCATCTTGACCTCAGAACCCTATTGCTTAGCACCATCTGATTTGAAACTTCTGGCTCATTCCATTGTCTCCTAATGGCCATACACCGTGAACAGCTTAATTCAATGGCTGTTTCAAGCCCATTCTTGTCACTGCATATCTAATGAGGTAGCTGAGGCATAGACAGATGGAGGTCTGACAGGGGAACTTGGTTTAAATACCAAAAATGCAGTGTGTGTTTCCCAAGATCCTCTATCTCTTCTTTCCCCCAGCCCTGTGTGATTAGAAGGAGATGAATGAACATGAATTGGAAAGAGAAATCTACCATCTTCAAAAGTGGGCAATAACTGAGACAGCAATTTCACAAAAGAGCCAGCTTCCTCCTGATGGTCCTCTCACGATTTACAGAGAATGACCACGACCAAGCTCTTACCTGGAGCATTAAGCTCTGTAGGCACAAGCAGCAATTTAATCTGATAATGCAACAGGTCTGAGGCCAGTTGGCTGTCTGGATTTTCCACCTCTGGTTTTCACTTCATCAACTGATTTTCTCCACCAACTGCTCTTTCATGGACTATCAATCTGATGAGAGCCAAAGAGGCAGAGTTTGTGCCCACATCACTGGACAGCCAGAAAGGAGCCATCTGGCAGGAGCGAGAAGCACTCCTCAAGCCAATCAGAGAGAGCAACCCAGGGGTTCCCATTTTACAGAAGAGTAGACCAAGTCTCAAAGACACTTCATAAGTTATCCACAGCCATTCTGTTAAAGAACGAATCAGTACAAGCCCACATTGTCTAACTCCTTACGCAACACTGAACCCACTGATGCCTAAGAGGCTTGTTTTGTTTACAGCCTCTCCACTGGAGAAAGATGAGGCTTTCTGCTCCTAGAAAGGTTTAAAATCTCAGAGACCCTAGAAGGGAGTCAAGATGGTGTCCAGGTAAAGTCACCTGCCCAGCGCTCCTGTTGTTAGACCATAAAATTAAGAGGGGGAGGGGATTGTTTATGTCTCCACCGAAATGTGAGTGTGCATGCAGACCCCACCACAGCACACCAAACCCTGAGAGCAATGTAATCACATGGAACAATTCATGAATAGAGTGGGCTACAAGACTGGCCCCAATC
>NW_022111369.1:94786621-94794145 GCF_000313985.2 Echinops telfairi | reverse complement strand
GGTGTCCACAGGATCAGGTAACAGGCATCAAAAGACCCAAAACAATCAAACAAAAGCATATTGTTGAGAGTGAGGCGGGTTGGAGAGCAGATACTCAAAATCCATCTGTAGACAATGGGACATCCCCTCACAGAAGGGTCACAAGGAAAGGATGAGTCACCCAGATGGCACACAGTTTAGCTTTAATGAAACACACAATATTCCTGTGGTTCTTTGAAGCTTCCTTACCCTCGACTATCATGACCCCAGTCCTGCCTTCCACTTTGGGCTAGACTGGAGTGTGTATGCTGGAGTGTGTGCAGATGAGAGTTCATAACACCTGGAATCCAGGTCAGACAAACCCCTCAGGAACAGAAATGGGAATAGCAATACCAGGGGAGTTGGAGTAAGGAAGGGAAGAAGGGGGAACCGATCGCAATGATCGACACATAACCACCACCACCACCACTCTGAGGGGGGCGAACAACAGAAACCATGAGGGAAGAGAGACAGCAGTCAGTGTAAGATATGAAAAAAACAATAATAATAATTTATCAAGGGGTCACAAGGGTGGAAGGAGGGGAGGGAGGGGAAAAAAGAGGACCTAATACCAAGTACTCAAATAGAAAGTAAATATTTAGATAATGATGATGGCAACATATATATATAAATATACTTGATACAATTGACAACTGGATTGTTCTAAGAGCTGTAAGAGCCCCCAATAAAATGATCTTTGAAAAACAAAAGATTCTCAGAGACCCTCGAGGGCAATTCCACCTGTCCAACAGGGTCACCGTGAGTAGCAAGCAACTTAATGGCAACGAACTGCTGGGTTGATACTACTGGGGGACAAAATCCTTGGGTGTTGCAGATGGTTAAATGTTCTGCTACTAACTGAAAAGTTGGTGGCCCAGTTCCACCCAGAAGTGCCTCTGGCAATCTGCTTCCGCCCAAATTCGGCAATCGAAAGCCCCCTGGGGCACAGTACTACTCTGACTCACTGTCGACTGGTTCTTTCGGGACACTTGCTTCTGTTTCAGTTTTCAACCAGACATTTAGACTCCATAAATGACAAACCCCAAACCACATCCACTGCCACTGAGTCGATTCTGAGTCAGAGCAACCCTATATGCCAGGGTCGAACTGGCCCTGTAGGTTTCCAAGACTGTATGTAGCTCTTTAAGGGAGTAGAAAGCCTCCTCTTTCTCCTGCGATGCACCAGGGGGGTTTGACCTGCAGACTTTATGGTTAGCAGCCCAAGATGTAGCCACCTGTAAACTATCGTCTCTCAGAAAAAAGGAAGAAATGAGGTAAAATCAAAAATGAATTTTTCCATAGACATTGGGATGTGCTGAGCTTGTATTATAACGTAAATAAACATTTATTTAGCATACCCCAGTCATACATGAGGGATCTACAGGAGTCTTCCAAGGAACATACCGGCACTTGCTCAGAAGCAGTCCTAGTTACATACAGAGCCCACATTGCCTGCAGTGCACACCCTCTGTGTTTCATCCCCCGTGGCAGTTAGATTTTATGTCAGCTTGCTCTTGGGTAGGGGTGGCGTCCCACCTGTCACGCAGGTCACAGCCTGATGATGCCTCCTGGGAGCTGTGGCCTTTTTATAGGCGAGACTCCAAGGGCCCCTCCTCTCTCTGTCTGCCCCTTCACCTTCCTGCTGGCTGGCACTCGGGCTCTGCTTCCAGGGTAGCCCCCCACAGACCACCCAGTGCTGAACGCTGTGGGTACCCTGACATGTTCCCACTGACCTTGGATCCAGCCTACTCTGTACCCACCAGCCTGGAACTTCCTGCATCCCTGCCTAACTGCCTGCAGTTACGTGACCTTCTTCAGCATTGGGCCCATGGGCTTAGGATGGACTGGGCTGGAATGCCCTCTTGATGTAAGATGACTTGATATACGATGACTTCCTGATATAATGCTCTTTCTTATACAGATATGGGGATTGTTGACTTTGTTTCTCTAGCCCAAAGGTTGGCAAATTTTTGAGACAGAAGAGCCAATCTTATCCCTCATAACCATTTAAAAATTATTTGAGAGCTCTAAATATATTTTTACAATAAATGGAACCATCCTTATCTGACTAGTATCCTTAAAATGAAACTGTGATATTTTAATTTTCATTTCCAGTTTTACTTCAGAGCCACATGTATTTACTGAAACAGCTGCATATGGTTTGCGAGCTGCCGTTTGCCAAGCCCTGCTGTAGACAACCCAGCCTAACACATGCCTGTAGCCGTTTTTTCTAGTTGTAGGTAACAACGCCACTCTTTCCCGAAAGAAACCCATTCCATGGTTGAGTCTCAACTAGCCAATGAAATTACTCCCTTCTCTTGGACACAATTGGTCCAGGCATAAGCACAGCGAAGCCTATTCTAGCATCTCTGAAATCTGATCTGTGGAAACATCTATGGATGATTAGCTAACAAGATGTATGCTCCAGCCTTCCAGCAGTCATATTTTCAGGGCAAAAAGAGCCCATTTGGGTATCAAAATAAAGTTAAAGCAGAGCAGAGGCCTAGGTTGGAGAGAAAGAAAGAGCCCTGACAATATTGTGTGCGCCCTGCATCACAACATAGCCGAAGTTAGTACAACCTAGTAACAAATGACAGTGCGTTATTCCCACTAAGGCAAATTTTGATTCTAAGTAATCCAAAGAGTCCTCCTACCAAATGTTATTCAATTCAACAGTTATCTAAGAGCTAGCAAGCGGATCAAATAATTTCTGGCAGGGAAAAGAATGACAATGAAAAGGAAGCTATGGTATATTCAAAGAGGGTGGAGTCTGGAGAAAGCTTATCCCATTTTAGGCAAAGATTTTTGGAGAATTGTGTGATCAGAAAACTTCCTTGAATTACGTAGAGCATAAATATTTTAAGTTAACATTTACTGGGAGTTTGAGATAATAAGCATAAAACATGTATTGTAATACATTTGGAAAAAATAGGGAAACATAAGGAGCCCGTAAAATACCCTGAGGTAGTCACAGTTATTATTTTCGTGTACACAGAACTTATTAGGATATAGCAAGAGCTGGCAAGTCTTGCTGGAAGGGACCAGATAGTAAATATTTTAGGCTTTGTGAGGCAGATGGTCTCTTTTGCAACCACTCAACTCTGTCATTATGGGATAAAATCAGCCATAGACAATACAAAACAAATGGGTGTGGCTATATTCCAATAAAACTTTATCTACAAACACAGGTGGCAGGCTGGATTTAGCCCATGTGCCGTGGTTTATTGATCCCTGGGATATAGGATAAGCTTTTCTAACTCATCTGAACCAAACCCATTGCTGTGCAGTCTATTTAACTCTTGGTGATGCTACAGGCCAGCGTAGAACTGGCCCAAAGCGTTTCCAAGGCTGCAAGTGTTTACAGAAACAGACAGCTACCTCTTTCTCCTGTGGAGCAGCCGGTGGGTTCAAACTGCCAATCTTTCCATTAACAATTGAGTGTTTTAACCACCGTGTTTCCATCAACTGCTCTAATAGAGAACAGTGCATGGTACTGAGAGCAGTCAGGACCAATCCAAGCAAAAAGATTTCAAGGCGCTGTGGCAGCCTAGGATGTTGTCCTCCTGTACATGGTCTGAGATGGCTTACTGCCATGCGCACAACCCAGGCAGCAGCAAGTGGGAAAGGAGAAAGGGGAGAAAAGGCACATCCCTTACCTTTCATGGCAACTTCATACACGTCACTCCCACTCGCATCTCACGGGTGAGAACTTTGTCATATGATCACACCTAGTTAGTTGCAAGGGAGCCTGGGAAATGTAGACTCTATTTTAGGCAGCATGTGAGTAGCTAAAACTTAAGGTTTTTTATTCCTCTCCTACAGAGAAGGGAGAGCACTGATATAGGGGAGCAATGAGCTGTTTGGTCATACGTTCAGCCTATCTTTCTTTCCTTTAATGCACGTGCCATCGAGTGAGCTCTGACTCTCAGCAACTCTGCCTCCCAGAAGTGAAATGCCGCCCCGTTCCGCACCCTCCTCACCACTCTGGTTCTCCTTGAGCCTGCTGTTGCAACCACTGTGCCAATCCATCTAATTGAGGGTCTTCCTCTTTTTCATTGATTGTCTACTAAACATGATGTCCATTTCCAGGGTCTGGTCTCCCCTGGTAACGTGTCCAAAATTCACCAGAAAAGCTCTCACTTCTAAGGAGCATTCCGATGGTATTTTCTCCTAGACAGATCTGTTTGTGTTTCTGAAAAAGTTCATGGATATTTCAATATTCTTTGCCTACACCATAATTCAAATGCACCCATTCTCCTGTGTTCTTCCTTATTCATTGCTCAACTTTCACCTGTACACAGTGATTGAAAACACCACCTTAGTGTCCACAATGTGTGTATATGTGTGTATTTGTGTGCATATATACACATATATACACACATATGTTTGTGTGTGTGTATATATACACAAATATACCGTGTGTGTGTGTGTGTGTGTGTGTGTGTGTGTGTGTATCAAGCATGGTGGATTGCTTAATAAAGTCGTGGGGTAGCAAGAAAGAGGAAGACCTTCTATAAGAGAGATTGACATAATGGCTGCCACAATGGGCTCATTTTAAAGGTTTGTGGGGAAATGGAATTAAAAGATAATCAATTTTTCTATGAACTTTTTGAAACCCTCTTGTCCATATGTGTGTGCATATATGTTTAGACATATCTATACTTGGAGGCACACATGCATTCATGAGTGTGTGTGTGTGCGTGTGTATGTGTTAGGGCAGTCTTGTTAACCAGTTGCTCTGCCTCCCACTGCCCAATCTACACTGTGTGAAAAGAAGCCCAGGACAAAGAAGGGACTGCACCGGATGGCTGCATTGTTACATTAACACGGTGAGTTGTGTAGTAATAGCTCGGAGTCAGAAATAGCTAAGTGCCTTTTAAGGACAATTAAAGTTATGTTACTACTAGGAGTGGCAGGGCCACCCTCTCTAAACTTGAAGTTGTCAGCAGGAAATTCACATTCGCAGTGAGTGATGTGTGTATTGGGGGTTTTAATGCTTGGGACAGAAGTGAAGTGTCGTCAGGAGTAGGCAATGCTCCCAACCATTAGGAGTTGGAACTCTGAAGTTCAAGTGTGTGCTGCTCCCCGGAGAAGAAATGGCAGCAGAGACCAAGCCTTTGAATACAGCAGGTTCTGGAATCTGGACAAGGCACAAGATTCAGAGAGGATCTGAAACTGAGAATTCTGAGAGACGCCCGGGCAGGATCTCCTGGAAAATGGGACGGGGTGGGCAGGGCTTAGCTTGGGGGGAAGAGCTAAAGAGCTGGGGATTCCAGAAAGAGAAGGGAAGCGCAGCATTAGAACTAGGCAGAGAGCTTGGGTGGTGCCTCTTCTGAAGGAGACGGAACTGCTCCACAGAGCACCCTGCAGTTCCGGCCTTGCGTCCCCCACCTACCCTGCCATTTTGGTAAAAAGGATTGCAGCCTACCTGGCAAAGGAGTGGTTGATTTTCTAGCCCCTTGTTTGAATGCATCTCCACTGCCTCTGGCAAACAGGCTGCTGAAATATTCCTTGGGGGCGGTGTTCTGCATGCAATGGCTTGGAGGTAGGAGTCCCTGGGTGTGCAAACGGGTAGACATTGGCTGCTAACTCAGAGGTTGCTGCTGCCCGGGGGGCCTCTAAGCAGATTTCAACTCAGAAGCACCCCCTGTGACAGATTGGAGCTGCCCGGTGGGGATTGCTAGGTTGGCTTCTTTACAGGAGCGAATTGAGCCAATGGGTGAGTTCAACTCACTGACATTTTGGTGAGCTACCAAGCACTTAACCATTGTGCCACCAGGGCTCCGTCCTGTAATGTGGATGATTTCTAAGGCATCGCCATGGAAACCCCGATGTGGGGTAGTCCTGCTCTCTAGAACACGCAGGGATCCATGTGTTGAAATGAGCGCAACGGCATCTGGTTTGGTTTGGGTCTTGTTTAAGGAGAGCAGGCAACACGGTAGTGGGAAAAGAAAGAAAAGCATTTACTCTTCCTTGGTCATCAGCAAGCACCTTCATGGTGGGTGACGGGGTCCTGGGAACTTCACCCTCTGATCCCAATGCAATTCGAGAAGCAGAACAGTAGCAGTTGGTTTCAGACTATGGACCTTGCAATTAGCGACCCAACTCGTAAGCCACTACTCCGCCAGGCCTAGTGCACGATTGAAGACACCTTATCTACCCTATGTAGGTGTGTATGACCACTTCACCGGCCTTCTGCTCCAGTCTCACTTCTAGATGTTAATGTTCTTAAGAGCTGGTGCCTCCTGTACACGTGTTTTATTACTAGAGGAGCTAGTACCAACACTTCTGGATGTATTTTATTTCTGGAAGAAATCCTCTAATCAGCAATTTTACATGTATGTATCTGTGTATGCATGTGTGTTTACATGTATGTGTGTGTTCTGACTTACAGTGATCTTATGCACACAGAATGAAACACGGCCCAGTCCTGCACCGTCCTCACAATTGTTCCCATGCCTGAACCCATTGTTGCAGCCACGGTGTCCATCCATCTCCTTAAGGGCTTTCCTCTCCCTCGCTGCCCCTGTACTTTACCAAAGATCATGTTCTTCTCTAGGGAGTGGTCTCTCTTGATATGTGCATGTCCATATATATGTGTGTGTGCACCCACCCGCTCTCCCCCCCCACACACATATGTACGTACCTCCCCCTATACAGTGAGCTAGGCATTGACCTGCAATAACAAAGTTAGCACTGAAAACTCACCAGTGACTCCTCAAGAGAAAGATGAGGTTGTCTGCTCCCATAAAGATTACAGCCTTGGAAACATCCGGGTCAAGATTCACTGGCGTCCACCCCTTGGTAGTGGGTTTTGGGTTGAGCTCTAAAGATTCTATTAAGTGCTGGTGACACGGTACTTTGAGGGTTTGGCTGCGGACTGGAAGCTCAATGGTTGGCCTGCACCAGCGCCTCCTCAGTAGACCAGCATGACAGTCCGCTGCGTAACGCCTACAGGACAGTTCTGCTCTGTCTTCCAGGGTCCTTCGGAGACTCTGGGTGGTAGAAATGGTCACTGCTTCACCTGGAACCGTAAGGTTGGAGGTTTCAGTCCACCCAAAGGTGCTTTGAAAGAAAAGCCTGGTGTTTTACTCCAAAAAAATCTGCCATTGGGAACCCCAGAGAGCACAGCTCCGCTCTGATGCGTGTGGGGTCACCGTGAGTCAGAATCAAGTCAGAAACATTTGAGGGGAGGGGAAGAGGTAGTGGTGCTAGTTTTACTTGTGCTGGCAGGCAGTGTTTGGGTTGGAGTGCCAGGCTCTAGGCTCTGGGGCCATAAAGATGAAAATGCCAGCCCCGCCTGCCTGCCCACCTGCCTGCTTTTCACCTTGGAGGAGACCAACTACAGCGGACATCTGTTGTGTTTTGGTCTTCAGCCTCTGAGCCCCACTTTCTTCCAGCCCCCACCCACTTAGGGGAATTCCCAGCAATGTGTGTTTGAGATGGTGGGGAGGTACTGTCTTCCCCAACAGAAATCCAAAGAGGTGGACCTTCTGGCTCCCTTTC
>NW_022111369.1:94783395-94785287 GCF_000313985.2 Echinops telfairi | reverse complement strand
ATGCCAATGGGTTCTTGGAGCCAAGTCGTGCCCCGCCCTGATCCTGTTTGACTTGTGAGCTCTGCCAGGATGCTTGCAAAGGGGTGGTGTGGCCCGGGGCCCCTGCTGCCCTACGGAGAACAGCAACAGCCAGGTCACTGTAAACACTGGCACCAGCGTGTGGGCAGGGCGCTCAGCATGTCAGCTGCACTTTGATCTGAGTGGGTCGGTGAGCTGGTGGATTTAGTTGACAATCTGATTTGGGAAGGCACCCCGGGGCCACAGAGAGGTGATTCCGCTGTTTCTCTAATTTGGCGCTAAGACTGGAAGGCTTCCAGGTGGGTAGAGTGTAGAAAGCCCGTCCAGTGTCCAGCGAACCAGAAGCCTAATGGCTTCTGAACCATCACATAAAAACAACCATAAATAAGGCATCCAACCTGAGGAGACGAGGTCACTATCAGCAGGTTTCTAAGATAATAAAAGCAATTAGCATTTATTCAATATTTATTAGGTGCCAGATATAAGGAGACCTGGTGGTATTGTGGTCTGAATCAGGAACACCGAAGGGGAATCAGTGCATTTGAATGGCAGTGCTGGGAAATAATATTTCCAGTACCATGGGCTGCTGGAATGACAAACAGAGCAGTCTTGGAAGAAGTATGGCCAACGTGCTCCTTAGAGGCAAGACTTGCCAGGCTTCATCTTACATAATTGGGACACATAACTGGTCAGAAAAGACCAGTCCCCAGAGAAGGCCATCATGCTCGGCAAAGTGGAAGGGCTGTGAAAAAGAGGAAGACCTTCAACGAGGTGGATTGACCCAGTGGCCCCAACAATGGGCTCAGCCATGGGAACCTCTGTGAGAATGGTGTGGGACCACGCAGTATTTCCTTCTGTTTGTGCATAGGATTGCCATGGATCAGAACTGACTCAGGGCAAACAACCACCACCACAAACCTGGTTGTATCATTGAGCTGCTCACCGAAAGGTCCGCAGTTCGAACCCACCAGCCACTCCAAAGTAGAGAGATGAGGCTGTCTACTTCTGTAAAGATTTCCAGTCGCAGAACCCCCTTCCACTTTGCCGAGCATGATGTCCTTCTCTGTGCTGTGGTGAGTGCGGATGGACTCGAGGGCAGGGAGTTTGTGTTGCATCTTCACTCTGGTGGTGCAGTGGCTAAGCATCCAGCTGCAATCTGAGAGGCTGGTGCTTCAACATAAAACTCTACCGGAGAAAATCCAGGAAATCTGTTTCTGGGGTGTTTTTCTTTAAATCATGTTATTGGGGGGCTCTTACAGCTATGTAAGAACAATCCATACATCAATTGTATCAAGCACTTTTGTACATATGTTGCCATCATTATTTTCTAAACATTTACTTTCTATTTGAGCCCTTGATATCAGCTCCTCTTTTTTCCTTCTCTCCCCTACTCCCATCCTGTGACCCCTTGATAGATTATATATTATTATTTTCATATCTTACATCGACTGCTGTCTCCCTTCCCCCATGTTTTCTGTTGTTCGTCCCCCTGAGGGGGTTATGTATGGATCATTGCAATCAGTATTCCTTCCTTCCCTCTGCTCCCCCCCTTTCCCTCCCCTCCTGGTACTGCTACTCCCATTTCTGTTCCTGAGGGGTTTATCTGACCTGGATTCCATGTGTCCTGAGCTCTTATCTGAACCAGTCTAGCCAGAACTGAAAGGCACGACTGGGGTCATGATTGTGGGCAGTGAGGAAGCCTCAAGGAACCAGAGGAATAGTGTGTGTTTCATTGGTGCTATACTGTGCCCTGGTTGACTCATCCCTTCCTTGTGACCCTCCCATGAGGTGATGTTCCATTGTCTACAGATGGGTTTGGGGTCTCTCTCTGATCCCTCTCGTTCTCAACAATATGTTTTGTGTGTGTTTCTTTG
>NW_022111369.1:94781429-94783255 GCF_000313985.2 Echinops telfairi | reverse complement strand
TTGCTTCTCTGTTAGATGGCTGCTTGTTTAACTTCAAGCCTTTAAGACCCCAGGTGCTATCTTTTTTGATAGTCTGGCACCATCAGCTTTCTTCACCATATTTGCTTGTGCTCTCATTTTGTCTTCAGCAATCGTGTCAGGGAAATCTGTTTCTGTAAAGAGCATCACCAAGAAAACTCGATGCAGCAGCTCTACTTTGTAACACCAAAGGTTGGCATTGTGTCTAAGTCCACTTGACACCACCTACAACCAACAGCAAGCCTCACGAAAATCTCCAGAACGTGACCCTCTTGTTATTCTTCAGTCTCCAGGTAGAACCAAAGGCTTGTGCTCAACATCTCATCATGAGATTGGTAGTTGTAATCTAGCCTGTAGCACCAAGAAAGGCCTAGGGATGTGCTTTCATCAAGACAACAACCCAGGAAGTGCTTTGAAGCAATTCGAAGCAACACATGGGGTCATCATAAGGCAGAATCAACACAACATGCAATGACTTTGGATTTATGGTTAATCCTCATTGATGTATGAGGAAATAAAGGCCCGAAAGAAGTTCAATAGCTCTACAAGAAATCAAACACCTTCTTAGTGGATACAAACCGAGGTATCGCAACTCAAGGGGTTGAGTGTTTACCAACTGACTGTTCTCATCAACTCCGAAAGTCTACATACGCTGGTGATATTGTAAGGCTGGTCTCCCTGGAAATCTCCAAATCAGTGTGGTCTCCCACTGGAGCTTAATGAGAAAACAACAACTGTGCAGTGGCAGCTCAGCCCATTCCTCACAAGAGCCCCTGATCTGTTAGAGATGATGACCTCCTCTTAAGGGACTACCTGGGATACAGTGTTCCTAGGTTGGCCATATTTTTAACTTCCTGTGTACAGGTAAATTGTTGTTAAGTGCTGTCAAGTCAGTTTGGGGTCCTGGTAGCACAGAGAGCTAAGAGTTCAACTACTAGCCTAAACGTTGGCAGTTCGAACCCACCCAAGAGGCATCTCAGAAGATAGGCTTGATGACCTGTTTCTAATGGGGAAAGACAGACTTGGAAACCCTATGAACTACCTCCACCCAGTACCTTCTGGGTCCCAGGTAAGTTAGGCCCACAAGTATCTCATATGGTAGCATACATATCACATATATGCTTAATGCCCATCCTTCTTCCTAGGGAGTAGATATACTTTCACAAAATCTCCGTCTGGATCCACTTGTGTTGCTTTCCTATACAGACCCCAACCTTGTCCACCTGGCTCTGTCACCCTCTCCGGTACATAGGCAGAGTGCTAGGAGCATGTTCGCTGAAGCTGCTTCTCGGGTTTCCCCTGTCTGGATTCCATCCCTGTCTCAAGCCCAAGGCCTTCTGCTGAAACAGCTGCAGCAGCAATTCCTGCGGCTGTTTCTGTTCCTTTTCCCCAACACCAGAGCTTTCTCTGTATGTTGGCATTCATGGATCTTATTACACTCCCTGCAGTAGGCGAGCATTTTCGCTAGGTTCTAAGGGGACCACTGGGCTTTCCCAGCTGCGTCACAAACCAAGACTTGGTCAGAAAATTAACTTAGTGGACTGTGTTAAAACCAGCACTTTTTAAAAATAATGATGCAGGATAGAAATGAAGACATCAAAGTGTACTGCATGGTATCAGAATAAGTATTATTTTATTTATTTATTTATTTTTTTTAAGTCAGAATAAGTATTATGACAGGAAATTGTTACATGCCCACACACAAGAAGAAACAAATCCAGTGGATATGGGCACTACTCCTGGAGAAGGGTCCTGGGTACCGCCCCTAGCAAAGGCCCTGAAGACATCAGATGCTTATCCCTGGGCGC
>NW_022111369.1:94779336-94780875 GCF_000313985.2 Echinops telfairi | reverse complement strand
GAACAGACCACCAATTGCTCCTATGCAAGATCAAGTGGAAGCTACCTGAATTCAGAAACTATCTCAAGGATCTATTGGAAGCATTGAACACTAATCACTAAAAACCAGACAAGTTGTAGTATGGCACCAAGGGCATTAGAGAAAGAGAAAGAAAAAGGGCATTAGAAAGAAAGAAAGTGCTGAAATGGAAGTGAGAACAGATTCTGAAACTTGCTCCTGAACATAAAGTCACTCGAGTGTAAAGAAGAAATGATAAAGCAAAAGAAGTGGAGAGAGAGCGAGATAAAGCCTTCAAGGGGCAGCTCAAGAAGGCAAAGGAAAGTATTATAATGAACTGTGCAAGATCTGGAATTAGACACCAACACGGAGCAACATGACTGACACTTCCCAAGATGAAAGAACTGAAGAAAAAACCCAAGCCTCAAGAAGTAATATTGAAATATTCTGTAGACCAGACTATTGAATGACACTGGAATCAAAGAAGGGGGGAAGGGATGCACAGAATCAATGAGTCAAGTTGCAGTGGCCAGTGGTCAGTCATTTCAGGAGGTAGCACATGATTCAGAACTGAAAGAAGAAGTTCAAGCTTCACGGAAGGCATTAGCAAAAAACAAGTTTCCAGGAATGGAAGGGATAACAATTAGGATGTTTCAACAGACAAGATACAACACTGGAAGCTGCAAGACAGTTACTTGGCCAGTTGTCTAGAAGATATCCAGATTTGTGTCCATCCCGAAGAATGGTGATCTAACAGGATGTGTGAATTATTGACCAACATCATTATTATCATATGTAAGTAAAATTTTCTGACAATTCCAAAGCTGGGGGAGAAGTACAGAGACAGAGAACTGCCTGGAATGCAAGCTAGATTTGGCAAAGGATGTGGAATGAGGAATATCATTACTGATTCCGATGGGTCTGGGCTAAAAGCATCGAATATCAGAAAGATGATCGCCTCTGCTTGATTGGCTCTTCAAAAACATGTGACTAGGTAGATCTCAACAAATTACAGATGGCATTTTGAAGAACGGAAATTCTGGAAAACTTAATTAGGAGACCTCTATATAGACCAAGGAGATAATGGTTGAGACACACTTAGGGAATATCACCTGGCTAAAAAAAAAAACTCAAGAAAGGTGTGGGGAAAGGGGTGGTATCCTTTCACCATACTCATTCAATCTGTATGCTGAGCCAATAATCAGAAAAAATTAGATTATATGAAGACAAATGTGGCATCAGGATGGAGGAAGAACATTAACAACTTGTAATGCGCAGCTAATACCATCTTGCTTGCTGAAAGTGAAGAGAGCCCAAGGCATTTGCTGATGAAAATCAAAGACCATAGCCTTCCGCATGCATTCCCTGTTAGCATAAAGAAAACAAAAACCCTCACAACTGGACCAACAGATCGCATCATGGTAAACAAAGAAAATATCAAAGTTGTTGAAGATTTCATTTCCCTTAGATCCACGATCAATACCCTTAGAAGCAGCCTCAAGAAATCAAATGAGGTATTACATTGTGCAAATCTAGTTCCAA
>NW_022111369.1:94766983-94777434 GCF_000313985.2 Echinops telfairi | reverse complement strand
AAAAAAAGAATTAAAGAGCAAAGAGGTCACTTTGAAGAGTAAGGTGCACCAAACCCAAGCATATATTTTAAATTGCCTAATAGGCAAGTGAAAGCTGGGCAATGGAGACAGAAGACCTGATGCAACTGAACTCTGGTGTCGGGGAAGAATATTGCCCATACCATGGACGGCAAGAAGAATGAACCGATCTGTCTTCACCAAAGGAGAGGCAGTAGGCTCTTTCGAAGCAAGAATGGCAAGACTTCATCTCACCTACTTTGGTCATGTTACCAGCCAAAAGACAGGCTGCTTGGTAAAAGGACAATCAATAAGAGAAAGCCCCTCAGTGAGATGGATTGAGAATGGCTTAGGACTGGACAACATTTCCTTCTATTACACAGGGGGTCACTATGAGTCTGAACCAATTCAACTGCACCTAACAGTAGTACTGCTCCGACCCCTACCCTGCAGGTTGTTATGTGTGGAGAATTTGGGAGATTCCAGAGGAGGAGTCCAAGAGAATAAGGGAGGCGGCCTTTAGGGGGCTCAGAGCTCCTTATCGGTTGGTTAGAGTATTTCAGTATTTTCACAACCCATAAACTGACAGTCTGGGTGGCAGCTCTGTGAATGTGTGTGCATGTGTGTGCGTTTAAACTAGGCCACCAGGTAAAAGAAATTCCTTCTATGGGTGGCTGCCAAAAAGAAGTCTGAAGCCCATTCCCTAATCCAGATGACCCAGCACACGGACTAATTATCTGGTCTTTAGGTTTCCATCCATTTGAAAACACAACCTTTGACTATTCTCCGAGAAGCCGTGGGCCTCAGCATTCATCTACAGACATCCTAGGACCCTTGGATCCCAGTTTGGGACAAGCAGTAAACACAATTTCTCCCCAGCACCAAGCAAGTCAGTCTGAATCTTTCGCAAATGCCTTGCACCTAAAGCCTAGTTGGTGTGGGTTCCCCCACCCACGACCTGTGCCCACCTGCTGTCCCTTCTTACACGGCTCTTCACACCTGCACTTGACACAATACTTTCTGTTTGGGCCACCTGCCCAGCATAATAAGCTGAAGGCCCCGCCCTTGGCTGCACAGGCCAGGAGCCACCCTAACGATCTGTCCCTGTCCTGTCCTCCATCTCGTCATGACTCAGGCCCTCACAGCCTTTGCCATCTAGTGACCCTTGGGGTAAGAGGAGTCTTCCTTCAGCCTCGTAGTCTCAGAAGCAATGATTCTGAGCAAAAGACTGCTTGAAAGCAAGACAAAAGTCTCTCTATGGCGAGCAGCAAGCTTCTTTCTCTGAGAGCTGCTTTGAGCCCTTCTCTTTCATCCCCAATTCTAAATACAGTGGGGGCCTTACCTAATCATCAGAAGGGGCAGCATTCCAAGCACCCCAACGGTCGCCTGAAGAGGCTGTTCCTGCACCTCCAAAGTTGTCCTGTGATGTTCCTGCCCAGTTGGGTTTTGCTGTCCTGGTGAACAGCTCTACCTTCCTTAAGCAGAAAGGCTTCAGGGTTCCTGACCCCCATGGCAGCGTGAGCCCTCCCACCTCTTTCCCACCAGCTGCCCCCGGAAGAGACCTGCCTTGAGGTGAAACCTTGCACAGTCCACTACCCAAACCATTTCCTGGTGGATGCCCTGGCCAGTCCTAACAATGGCGACCCCTGCCCGCTACAGTCCTCTCCTACCCATGCTTGCACTCCCATGGGGTCTTCAGATCCTCACTGCGACCTTGGGGATTAGG
This sequence comes from Echinops telfairi, assembly GCF_000313985.2. NCBI lineage: Eukaryota > Metazoa > Chordata > Mammalia > Afrosoricida > Tenrecidae > Echinops > Echinops telfairi. Next base: position 94,775,711 of record NW_022111369.1, on the reverse strand, counting down.
TGTGCTTACACCACCCTTTTTACCAATGAAAACACTGAGGCGTAGAAAGTTCAAGGGACTGGTGGCTTGCACTAGGTGTCTGAGGGGTCGACTCTTCACCTCCTGTGCTGAAGATCCCGTGCACCTCATGCTCCACCCCCAGCCTGTCTGTCAGTGGAGGCTTTCATCTTGCGAACGATGCCGAGCAGATTTCCGTGGAGCCTCCAGACTTAAGCAGACTAGGAAGAAGTGTCGGATATCGAATTCCTAAAATCAGTCAATGAAAGCCTTCTGGATCACAAAAGTCCAATCTAAAACCTATCATTGGAATGATACAGGACCACTGGTCAAAATTTCATCGCATTCTACAGAGGATAGGGAGCCTTGGTGGCATAAGGTTACACAGTGTGCTTTGATTCAAAACATCAGCCATTCGAAACCACTAGCTGCGCCTCAGGAAAAAGACCAGGCTTTCTGCTCCCATAAAGAGTTAACAATCTCAGACATCCACCGTTCTACCCTTGTCCTATAGGGTTGCTAGGAGCCGGCATTGACTCGGCAGTGAGTTTGGATACTCACTGCCCCAAAGTGCATAAGCTCATCATGCGTCAGGGGCTGTTTGGACGGCAGCTGACAACACCAACAACACTTATCTAGTAGGTGACAGAGGTGACATTGGCCTCCCATCTTCTGTATCTCCTCCCCACTACCCACTGGCCAAACCACTCTGGGGCTTTATTCTCTCTGCGTCGTAAACCTGAAAGTGTGGGGGGATTAAAAATGTTCACCCCGCCTTTCCAGCAAGGGCAATCAGCATCCTCCCTGCCCTGAAATCAGTCTGTGAATTCACATCAGCCTTATCCTCATGAGGAAGCTGCAGGGATGAAGCCTACTTGACCAAGTTGAGAGTGGCCAGCACGGGACAAGGTGGCTGACATCTACCATCCGAGTCCATTTCTCCGGGGTCTCAAAGTCATGGCATGACAGGCAGAAGGGCAAAGCTTTGGTAACAAACACTTGGTGGCATTGTGGGTTACGTGAGTTGGGCTGCTAACCAACCTCAAGGTCAGCAGTTCAAGCCCATTAGGTGCTCTGAAGGATACCCACAGGGGCAGTTCTTTTGTGTTATATACGGTTGCTATGAGTCGGAATCAACTGATGACAGTATGCTTTGGTTGTTTATGTGATTTGGTCCCACAACTCCCTAGCTGTGTTGCCTTGAATGAGTCTAACCTGTCTGTAGGGGTCCTGGGTGGCACAAAGAGTTAACACTCAGCTGCTAAACGAAAGGTTAGAGGTTTGAGTCTAACCACAGGCACCTCAGAAGAAAGGTCTGTTGATCTATTTCTGTAAAATCAGCCGGTGGTGTCTGAGAAATGTCCTCCTGCTCCAGTGACACACTGAGGCTCGGCACCGAGAGCTGGCGTCAACTCCACAGCAGCTGGATGTTCCCTCTCTTTCTTTCCCATCTCTACAGTAGGCAAGCTCTATATCATTAGAAGGGTCCAGTACAAAGTGAAGAGGAGAAGTCTGCTGTTCAAAAGCCATTAAGAAATTCAAAATGACAGCAACAGGCTCCTTCTAAATTGGGGCCCTGTGTAACACAGGAGGCCCACACCTGGGGGAGGCTTTGAGGGAGGAGGATTGTGTTATAGAGAGCATGCAGGAGGATTCACCAAGGGGGGTTAAAACCCAACAATTCTGCTAGACCAGTATCACAAGTATTAACAATTCCCATTTGAGAGCCGAGGGATGTGAGCCTCATGCGAGTTCTTCAATGTCCCCAATGTTCATAAGTGTTGTCACTCCAGTAGTTTGACCTCGGCACCGCTGCTGCTCCTAATGGGCTTGACCCTCTGTCTGCTTTGGTAGAAACATAAGGGACACAGCTCCTTTCATACGAAAGAGAGGCTGAAGTCAGCTTCAAGATTCGTCAGCTCAGTGGGTGAGGGCTTCTGGGGCCATGACCTTCACTGCTCCATGGGAAGGTTGCATCAGCCTCTGCTGGAAAACCTTGAAGAGAAGAGCTGACTTAGTGCTTGCCAAAAGCTGTGACGTAGAAAAAGGTTACCAATGATGCTGATGAAGATGCTGATTATGACGCTTCTTCTGCCCATTCGACCACCTGTCTGTTAATTTGCCATACTGTAGTGGCTATTGTGTTGGGGGGATGCTGGAAGTCACACTAGAATGTCAGTAGGGCCATACATGTTTGATGGGTTTCAGCAGAGCTTCTAGACAAAGACTAGGAAGAAAGGCCTGCCTGGCCAATGAGAACATTATGGATCATGACACACCACCAAGAGGGATCAATCACTGATGTTTGGTGGAGCAGAGGGTGAAGGAGACCCCCAGTCAGGTGATTTGGGACAATAGTACAGTAGTTCACTCAACACGTCAGCAATCCTGAGGCTGACTGGGCAACATTCATTCTGTTGTACGTAAGTGTTTCATGAGAGTCAACTTGAACTTTGCTATCCATTAATCCATTCATGAGCCATTGATCCATCCATTCATCTATTGTTAGACACAGTGCCTGAAGATGCGTCCCCTCAGGTTGGAAGACACTCAACATATGACTGAGCTCCCTGCTCAAAGTAGAGTTGACCATACTGATGTGGATGAAGTCACGGAGGGGCCTTCATTTGCTGATGGGGCAGAACTCATAAGAAGAGGAAACAGCTGTGAACATATATTAATCATTGGCACTTGGACTGCATGATATGTGAATCTCAGAAAATTGGAAGTTGTCAAAAATGAAACAGAACGCATAAAGGTTAATATCCTGGGTATTCATAAGCTGAAATGGACTGGTGCTGACCATTTAAAATCAGACAACCATGTGACTTACTATGCAGTACTGACAGATTCTAGAGAAATGGTGTCACATTCACCTTCGAAAAGGACATTTCAAGACCTGTCTTGAACTACAGTGGTATCCATGATATCTATATGCATACATGGAAATCCAGTCAATACTATTATTATTAAAAATTGCACAGCAACCACTAAAAGTAGTGATGAAGAAATTGAAAAATTCAACCAATTTATTTAATTTGAAATTGATCAAACATATGATCAAGATGAATTGATAATTTTTAGGGATTCTAATGTGAAAGTTGGAAACAAGGAGAAAGGAATAGTAATTGAAAAATTTGGCCTTGGGGACAGAAATTTAGCTGGAAAGAAATTTGCTAGACTTGTTCATAGTAAATACCATTTTTAACAACACAAAAGGCAACTATGCACATGGGCTTCTCCAAATAGAATACACAGAAATAGAATTGTTACAACTGTGGGAAGAATGATGGGGAACCTTAATAGGAGCAGCTAAAATGAGGCGCAGGGACAGAATATCATATGTAAGTTAAAGTTGAAGTTGAAAAAAAATTAAAACAAGTCCATGATAGGAAATAGATAATCTTTAGTATATCCCACCTGAATTTTTAGAAGATGTCAAGAATAGATTTGACTTATTGAACACTAATGACAGAAGACCTGTGGAACCATGGGATGACATCAAGAACTTCATAAATAAAGAAGTAAAATGTCATTATAAAGACCAAAGTGGATTTCGGAAGGGACTCTGAAAGTTGCTCTTGATCCGAGAGTAGGTAAAGCAAATGGAAGAAATGATGAAGTAAAAAAGCTAGGCAGAAATTTTCAAAGGACAGCTTGAAAAAACTAAATAAAGTATTATAATGAAATATAAATCCAGAGAGGAAGGCTAGGCTCTGCCTACCTTAAGCTGAAGAGCTAAGAGGGGGGGAAAATCAAGCTTCAAGTGGCAATATTGAAAGATTCTTTGGGCAAAATGTTGAATGATGTGGGAAGCATCAAAAGAAGATGGAAGGAATGCGTGGAGTCACTGCACCAAAAAGAACTATTCAGCATTCCACCATTTCAGAAGGTAGCATAGGATCAAGAACCAATGGTACTGACAGAAGAAGTCCACGCTGCACTGAAAGCATTGGCCAAAAATAAGGCTCCAGAAAGTGATGCAATGACCCATTGAAATATTCCAATAAGTCCATGAAGCTCTGCACGCACTCACTCAACTATGCCGAAAAATTTAGAAGACAGCTATGTCTCGTGTACTTGGGGCATGTTATCAAGCGAGATCAGTAGCTGTAAAGGGACTTCCTGCTTGGTAAAGTTGGAGGAGCATCAATATGGAAGAAGGCAATCAAGGAGATGGTGGGATTGACACAGTGGCTGCAACAATGGCCTCCAGCCAAACAACGAAGGTGAGGATGGCGCAGGACCGGGCAGTGTTTCGTTCTGTTGTTCACAGGGTTGCTGCGTCAGAGCCAACTTAATGGCACTTCACATCAACAAGAACATGTAAACATCTTTAGGAGTCACTTCTAGAATTAGGAGGCAATAGGTCAGGCAGAAATCTGACAGGCGAGGTACCAAAGAGAAGCTGAAGTCGGTGTCTCGGCCTTGCAAGGCATTTCCCCGTGGGAGCAGCTGTGGACGCAGGTAGCACAGAAGGGCGTGCCTGCGGGGTTGGGTGGATCAGAGAAGGTGTTGTTAGTGGTGGTTATCACTGAGTCAGCTCTGACTCATGGGAAGCGTACATCTAACAGAATGAAACATTGTCTAGTCCTGTGCCATCCTAACAATCGTTGGTATGTTTGACCCATTACTGTAGCTCTGTGTCTCTCCATCTCAAGGAGATTCCTCTCATTGTCACTGCCCCTCCAGTAGCACAAGGGATGGTAATTGGTCTTTCCTAATGGCATGTCCAGGGTAGGCCAGACAAAATCTCACTATCTTCACTTTTAAGCATTGCTTTGGTGGCCTTTCCCCAAAATTGGTTTCTCAGTTCTCCTGGAAGTCCACTGAATATTCTTCACTAACATCGAAATCCAAAGGTGTTCCTTCTTCTTCCATCTTCGTTTTCCATTGTCTAGATTTCTCGTGCATCTGAAGCCACTGAAAAGACCCTGGCTTGGACCAGGCATACAGTATCCATGAAAGGGACCAAACCCAAACCAAACCCACCCCTCTGTGATAGAGTCAATGCCAACTTTTCGTCACCCGAGAGGACAGTAAGTCTCGCAAGTTTCCAAGATGACAGGTGTTTCTCACAGCAGACAGCCTCCTCTTTCTCTTGAGGAGCGATTGGTGAATCCCAACAGCGGACCTGACAGTAAACCTCTACTCTTCAAGGCTCCTTTCGGACTCACGTTGTTGTCGTGAGGTGCCATCAAGTTGGTTCTGACCCAGAGCACCTCCATGCACAGCAAAATGAAACACGGCCCAGTCCTCACAATTGTTCCTGTGCTTGAGCCCATAATTGCAGCCAGTGTCAATTCCTCTCCTTAAGGGCCTTCCTCTTTTTTGATGATCCTCTCCTCCTCCAGGGACTGGTCTCTCCTGACAACATGTGCAACGTACGTAAGACAAAGTCTTGCCATCTGTGCCTGTAAGGAGCACGGATGGCTGTCCTTCGTGCAAGACAAATCAGTTTGTCCCTTCAGCAGTCTGTGGTACTTTCAGTATTCTTCTCCAGCAACACAATTCAAGTGCCTTCCTTCTTCAGTCTTCTGTATTCAACATCCACCTTTGACTGAGAGCTATACGGTCTTTAAAGCCACAACTTGAAACAGTTAAAACCTTGTCAGCAGATTCCCCCCTATGATGCATGCTGGACCTGATCTGAGCTTCCAAAATTTTCCATAGTTTTGGTTTGTATTGTTTTGTTTACATATATTTGGGGGTATCTCAGAAGAGTTCGGTCATGGGGGGTCACCCTCTTGGCATTGTGTTATGTTTTTTCATTTATCGGTATATGAAACCCAGGATTGATGAACCTATAGAGATAGCAAGTAGAAGAAGGGATTGGTGGGGGGGTGGAGGGGAGGGTAGTGGGAAGGGTGGAGAGGGGACGATGTTAAGGAGTCCATGTAGATAAGAAATATTTGGAAACGGATTGTGGTAGCAAATGTATCATTCTGTTGGACGTGATTGAATGATGGAATGAGATTCTATATGTATTAATTCCCAATGAATAATAATTTTAAAATTAAATTAAATTTAAAATAATAATAAATAAATCCACAGCTTGAGGTATTTCTGTTCGGGTAGCAAGAGGAGTCAAAGGCAAGAGGCTGTGTAGAGTGTGCGCCCCACGGTATAACTGTCATCAGGATGCGCTCATCACGGCCTATGGGCCAGTCCAGGAGGATGGGCAGTGGTCTGCTGTCCCCTTAGCCTTCAGTCCCCTTCTTCTGCTAACAGTACTTTCGTTTTCCCTGGGGGGCACTCAGCCCTCTCTGGCCTCACTCATACGTGTTGGATAATACGCTCTCCTCCAGGGAGGACTCGGCTGCACCTGACTTAAATCCATCAGGATATCGCCCCCCATCCTGGACACATTTAGCGATGAACATTTAACCCAGTTTGAACAAAAGGGCTGAGGTTCTTCAAACCTTCATAGGAGCTACTTGGAAGACATATCTTCCGCGAGACAGTGTGGTTTCAGAGTGTGAAGTCTGACACTGCTGGAGCTATTTTCTACCAGAGGCAAGAGTCAGGGGACAACCTTGTGATGCCCAAGAAGAAGCTGACACCATGGGAAACAGAAGGAAAGAAAGGAAGCCCTCGGTGGCATCAGTGATGTTCTGGAGCAAGCTTGCCTGGTGCCATCCCAATGTCAGTTGTGGTAGTTAGACTTTATGCCAACTTGCACTTGAGTGGGATGGAATCCAACATGTCCTTCAGGTCACAGTCTGAGGATGGCTTCTGGGAGGTGGGACCGTTTTTATAAGAGAGACCCTCCTCCCTCCCGCGGCCTCTTCGCCTTCCTGCATGCGATAGCTCTGTGCTGCCTCCGGGGTCAGAGCCTGTGGGCTGCCTGACCCTGTGCACTGTTGGGCTCTGCCATGTTTCCACTGACCTTCATCCATGCCACTCAGCACCCTGTGATCTCCCTGCTTCCCACATCGCCTTCCTTTTGGCCTGCAGCTACATGGGTCTGCAGAGGGGCCCTGGGCAGGCCTTGGGCCCATGGGCTTAAGTTGGCCTAGACTGGGAAGCCTTCTCGGTATGTTTGCTTCTGGGTGTCAAGCTCTTTCTTAAACAAATGTGGGTGTCACTGATTCTGATTGTCTCGACAACCCAGCCTAACACATCAGTTTTTTCAGATGTGCAGACAAATAAATGGGTCCCTTCTACCAGGGAAGCCAGTTTGGGTTGGGTTTTTGTTGTGGCGATGGTGGTTGTTACTTTTTTTTTAAATCATTGTATTGGGGCTCATAGATCTCTGATCACAATCCATACACACATCCATGGTGTCGAGCACATTTGTACATTTGCTGCCATCATCATTCTCAAAACATTTGCTTTCTGCTTGAGCCCTTGGTATCAGCTCCTCACTTTTTCCCTTCCCTCCCCACTCCTCTTCCTCATGAACCCTTGGTAATTTGTAAATTATTATTATTTTGTCATGTCTTACCCACTCCCTTCACCCACTTTTCTGTAGCCCGTCCCCCTGGAAGGAGGTAATATGTAGATCTTTGTAATCGGTGGTTGTTACTCACAGCCTAGAAGACGCTGCTTCATTGGTCCTTGCCTTTTCTAGTGCTGGGGGCCTCTTTCCTAGAAGGAGAGGAGCCGAGTCAGCAGATTTAATGGCTTGGTAGCTGTTCTGGAACAAGGTCCAGAGCAGAGGCGTGGGGCTGTTGGCCAGAATGAGTTCCAGGCGTTCTTGGAGACGTCAACAGTCCATCTTCTCCCTTCTCCCATCGTCTATCGGGAGTTGGCTGGAAATGTGAATCCCCCACACAGGCCAGGAAATAGCACATGGCTGGAATCCAGGGCCTGGCCAGCAGAGCACATCAGCAGCAGCATGAGCCCCAGGTTGGGGGTGGAAGTCCCTCGTGGACGTGACCATGGCATACCATGTCTTAGATGGAGGCCCTCTTGTGCCCCAGTCCTACCTCTGGGGACAGTCTAAGGTGAGCCCTGAATGTCAAACTCACTGAGCCAGGACTCATGAGACCTGAAGCACATGGCACAGGGTCTCCTGGTAGCAGGATCTGAGGATCACCTGAGGAGCCCTGGTGGCACAGTGGTTATGAGTGGGTTGCAAACTACAAGGTCAGCAGTTTGAATCCGCCGGCAGCTTCACAGGAGAAAGATGAGCCTTTGTCCTCCTGTCAAGAATTATAGTCTTGGAAATCCACGGGGGTAGTTCTACCTTGTCCTATAGAGTCACTGGAAGACAGAATCAGCTCAATAGCAGGGGGTGGGTTGAGAAAGGAAGATGAGCAAGGGGAGGATGGAGACACAGCCAAGAACCAGCACCTCCAAAGGGCTGGGCCAGCTCAAGGGCAAGTCCGGCAATAGCAGCACAAGGAGTTCAAGAGGGCTCTCCACCCACAGGTTGGTCTGGTCAGGGCAGAGTCCCAGCCCCCTGTTCAGCTCGAACACAGAGCAGGAGAGTGATCTCATAGAAGTCACTTCATCTCCTGCAGGTGTCGTGCCCCCATCTGGGAAGTGGGAGATGGCATCCTGACAAGTTGCTTTGAGGACAGTGGTGGTTCTGTGGTCGAACTCTTGTGCCCCCTGAGGGAGACTCAGCTTCCATTTCAGGCCAACAGCCCTCACACACAGCCCCCACTCACCTGTCAGGGGATGCATGTGGGTTTCTCTGGATAGCTTTCAGGGGGGCTTCGAGAACAAGACAGCCTGGGAAGAAAAGGTGGGCAGTCTACTTTCAGAACTCAGCTCATGAAAG
>NW_022111369.1:94765236-94766356 GCF_000313985.2 Echinops telfairi | reverse complement strand
GGCAACCAGGCTGATGGAGGGATATGAGGAAAAACAAAAGATCTGGGGGTCTTTATCCATCCTTCTGTGTCTCAGAACTTCTGTAGCCAAGCAAATGCCCCAGAGTTCTCATTCACGTGTTTTGGTATTTTGTTATTAAAAGTGAAACTAAAAATACTTTTTAAAGGAGACTATTCTCTCGTGGCCCATGACTCCTCCCTGTACATCATGAGAGACAACAGGGCAGAACAGCTAAGCATGTCCAGGAGGCAGGCAGCCAGGAGGAGGACCTGGACCTTCCTCCTAGAAGCTGTGTGACCCTGGATATGGTCTCCAACCTCTCTGTGCCTTCCGCTCCTGACTTAGGAGAGGGAGGATGCTGGTCACGTGAGTCAGCACTCTGTGCTTGCCAGGCTCCTGGAAACAAGCCTTGGTAAATGCCACACCAAACCCCAAATCAAACCCACTGCCATCGAATCCATTCCAACTCGTGGCAAGTCTATAGGGCACGAAATTACTCCTCTGGGTTTCCAACACTTCAAAGCCCTACGGAAGAGGCAGAGCCCTCTTTCTCCCATAGAGAGGTTGGTGGGTTCGAACTCTTGACCTGGCGGTTAGCAGCGCGGGGCATTGTCCATTACACCACCAAAGTGCCTTTTAAGTGTCACAGAGTTGGCCACGTTGCTTACCATGGCCTCGGTCCATCTCTCCCCATCTGCTGAAGCCCTCCCCCACATCCAGTGTGGACACAGCTGCTGGGGCTCACCACGTCCATTTCAACACGTGTGACAGAGCAGAACTGGGCTGTCTTCTGTACAAGAACAGCTCAGGTCTTTTTTCTCTTGGAGCCACTGGGTGGGTTCAAACCGACAACCCTTTGGTTGTCAGCCAAGCACTTAACCATTGGGCCACCAGGGACACAGAGGCCTCCTTAATGGTCTGTGAGAGTTCAGACTGTGGCATGAACCATGCATTTGCCAACAGCTTAATCTGTCCACTAGGATTCTTTTGGTTACAAGCAACAGCTGTACACGTGCCCTAGACGGACATCAGCAGAAAGGGGATTTTATGAGCCACCTGACTGCAGAGCGCATAGCTGGGCTCAGAGATTCCAGGGATGAGGTCAGCGTCTGGTGTCACC
>NW_022111369.1:94752587-94765136 GCF_000313985.2 Echinops telfairi | reverse complement strand
TAGAAGCTATGTGACCCTGGATATGGTCTCCAACCTCTCTGTGCCTTCCACTCCTGACTTAGGAGAGGGAGGATGCTGGTCACGTGAGTCAGCACTCTGTGCTTGCCAGGCTCCTGGAAACAAGCCTTGGTAAATGCCACACCAAACCCCAAAGCAAACCCACTGCCATCGAATCCATTCCGACTCGTGGCAAGTCTATAGGGCACGAAATTACTCCTCTGGGTTTCCAACACTTTAAAGCTCTACGGAAGAAGGCAGAGCCCTCTTTCTCCCATAGAGAGGTTAGTGGGTTCGAACTCCTGACCTGGCGGTTAGCAGCGCAGCATTGTCCATTACACCACCAAAGTGCCTTTTAAGTGTCACGGAGTTGGCCACTTTGCTTACCATGGCCTCAGTCCATCTCTCCCCATCTGCTGAAGCCCTCCCCCACATCCAGGGTGGACACAGCTGCTGGGGCTCACCACGTCCACTGCAACACGTGTGACAGAGCAGAACTGCCCCATCAGACCCCTGGGCTGGCATCTGTACAAGAACAGCTCAGGTCTTTTGTCTCTTGGAGCCGCTGGGTGAGTTCAAACCGACAACCCTTTGGTTGTCAGCCAAGCACTTAACCGTTGGGCCACCAGGGACACAGAGGCCTCCTTAATGGTCTGTGAGAGCTCAGACTGTGGCATGAACCACGCATTTGCCAACAGCTTAATCTGTCCACTAGGATTCTTTTGGTTACAAGCAACAGCTGTACACGTGCCCTAGACGGACATCAGCAGAAAGGGGATTTTACGAGCCACCTGACTGCAGAGCGCATAGCTGGGCTCAGAGAGTCCAGGGATGAGGTCAGCGTCTGGTGTCACCCTCTCTCAACAACGGCACTCCCCTCGGTGTGTGGACGCCGTTCTCAGGAAGCTGCCTAGTCCCAGTCACAAAATGGCAGCCAACCTCATCCAGCGACACTTCCCCAACACCTGGCAATTTCTGAGGACAGGGCAAAGTCGACTTCCCTGGACACTCAGTTGCCAATCAAATCGCATGACCTCTGATGGGTCGCGCTTGGTCATGTGATACTCACTCAAGATTTGAGTGGCTAGGTCTGGGTCAAATTCCACCCCAAGCACGAGGGGTGCTTGTTTGAGGACCTCAGGAGAAAATAATGAGGGGCATCATGGGAATTCCATGATGGAATTTTCCCCTTCCATGTGGAAGGAGGAAGGGGGAAAAAAACCCAAAACCCACTGTCGTCAAATCAACCTCAACTCATAGCAACCCAATTAAACAGAGTGGGACTGTTTCAGGGGTCTCCTAGATTGTCGGTGTTCACTGGCACAGACACCCACCCCCATCCGCCGCCCTTGCAGCTTGGCCTCCAGCTGGGTGGCTAGCAGCCCACCGCCTAACCTACAATGATGCCAGCAGGGCCTAAAACACATCCTGTCCTCCTCTCTGACCACTCTGTGGCCCAGACCCTCCGGACCCACAATCCCCTCTTTTGTCAGACAAATCCCTGTCCCCCTGGATGTCAAGAAGATCCGGAAGAACAAGCCTGGAGCTCAGTGAGGAATCAGTGCGTCATGAGCGCACTCTCCTCCCGGAAGCAATGGCTCTCTCAGCCTGAGCAGTGGCTGGCTCTAGGCGAAGATCTTTTCAGGGAGAGAAAGCAATGGCAGGCCAGGGGCTTCCTGGTGCCTTCCTGAGCCTGAACAGGGACAACAGGCTGGGGACACACCTGAGGTCAGGAACTGGCCAACCCCAAGGGGCGCGCCAACCCAAACTTTACTAAGTCAACCACCCCAGCTCGTCTCTGCCTACACAGGTAGCCCACACCACCATCCATATAAGGCCCCAAGCTGTGCCCGGAATTTGCATGCCCAGTGTTTATATCGATTAGAACATCTCTGTTGACTTGCAGCTTAAACCTCGTATGCCTCGCAGTCCACCATAGTGTAGCGTTCTGTTTCACGATGTCCCTTGCCAAGGCTAAGGGGCTCTGTCAGCTCCTGGGAGAGGAGGGTTCCCCTTTCAGGGCATGGACCGCCCAGCCCAGAGCAGCAGAGCCCTGTTACTGAGGGCATCTGTCCTGTGTGCTTTTTCCAGAAGTGCAGATGTGAACGTTCACCAGGCCACATCTTTTGTTCTGCTCAGCTGGCAGCCCGGCTGGTGGAACAGCTGCGGCAGGCTGGGGCGCCCCGCAGGGAGAGAGGGTGAGAGAAGAAAAGTCAAATGCAGCCCTGGAGGGTCAGACGGACAGACGGATGCTACGGCGGCACGCAGGGGCCTCCAGGGATTGACACCCTTCCTAGGACTCACACTCCCATCAGACAGGGGCACGATGGGACCCGGTTCAGTGAGGTTGCCTCTGTGGAGCTTGTCCTAGATGGCCAGGGGATGACTCAAAGGGGTGGTGACTTTGGTGGTTTCTGCCTGCTGTCAGAGCAGACTGGGACCTGCCTGGCCAGGGAAGCGCTAGCTCCCTAGAGGCAGTGTCTAACCCACAGCAGGTCCATGTTTGACATCCCATGTCAGACACCCTCATCTGTCCCCCATGCAGTCTGACCTCCCTTGCAGGGTTCCACCAGGAGCCCTGGTGGCACAGTGGGTCCTGGGTGGCGCTGCTAACAGAGAGGTTGGTGGCTGAACCACTCTGTAGGAGACAGATGTGACCATCTGATTCTGTAAAAATTTGTAGCCTTGGCAACGCTCAGAGGCAGTTCTCCTCTGCCCCCTACTGTGGCTCTGGGTCCAAATCAACTAGACAACAGGAGGTTAGAGGGGGCCATGGAGGGAGAGTGGTTGAATGCTTGCCTTCCACCCTGAGACCCTAGTTCGAGTTCCAATGGACCTCATGGGCAGCCACCACACGTTGATGCTGTGACACTGACTGTTGTTATGATGCTGAACGGGTGCCAGCAAGCATCTAAACTAAAAGACACTAGGATGAAAGGCCTGGCCATCTCTTTGTACCCCCAAAAGCATGCACCAGTGAAAACCCTACAGCTCTCAATGGTCCATCCTATCTGCAGTAGGCCGCGGGAATGGTGTGAGACCTAACACACTCTGTTGGGTTATGGGGGAACCATGAGTTGGGGGCCAACATGGTGGAGCTAACAGCAACCACCCCTACAGGACAAGGCAGGTGTTCCCCTGTTATCCAAACTTACCATTTCCTGTACTGGGAATCACATGTGGAGAAAAGACATCTCCGACGTGTTTTCCTATTGGATGGCCACCTCCAACTTTACACCCAAATTAAGTTCAGCTAGCCGTGCATGCAATCCAATGTCGTGACCCCACAAACTAAACCACAGCCAGTGGATTCCGACTCAGAGGAGAAGTGCTCCTGAGACTGCACACCTTTACCAGCAGACCGCATCATCTTACTCTGACCAAACACCATTAAGTAAATGGAAAAAGGCAGCAGGCATGAAGAGTCACCCAGATGGATCCCCTTTCACCATCTCCCCTGTCTGGGGAAGCTGGACATTGACCATGGAAGACCGGAGGCGAACCGGTGCATTTCCGTTGTGATGCTGAGAAAGAATGCTGAAAGGACGACGGACCACCAGATGAACCAACACCTCTGTCTGGAGGAGGTACAGTCAGAATGCAAGACTTCATCTCAAGTACTTTGGACATTGCTCAGGCGCGATCCCTGAAGAAGGGCATCGTGCTTAGTCAAGTGGAGGGTCCGTGAAAAAGAGGAAGGCCCTGGAGAAGATGGATGGACACAGTGGCTGCGACAATGAGATCCAGCACAGGGGCAATGGTGAGGATGGCGCCGGCCTGGGCAGTGTCTTGCTCTGTTGTATGTGAGGTCGCGATGGGTCAGAACCGACTCACTGGCACCTAACAATGACACCTACCTCATTGGCCCAAGCCATTATGCTCTCTCACCTGGGCCAACTCAAGAGCCTAGTCTCCCTACTTCCACGTTGGACATCCACCCACCCACTGAGTTGATTTTCAAGATAGCAGTCAGAGTGATCTTGTTAACCCATACGTCCTATCATGCTTCTCCTGTGCTCAAAACCCTCCTGTGGGTTCCCATCTCAAGGTAAAAGCCAAAGTCCTCACATGCTTGACTTCAAGGGTCCTTATGAGATGTGGGTGCCATCCACGCGGGGGAAACGATGCTGCCATTGAGTTGATTTGGACATGGGGCAACCCTACAGGATAGGGTAGAGCTGCCCCACAGTTCCTGAGGCTGTGAATCTTTATGAGAATAGGCAACCTCAACTTTCTCCCAAGGAGAGGTTGCTGGGTTTAACTGCTGACCTTGATGTTAACAGCCCAAAATATAACCCACTATGGCACCAGGGCCCCTTCTGGAAGTGAAGCTGCCCTGAGAGTGAGTCCTTGGACCCCAGCAGAGTCCACCCAGCCACCCCTGGCGGAGTGCCGATAGGTGGCCTGGTTGGGCTTGTCGGACTGGCAGTGATGTTTAAATAAACAGCCGCTGCTTTTTCAAGCTGCTCCAATTGAGGTGGTCTGTATCACAGCAGTGGAGCGTCGTGAAGATCTCACACTACAAATAATAATAGTGAATAGCTCAACTTGCCACGGTCACTCTGGTAGAAAAACTGCAAGGAGAAGACAACGGGGGAAGGTTATGCATTTCATTTTTAAAGGCCTGTAGAAATGATAACAATGTTTTTCAATATATAGGGGATCCATAAAATACCCCCATCACTTCCATTTTGAATAAATTCACTTCTATAACTTCATTTCCGCTGGGGCCAGTTGGCCGTTGAGTCCGTTTCAGCACATGCTGACCCCACGTGTGCAGGGTAGAACTGTGTTCTATAGAGTTTCCAAAGCTGTTGCCTGGCCAAAGCAGATTGCCAGGTCTTTCTGCTGAGGCACCATTGGGTGGGTTTGAGCTACCCTCTTTTTGCTATTTGTCAAATGCTCAACTCAAGAGGTAAATAAAGTGATTTATTTATTCTAATGTCTTTACAGAGAAAACGCACTGTCATCAAGTGAATTCTGACCCATAGCGACCCCATGGGTGTTCCCAAGGCCGTAACTCTCAACGGGCGTAGAAAGCCTCATCTTTCTCCTGCAGAGTGGCTGGTGGTTTTGAGCTGCTGACCTTGCTGCCTAGTCATTTATCCCTAAAGCCCACCTCTTTCTGAAGTAGGCATTATCTTCCCAGCCTGTGTTAGTCCGGATTGACTAGAGAAACAAATCCAGAGATGCTCATATAGATGTAAGAGAGAGCCTTATATCAAAAAGTAATTTTAAATTGAGAAAACCTCCCAACCCAGTCCGTATCAAATCCATAAGTCTGATATTAGCCCATATGTCCAATACCAGTCCATAAATTCCTCTCAGTGTTACGCAGCACATGCAATGATGCTGAATGCAGGAAGAACACAAGCCAGTCAGTAGAAAGTCTTGTGGGTCCAATGGTGGTGGAAGCATATCCACGTGGCTCCTCTAGCTGAGTGTGTCTCAACAGCAGGAAAGGGAAGGCAAAGAGAGAGTGGGTCCAGCTTCCAGTGAGCTATTTATCTCCATCGTGCCTCCAAAGGAGGTCATCAGGTTGCGACTGGATTGACAAGCTAAACTCTACCCTTTCACTCTTAATACCCTCAAGTTGACAGGACTACCACACAGTCCCAGGGAAGGTGTGGACAGAGGTATCATGCAGCAAGAAACCTAGTAAGTTCATTGTTAGGCTGAGCGACTGAGAGCTCAGTCCTGGTGGCTGAGGTCATTTGGACGTCAAGTTCTGGATTTGGGTTGGGTTGGGTTGATTTAGGTGGTTAGCCTTGGGTTTACCTCAGCCAAGTACTGATGCAGCTTCACGGTATGTAGCTTGGGGATCATCGAGTTCCTGGAGACTGCTTCAGCCTAGGGAAGCCAGATGGTGCAGTCATCGAAGCTGGTTTCAGTCTCCCTCCCTTCACTTGGCTCCTGCACACATCTCTGTGGGTCCCTAGTAAAACGCATGTCTCTCTCTGGCCCTTGCCCGCAGCACAGGTCTAATCAGCACAACTACTCTGAGCCTTCAGGCAACGCGACATTCATGGTATTTTGTGAAGCTCCTCTCTTGAGCCTAGCATTGATATTTTGAGGTTAAATACAAGTGTGATTGTTGTTGGTAAGTGCTGTTGCCTCTGATTCATAGTGCCCTTATATAGAATAGAACGAAACAAAACACTGCACACGCCTACACGAGGCTCACAATTGTTAGGTTGGAGCCCATTGTTACAGTCGCTGTGTCAAGCCATCTCACTAAGGGTCTTCCTCTGTTTGGCTACCCTTCTGCTTCACCAAGCATGATGTCCTTCTCAAGAGGCTGATCTTTCTTGATGACATGTCCAAAGTATATGGGACAAAGTCTCACATCCTCACTTCTAAGGAGCATTCTGGCTGTACTTTCTCAAAGACAAATGAGTGGGTTCTTCTGGCCGTCATGGTACTTTCAATATTCTTTGCCAGCACCCTAATTCAAATGCATCGATTCTTCTGAGGTCTTCCTATTCATTGCAATAGTTTACATTCTTTTGACTTTCACTTCATCTTTTTGGCTTCAATGGTGCTTCCCAGCCTGTCAGTACCATTTGAGCCTCAGCTGGAACACCTGCCATGCAAGCTGCTCCTCCTGTCCTTAGGTCACCTGGAAATTTGTCCAGTGTGCACTGGATGTTTCCATTGAGAAAGGCATTATACTTTAAAATTGTTTGAGTAGGTGGTGTTTCCCACAGAATTTCATTTGGTATTTAAAATCCCACAACCATCCCCAGAAGATTAAGATCATGTCCAGCTGACAGGTTGGAACAATCTGAGCAGAAGTTGGGTGACTTTGAGATTAATGGCCATGACTCCACCCAAAGCAAACATGAAGCTCCCAAGGATTGCTTCTTCTCAGTTACGGCACCACAAAGGCACTATCCCGCTCGAATCCAACGCAAATATCTGTCCGGTGTTTATTATTCTAACATGTCAATGTCCTCTTTGAATTTGCCAACATAAGCTCTTAAGAGGATAGGATGGTTTTTGTCATTCGTTAAACAGAATTGGGAGCTTCTAAAATACAGTATGGAGACAAATGGGATGAGTCAGAGAAATATAAAAGAGATCGTTTATAAAATTGTAGCTAAAGTTCAATATCCTTAGCTGACCAGAAAAGAGTTTGGTAAACTGGCCCTAATATTAATGTCCACCTCCCACCCAGCACTTCAACTCCATTCTTCAGGAATTTTCCTGGGCACCTTGTAATCCCATTTGCCATATCTCTCCCCCTGTCACGATACCACCTCTTCAATATGGGTGCTATAGCAAAGTGTGGTAAAGAAACTGGGTGGTGCTTGACTATTTGAAAGAATTGCATCTGGGGGCAGCCATCGAAGTGAGGCATCTACTAAGCCTACACAGAAGAAGCACAACAGCCTGTGTGATCCAAGGACTACATGTAATAAAATCCAAATCCAAAGGAAGGAATGGTATCACAGTTTAAATTGTGAACACCCAGGTTGAAGAAGACTAGGTTGATGACAGGGGGAGCCCAAAATCCATTTGCAGGATCTACTTAGGGATTAAGCCTCCAGTGAATCCCTTCTGACCATAAACCATGGAGGTGAATCACCTTGCTATAATGCACAATGCAGTGGTTTTTTTGTTTTGTTGTGTTGTTATGTTTTTTGCAATTTTTGTAGGTTTTTCTGTATATGGTATCCAGGATAGGTTAAAACTATATAGGTAGCGACTGCATGGATGGTTTCTTACAGAACGTGACAGGGAAGGTTAGGAGGAAATGGGGAGTGGATAACAATGAATCCAAGAGAGAAGAAAATGTTCTAAAATTGATGATGGAGATGACTGTACAATTCTTGTAATGTGGTTGAACTATTGAATTATATGAGGTATGAATTATATGTCAGTAAAACTGTTTTTCTGAAAGAAGATAGCCTGGTTCAAATAGCCACCTGAACAAATCTTATTCATCTTTGACCTCCCAGCTCAAAGCCTTCTCTTCTCTGGGAACCACTGCCTCCCCTCTCTTGCTGGCCACTGCCTCACACTTCAGCTGCACTCAGTGTATCTCCACTGAGAACAATTGTTTCAGAGTTTCTGATTCACGTAGCTGCAGGTTGGTCTTCTGGCCTGCTCCATAGCTCCTCAAAGGAAGAAAATGGATCTTTTCATCTTTGTAGCCTTGGCTTCTTGAACAGAGCCAGGCAAGCTGCAAGGACCATTAGAAGTTTGTTAGGTGAAACAATGACTAAGTTAGTATTATGGGCAAGGCAAAGACATTCAATAGAACGGCATATTCCTTAAAGAGTATAATTAAAAATCCAGGGGAAGATGGTCATTAAGCACACACATGCACACATACCCAATTCCATCCAAAGGATGCCACCCAATGGGGAAACTGAGGCATCTGCTGCTGTGGCTCATGATGGTCCGTCCTGGATTCAGATCCAAGGACAAGAGCGACACAAAGAAGACTCAATAAGAAACAGTGAGAAGATCAGCGCTGCTTCTGGTAGTCAGGCTGGGAAGTAGGGAGACTTCTCTCCAAAAGCCTGCCAGCGTTGCTGTTCAGGGCCATCAAGTTGTTTCAATGCTCGGTGCTGCTCCACTCAACAGGGCAAAGCACTGCCCAGCATTGTGTGTCTTGGAAGAAGTATATCCAGACTGCTCCTTAGAAGTAAGGATGTGGAGACTTGGTCTCATGTACTTTGGACATGTTATGCAGAGAGACCCGTTCCTGGGAAAGGACATCATGCTTGGTGGAGTGGAACGGTAGCAAAGAGAAGAAGACTCTCAATGAGATGGACCGGCCCAGTAGCTGCAACAATGGGTTCAAACAGGAACTGTGAGGACGGTGCAGGACCAGGCAGTGTTTCGTTCCACCGGACCTGGGTTGCTATGAGTTGGAACTGAATTGATGGCACTAAATGGATTTAGACCACCACCACCAAAGTATGTTAACCACGTGCATATCTATTTAACAAATATCATACAACACTCACTATGTGCCAGACACCTTCAAAGACATGAACTCATTTAACCCTTGTAACAAGAAGCCTTGATGGCATCGTGGGTAATACATTGGGTTGCTAACTGTAAGATCAGAAGTTCAAAACCACCAGACACTCCTTGGGAGAAAAATGAGGCTGTCTACTCTCATAAAGAGTTACACTCTCAGAACTCCACAGGAGTAGTTCTACCCTGACTTACAGGGTCACTATGAGTCAGCAAAGAGCCCTGGTGGCACAGTGGTTGTGCACTGGGCTGCGATCTGCAAAGTGGGCAATTCGAAACTATCAGCCGCTCCTCAGGAGAAACACAGGGCTTTCCACTCTGGTAAACAGCTGCAGTCTCAAGAATGCAAAGGGGCAGTTCTACCTTGCTGTTGAGGGTCTCCTTGAGCCACCATCAACTCAATGCTAGTAAGTGTGGATCTGAATTTATGAGTCAGAATAACTAGATGGCTGAAAGCTTGTGACCCTCATAACAGAACGAGGGATACAACTTGACTGACCAGTTTTTGGCAAAAAAAAAAGCATGCCTCTCTTGCTCTCCCCACCGCCCCCACCCCCCTCCACACACACACACCTTACTCACCTGACCTAGGTCCATGCAATTTCTTTTTGTTTCCAAGAGGGACATGAAAGGACAGCAATTTGATGATGTAGAAGTGAAGAAAAAAATGAGGGAGATGCTGTCAGCCATCCAAACCAGTTTGAAAAATGTTTCCAAGAATGGAATCACAGATTTGACTAATGTATTCCATATATACTCGAATATAAGCCGACCCGAA
The DNA here is from genome assembly GCF_000313985.2 of Echinops telfairi. Classification (NCBI taxonomy): domain Eukaryota; kingdom Metazoa; phylum Chordata; class Mammalia; order Afrosoricida; family Tenrecidae; genus Echinops; species Echinops telfairi. The sequence continues at coordinate 94,755,370 of NW_022111369.1, read as the reverse complement.
TAATAGCTGAGGCACCTAATTTTACCACAGAAACTGCATTAAAATTATGCTGAAAAACTTGGCTTATACACGAGTATATACAGTAAGTGTAATAGAGAGTACTTTGAAGGTGATAAGGTTGTTTTGTAAAAAAAAATGAAATATTTAGCTTTGAAAAATAAATTCTGGTTTTTGGGTACCCCACCACCACCACCTGTCTGTCCAACATGAGATGAAGTCTTTCCATTCTTGCCAAAAGGAGAATTCTGACTGTACGTCTTCCAAGACACATGTGTTTGTTCTTTTGGCGGTCCATGATACTTTGAATATTCTCCGCTGACACCATAGTTCAAATGTATTAATGTTTCCTTCGTCTTCCTTATTCAGTGACCCACTTTCACCATGGCTTGGGTCAGACATACCTTAGTCCTCAAAATAACATCCTTGCCTTTCAACATTTAAAGGTCTTGTGCAGTCAGTTATGCATTGGGTCGCTAACCACAAGGTTAGCAGTTCTAAACCACCAGCCACTTGACAGGAGAAAAGTCAGGCTTTCTAGTCTCCTAAAGAGTTACAATCTTGGAAACCCACAGATGCAGCTTCTACTTTGTCCTGTAGGGGCCGCTATGAGTCAGTATCAACTCCGTGGCAGAGTATATTCATATAAAAACTCAAAACTCACTGCCATTGCAAGTCAATGCCAACTCCAAGCAACCCTATAGGACAGGGTAGAACTGCCTCTGTGGGTTTCTGGGACCATAACTCTATTTTTAAAAATCATTTTATTGGGGGCTCTTACAGCTCTTAGAACATTCCATGTGGGATGCAGAAAGGTTTTTCCCCAGGTTGTCACCTGCTTGCTAGCTCACTGTGTAGTCAGCTACTTAGAGGTATTTTCCCTGAGGGCATTCAGCCACAAAGAGCAATCAGACTCTACTGTCTGTCCCACCCTAGGTGGGGCTGACACCCTATTGAGAAGGATAGTGATTGTTTCCCTGGAGAGCCCCGAGAAAAGGTCAAGCCCCCTCAAGGACAACTAAGGTTAGGCTGCCATCTTGAGTCTAGGACCCGCCCATCTTGTTACATGTGTACCCCTCCCTTTCCCATCGCATGTACACCCCTAAATCATCCCACTCTCATTGCTTGTATTGCCTATTGTACAACCCCTTCCTGTGGCGTACATGGTTACCCGTGATCAGTGGGGCTTGCACACCCCCAAGTATATATAAGTCTTGGTTAGAAGTATATTCCCTCAAAAAAAAAGAAAGAAATATATTCCTCCTCTGCTCGGAGTTAGCTGCTGAGATCATGGCTGTCCCAGAGGTGACCACGTTACCATAAAATGTGTCTGTCTCCTTTATTTTATCTCCTCTCTTACCTCTCCTATTCTCTATGACTGTACTATAATCTTTATAATACATTATAACCGCACAGTTGCTCCTGCGGACCCCCCACGGTTGTTAGAGGCTGGTTACTTTAACAATCCCATACATCAATTGTATCAAACATATTTGTACATATGTTGTCATCATTTTCTAAACGTTTATTTTCTATTGAGCCCTTGGTATCAGATCTTTTTTTACCTCCCACTCTGGTGACCCCTTGATAAACTATAAATTATTATTGCTTTCATATCTTACAGTGACCGCTGTCTCCCTTCCCTCACATTTCTGTTGTTCATCCACTGAGGGCAGGGAGGGAGGGAGGTGGGTTATGCTGCGTTGATCATTACAATCGGTTCCCCCTTCCTCCCCTCCTCTCCCCACCTTTCCCCTACCCTCCTGGGATGGCTACTCCTGTTTCTGTTCCTGAGAGGTTTATCTGACCGGGACTCAAGACCATGTGTTGAGAGCGCTTATCTGTACCAGTGTGCATGCTACAGTCTAGCTGGAACTGAAAGGCACGACTGGGGTCATGACTGGGGGTGAGGAAGCCTCAAAGAACCAGAGGATTCTTGTGTGCTTCATCAGTACTATACTGCACCCTGGTTGACTCATCCCTTCCATGTGACCCTTCTGTGAGGGGATGTCCTATTGTCTACAGATGGGGTTTGGGTCTCTTCTCTGACTCCCCTCGTTCTCAACATGTTTTTTGTTGCTGTTTGGGTGCTTCTGGTCCCTGTTACCTGATTCCGTCACACCTCATGATTGCACAGGCAGATGTGCTTCTATGTGGGCTTGTTGCTTCTCTGCTAGATGGCCACTTGAGAAACTTCTAGCCTTTAAGAGCCCAGATGCTGTATCTTTTGATAGCCGGGCACCATCCACTTTCTTCACCACATTTGCTTTTGCACCCATTTTGTCTTCAGTGATTGTGTCAGGAAGGTGAGCATCACAGAATCCCAGATTATTAGAACAAAGTGTTCTTGCGTTGAGGGAGGACTTGATTAGAGGTCCAAAGTCCTTCCACTTCCTCAATGTATTGGCATATAAATATATGTAAATAGGCCAATACCTCAATTTTTCTATTTAATATATTTACATAAGTGCACACCTATGTTTATACCTCTATGCATAGCTTTGCTTCCTACATCTTTCCTCTGCCTCCTTTTACCTTACTCTTGGCTCACCATCATGTTCACCCTTCTTCTACCTCTCAGCACTTCCTCTCAGCTAGATTGCTGTTGCTCCAACACCACCAGGATCTCTACGTCCTCCTCATTGTTGATGTTAATTCCCTAGTTGTTCCCCTGTCTATGGCGTTGTTTGCTCACCACTCCCTCCCCCACCTCCTCCTCCCCCAAGTCCCTCCAGAACTGTGGTCCCTTTCCTTTCTCCATGGGCTTGCTTCCCATGCCTGTTATA
>NW_022111369.1:94749290-94752100 GCF_000313985.2 Echinops telfairi | reverse complement strand
TGCAGGGACGCCATCCTCGTGGCTGGGTGTGCCAGTAGGGGGTCTAGTCCCTTGTTCTCTCTTTTTCCCTTTTGGTTTGCTTCTGTGCAGGTGTGGCAGGCCGGGCCGTCTCCCCAACCTGTAGGTTTAATGTTGTCCTCTGTAGCACACACTTCTAGGCGAGACTGTAAGTCTGTACGGGCATAGAAGACAGTAGCCCTGTCTCTCCACTGAGGAGAGTCTGGTGCTTTCAAACAGCTAACCTCACAGATTGCAACCTAACACAAAGCCGCTATGCCACCAGGGCTCCTGCTGTTCATGTAAGGGGTGTCTAAAAATGAGTCACTTCTGAGACAATTGTGAGATTGGGCACAGAAGCCAGGAAGCACAATGTGGGGAGCCGGAAGCTACATGGAGATCTCTGAACAGCCCCAACAAGAATACTAGAGTAACTGAGACAAAGATCCCCCCCACCCTCCCACCCCACCCCTGAGAGAGCCCTCCCCAAGAGCCTGAGCCCTGAACTGAGACTTTTCAGGCTCTTACACTGTGTGACTCATAGGGACGCTTTAAGACAGAGAGAACTGCCCTGTGGGCTTTGAGGCTGTAAGTCTTTACAAGAGCAGAGGCCTCCTCTTTCTCCCGAGGAGCAGCTGGTGGTTTCAAACTGCTGCCCCTTGCAGTTAGCATGAGAGCCAGAGTCATTTCCAAGGCAGTCAGTATCTTTTCCTGGTTGTTGTTTTGAAACTGTGAGAAAATGCATTTGTTTGTGATAGACGCCCACCTGTGGCGTTTCTGTCACAGAAGCACGAGGACACAAAGACACTGGTGAGGTAGCTTCTCCTCTGGTCCCCTTTGATGGTCGGAGATGGAGTGCAGCTTTGGACGAGAGTGGGCACGCCTTCCCAGGCGCTAAGATGTGTGTGCTGGTTCGTATTTACCGCTGAACTGGGCATAGAAAATGCCTCTTCCCCTATCTGAGCAGCCCCGAGAATGATGCCAATGAGTTACTGTAATGAACACACTAAAAATAATTTTTGATGATGGAGGGAGTAGAAATTGAGCAATGTTGACCAAGTGGAATGTGGAAATAATACCAAAAAACACCCAAGCAAGGAAGCAGGCAGCCCACCTGGCCTTTGATCTCTCAGTCTTGCCTCAAGGCCTGATCTGGTTCTTTTGTTTGATTCTAACACATCTCCCCACCCACCACCACCACCACCTCCAGGAATTCATGCGTATTCTTTCTGTTTGCACAAATTTTCTGGAGAAAAAACACCATTACCCATGACTAAGGCTAAATCACAGCGTGAATTGATTGCCAGTAAACTGAAAACCTCAGTAATGTACCTACTCCTTCATCATGACCCTTTGAGGCAGTGGTTTTCAACCTTCCTAATGCCGCGACCCTTTAACACAGTTACTCATGTTGTGGTGACCCCCCAACCATAAAATTACTTTTGTTGCTCCTTCATAACTCTAATTTTGCTACTGTGATGAATCAGGTGATCCCTGTGAAAGGGTCGTTTGACCCCCCAAAGGGGTCACGACCCTTAGGTTGAGAACCACGGCTCTGAGAATCTCCAAATTATGGGGAACAGAGTCCATGTTTCTGTGAACCGGCACTACCTTTAAGGTGTGATACCAAATTATTGTTGTAGCCTGCATGCCATTTCTAGGAGTTCATGTTTCTCTTCAGCTTGCTTCATGGACGAGACTGTTTATCATCCCATTTGACTCTCAACCTCATTCTCGGGAGTAGTCCTCTGCCTCTCCATCCATCCTTTTTTACAGAAGAGGAAACCGAGGCACGGAGCAGCGCAGGAGCTTGTTTGAGGTCACACTGCTGCTCGGTGACCGCCCTCTGACGCATAGCCCCTGTTCCTTCCACCCCACCCCACTGACCTCCTGGAATTCAATTTTGCGCTTGGCTTGGAATATCCTCGCTTTTATAAATCTTCTCTGTTTGTTCTGGCCCATCTCCAAAAGAGGCTCCAGCCTGGCCCGAGGAGCCTTCTCCTTTCCTTTGCAAGTAAGTTTTTCCTCTTCTACTCTCTGGAAAAGGTCGCTGGGCAGCCAACTCAGTGAGCAAGACAGTGATTTAGGAGCAAATGTGTGGTGGAGCTGCCTCGTCTCCAGATGTGAAGCTAAATACCACACGGTTGGACTTTTTGGGTCTGAATCCTCTGAAGGCCAAACAGGGAGCAGAAAGGGTCCCCAAGAGCACTTGAGAGAATAGGGACAATATTCCTATTCAAGAAGGCCCACTGCTTGCTAGACACCTTCCAGAGACAGAGAATTCAGGATAAGTCATGGGAAAATCAGAGGAAGAGTTGATAAAATGGTATCTTTTTTTCTCCCTTCCACTCTCTGCCTGCACTGTTAAACTCAGGAGCAGCCCTGTGATTTGTGATGATCGATGGAGAAAGCTATAGCAACCAACTTCAATGACTTTTGGACAGCAGTGTCATGAATCCTCCAGCTCTCAGTTTTTCCATCTGTCACATAGACAATAATTGTTCCAGTAAAGGGTCCCCCCAGGCCCCACTGAGAGGAAGAGGAGAAGCCAAGCTTCCTCCAGGCCACCGTGAAATGCACCCTAAGTCAACGCTCTAGCTCTGAGGAGTTAGAAGCCACTCATGCTCTTAGATTCTTATCACAACAACATAACCCAGAAAGCTTGTTGGAGAGCCTTAGCTAGTAGGTGGTAGAGAGAGGACAGTTCTTTTCAAGATTTAATGAATGCTTACTGTGTTAGGCTGGATTTGCTTGGGAAGCAAAACCAGTGAGTGATATGTATATCATATAAAAACATGTATGTGTCAGAAGCA
>NW_022111369.1:94745733-94747573 GCF_000313985.2 Echinops telfairi | reverse complement strand
TAATTATCTTTATAAATAAATATATTAAATTATCAGCAATTTGGTTTTATCTCTCTAGAGAACCCTGTCTAACACAGCAGGCAATAGGGTGGACTGTTGACTGAAGTCCAAAAAAATCATAAGTCAATGCGCCAGATCCAAGATTCAGACGAGCAAGAAATAAACAAGCTCTCCATAGCATCTACTTACATATGATGAGTTCCAAGTTCTGGCTTTGGGACTTTGAGCAAATTGCTCCCCTTTCTGCATCTGAAAATGGGATAGTGGTGCCTACCTCACAGGTTATTGGAGGAGAAAACAGGATCATTTTGACAACTGGATTGTGCCAGGCCTGGCATCTAGTAGGTATTCAAAAAGCACTTAGCTACTTGAGAAATTTCCAGAAAAGTGTGCTGTGAGCCCATTGACTTTACTGCTTGTTCGTACCCTTTGCTCTCATTCTCCATCCTTTTCCTTCCCCAGACAACGAGCCACCCATGTCCTGGGGGGATGTGTTTGCTGACCTGCTGTGAACCCAGACACATGTCTTTTCCATGAGAATGTGGTTTGGAAATGGAGACTGGGTGGCTTGAAAACAGGGCTGGGGTTGGAGAACATTAAGAGTTAAACAAGCCACAGACGGATCTTGAAAATGAATTATTCTCTGGAATACAGTTTCCAGAGGAAAATGCAAATCCAGTTCCAAACTCTCAGCCCCCAACAAACATTTGGATCGCAATCTTTTGAAAGTGAGAAACTATTCATATTGTATTTATTCCAATCATTAAACAAAAAATACACACAGTGGCCACTTCCAACTTACTCCCACAGCCACGAAAATACTTTTTTAAGTGCTAGTAGAAAGGGGGCGAGAAAGATGAGGCTCTCTACTCCTGTAAAGAGTTACTGTGTCGGAAACCCACAGGGGCAATTCTACCCTGTCCTGTAGAGTCACTATGAGTTGGCAACAACTCCATGGCCCTGCGTGGAGCAGACATTGGTGATGTGAACACACAACATCTGCTACCCAAAAGGCTAACGATTTAAGTCCATCCAGAGACCCTTTGGTGATTTTCTCCCATAAAATCAGCCAGAGTAAGCCCTATGGAGTTCAGTTTTATTCTGACACACATGTGGGCACCATGAGTTGGAACTGACTTAGCAACAACTGAAGAAAAAAAAAAAAAAAAGCCAGAGTCTCATGTTCATCTCAGCTTCTCAGTCTTCCAGTTCTTTTGAAGTGGAGAGCCGGGCAGCCCGGGACTCAGCCTCGGGTCCAGACCCTCTCAACCACCGGCTTTTCCCATTTTTCTCTGGAGTCTCCTAGTAAGGAAGGTTTATCAAACACCCAACTCCTTCGATAATGGAAAGTTGAAAATCAGAGTCTAGAAACATCTAGATTTCTTCAATAACGGCAGAGAGGAGAGACCCTCCGTCTGACTACTGGTGCGCTCTCATTTTCTCTCCAGTCACAAACGCAACCAGCTGAGGAGAAAGCATGCCTGCGTGTGTTTCTGCTCTGTGTTAGTCACATGACCCACATCTCTTCTTCTGGAGAGAAGCAAGCATCAGGGAGAGGCGGAGACAGGCAGTGGGAAAAGTCCAAGAGCATGGGAGGCAGGCAGAAGAAGCAGGTTCAAACCCTGCCCCTAGCAGGAACAAATGATGCAATGCACAGTGAATCCTCGGCCATCACTGGGAATGAACAGCAACTGAGACCTCAGAGTACTGTGAAGACTAGAGATAATGTACCAAAAACCACCCAGTGTAGAGTAAGAACTCGAGAAGCGAACGTCGTTACTGTCAACGGAGCCTAAGACCAAGTTAGCAATCTCTATGTGTGAACAGCACCTGAGCAAGA
>NW_022111369.1:94728341-94745362 GCF_000313985.2 Echinops telfairi | reverse complement strand
AAACTACATCTTCCTAGGAGATTATTTTTACTTTTCAGGGAAAAATGAAAAATACATATTTTTTTAAAAGCAGAACTTTCAAAAGAAAGTCCTACTTTAAGGAATAGTTAGAGCTAAAGGCCTTTAAAGTGGGGTGGATTGCCCCCCAAAGTCAAACATTTCTTTAAAAGTCCTGTACGTATTCCTTTCTTTTCTTTCTTCTTCTTTTTGTTTTAAGTGCATTTCCTTTTTTTTTTTTTTGCAATGTGAATTTGCTTCTCCTTCCCTGGCTTCCAGTAGCCATGCTTCCTGGGCTATTGTGGGCTGGGCAAAGGGCAGATCTTTTGTAAGGCTGGCCTAACACATGGTTTCTCTGACATTAGCAGAGTGCTTCAAATGGATACCCATAGACTCCTAGCTAAAGTCTCTCTGGTTGTCCTACAGCTCCTCCCATTTCTCAAGCATCCTTCAGATAAATTCCTTCCCGCCCACCCCCACCCCCACCCCCACCTTGAGATAGCTAGCTTGGTTTCTGTTGCTTGCACCTAAAGATTCTTAATGAATAAAACCCTTCAAGGTCTTCAAAAGTTCGACCCTTCGACTGAGTAACAGTATGTTATAGCTCTCCTTGTGGCACAACCGTCTTGATGGCTGTGAGTTTGGTTTGGTGGGATTTTTTGGTTTTTGCTTTTTTTTGGTTTTTTGCATTTTCTTAATTACCGTATATACGCGTGTATAAGGTGCGTTTTCCAGCACATTTTTTGATTCCGTTTTTGTGGTAAAATTAGGTGACTCGGGTGATATTCAGGTCAGCTTATACTCGAGTATATGTGGTATATACTATAAGAGAAGAGTGACAATGAGTGGCTTTGACCAACAGACATTAATTTTCTTACTGTTCAGGAGGATAGAAGTGTGACTTCAAGGAGCTAGCTTTAGGGAAGGTTCTCAAGTCCACTCTCGAAGAAGACACTTGTCCCAGGCTCTATCAGTCCAGCGTCCCTTGGCAATCTCCATGTGTTCTCTGGCTTCCCCTCATTTGAGCTTGCTTGCTTCTGCGTTAATCGGCTCCTTTTAGGTCAGAAAAGTGACTGGTGTAAGGGACCCCCTCCCCTAATATGGCCTAATACATACCAAAGAAAACCTTCATCTCAAATAGGAATACATCCGAAGGTAGCGGGGCTAGAATTCCTACACATATAATCTCAGCGGGAGAGGGGTGTGCAGAGCAAGCACTATACACAGTACTGTCTTTTGTGCAGGAAGACTCAAGAGACGGTGCCAAGCTTACCCTCATGCTGTCTGTCTCTAATGTAAAAGTCCCACCAGCTCAGTGTGCTGCTTCCTTTTCCCCTTGATTTGCAGACCTCGAACCAGGGAGAGTTCTGCCAAGTCAGGAGATTTTTATTGTTTCTAGCGAAATTGAATTCTATGACCATGTGCCATCCTGGGCTCTACCAGGAAAACCCACAGCCAAACTGACTCTTCACTCCTGGCCCCCTGCCACTCAGATGCCCTGAAAGATGAGGAACTGCGAGTCACGGCCCTTCCTGGGTGTCCCGCAGCCCGTAAGGAAATCTAGTGATTTTTTTTTCCTTGTGACTCTTACGTCTCTGTGACTTTTCTACTTCGACCCTTTTCAGAATGCTGCTGACAAAATTATTCACCCAACTGATCCTGGCTTCTTTTTCATAAGGGATGCAAGACCCTGACGGTAATGATAGGTCAATAGCCGAGGACAAAGAAGGCGCAAAAGAGATGCTTACACACCAGGCACATTTCTGTAAAGAATCCAAATTGCCCTGTAAAGTAGGCGTGAGGCTGTTGCTGGGTACCAGCAGGTCAGTTCCCACTCATAGCAACCCGATGTAAAACACATGAAACACTGCCCTCCCTGTGCCATCCGACAATTGTGATGTGTGAGTCCATCGCTGCAGCCCTTTCTCAATGCATCTCACCGACCCTTCACCAATGATGATGTCTGTTTCCAGCGACTGGTCTTTTCCTGTCCAAAGTAGGTGAGGTGAAGTCTCACCAGTCTTTGAGGAAGCATTTTGGCTGTCCTACAGACTTGTTTGTTCTTCTGGCAGCCCATGAGTGTTTCCAATAGTCTTTGCCAACAACATAATTCAAATGCATCAATTCTTCTCTGGTTTTTCCTATTCACTGTCTAGCTTACAAATACAATGAGGCAAGTGAAAATACCTTACCTTCAGTCAGGCGCACCTTAGTCCTTACAGGAATAGCCAACGTTCTTTAACATTTGAAAGAGGGCTTGTGCAGTAGATTTCCACATAGACTGTTTAATTTTTTTGACTGCTGCTTTCATGATCATGGATTGTGGAGCTGTGTTAGGCACGGTTCTCTATAGAAATGAAACCAGGATAGATAGATAGATAGATAGATAGATAGATAGATAGATAGATAGATAGATAGATAGAAACTTTATACAGCTAGAAGGAATATAACAGCTAATTAGTCCACACAGCAGTACAACTCACTTCTGTGCATCAGTTAATATACTGGAAGTCCTTAACATAGACTGCTAGGTCCAAGGTCCAGGAAGCAGACAGCAGAGTCCTCCATAAGGCAAGGCAAGCAGAGTCTGCTCACAGGCAGCAAGTAGCAGAGAGTGGGTCACCAACAGTCCGTAACTTGGGAGCTCAGCAAAACAGGCCCAGATGGGATATCAATGCAAGCAATGCAAGGTGACAGGATCCAACAGCTCAAGTGATGTACTCACCAGCAGTGTGGTGAAGAAGGTCTCCAAGGAGCCTCAAACTCTAGAAACAAGATCCATGGATTGGCCTTGCCCATAAGTTGAGGCAGAGAACTAGCTACAGTAGCAGCACGCATGCTCCAACACACTCCAATCACCAGAGAGCAATAGAGACGGGGGCGGGCCTTGCAGATCCATTTATCTCTTTGCCCTTCAATCCAACTGCAACCTGATTAATCCCACATGTTCCTATTGGCCAGGTTGGTAGAAAAAACCTACCTACTACAGGAGCCAAGTAAACAAAAATCCTTGACAACTGCAATCTTTTCTTTGTTTATCACAATTTTATCTATCGGCCCTGTTGTAAGGATTTTTGCTTTCTATACATTGATGTGTAATCCATTTTGAAGGCTGATTCTTGGATCTTCATTGGTGTTTCAAGCCTTCTTGTCTTTCAGCAAGCAATGTTGTGTTATCTGTATATCATAGGTTATTAGGCAGCCTTCCTCTTAGGCTGACTCCCCATTCTTCTTCTTATAGTACTTCTTCGATTATTTGTTAAGCATATCAATATCTCTCCTGATTTTAAACCAAGCAGAACTCCCTTCTTTTTCTGAAAAGAAATAGATCAACTGCCTCTTGATCTATAGACAGGTTCTCTGTGAGCACAATTAGGTGTTCTGGAGTTCCTATTCTTCACAATGCTATCCATAGTTTGTTGAGATCCAAACAAATACCGTTGCATAGTCAATAAAACACAAGTAAACATTGTTCTGGTATTCTCTGCTTTCAGCCAAGATATATCTGGCTTCAGCAATAATATCCGTCATTCCAAGTCCTTTATTGAATCCAGTGGAATTTCTGGCAGTTCCCGGCTGATGGACTGCCATAGCTATTTTTGAATGATTTTTAGCAAAATTTTACTTGTATGTGATATTAATATTGTTTAATGATTTCCACATTTTGAGTCACCTTTCTTTGAAATGGACATAAGTATGGATCTCTTCCAATCAGTTGTCCAAGTAGCTGTCTTCCACATTTCCTGGCACAGACCAGAGAGTGCTCCCAGTGCTTCGTCAGCGGTTGAAACATTTCAAGGGTAGTAGCCCATCCAATCCTTGACCCTTGCTTTTGGCTAATGCTATTAGTGCAGCTTGAACTTCTTCATTCAGTACCATTGATTCTTGCTCATAAGCTACCTCCTGGAATGGTGGAATGCTGACTAGTTCTTTTGGGGACAGTGACTCCATGCATTCCTTCCATCTTCTTTTGATGCTTCCTGCCTCATTCAATATTTTGCCCATAGAAGGTTTCAATATTGGAACTCAAGGCTTGATTTTTTCCCCCCAGAATTTAAGACTTTAGTTTCCTCTCCGACATAAGGTAATTCATTCACTGCCATTGAGTTGATTCCATCAGAACCATATGATAATCTATGATTATCAGCAGTTCTCAACCTGTGGGTCGTGACCCTTTTGGGGGTCGTAGGACCCTTTCACAGGGGCCGCCCGAGTATGATTGTCTGATTCAACAGGTTTGATGCAAGTCCATTCAGCTCACTAGTGCCTCGAATATCACTCTATGCATTGCATTTTATTTTTGACAACTTCCAATTATCTTAGTTTCATACTTTGTATATTCCAAGTTCTGATTATTAATAGATATTTGCAGATTTTTTCACTTCATTTTGAGTCACGTGCCACCAGGAAATGAAGATCCCCAATCGTTTGCTCCATCCACATCATTAAGGTAGACTCTCCTTTGAAGACATAGCTCTTGCCTCATTGGATTCTGAGTGCCTTTCAACACGAGGGACTCGTCTTCTGGCACTATTTCAGATGCTGTTCCACTGCTACTCGTAAGGCTTTCAGCAGTTAACCCCTTGAAAATTGACTCCTATTCCTTCTTCGTAGTCTGTTCTTAGTCTGTAAGCTTTGCTGAAACTTGATCACGATGAGTGACCCTGTTGATATTTGGAATACTGATGGTACAGTTTCCAGTGTCACACAAGTCACCACAGTACAACAAACTGACAAGTGGAGCTTGAAAGGTTAAATCCCTTTTAAAGGATAAAAGCACTTTAAGGCTAGCGTTTATGCACAGAAACACACCACCCCAAAAAAGCTCTACAGGGCCTGCCGCTGGGGACACCAACACTGCAGACCCACCTCAGTCACTGTCACACAGGACAATAGATAGAGCTATTATTCTTGTCACCTGTCCCAAAGACTGAGTCACATAAAGGAGGTTATCCAACAAAAAGTCTAACAGAAACAAAGTCCAAGGTACTGGACCAACAAAGCAAGAGGCCTGAAGCCAGTGTCCTAATGGTTATCAGAGGTGCTAGACATGAACCCTTCAGGAGCTGGAGGACCAGGAAGGTCAAGACAGAGTCTTAGGGAAAGTGTGTAGCATCTCTTTTCGAAGCTGTATGGAAGATGTCCCACGTTTTAACAATTAATAATATACCAAGAGCCCTTAGAACAATGCAGTTTAATGTTCAGCTGCTAATCAAAAGGCTGGCAGTTCAAACCCACTGAGCGGTTCCATAGATATAAAGCTCTGTTTCCATAAAGATCACAGCCCGGACCATCCTCTTGGGCCATTCTCTGTCAAATTGTGTCGCCATGATTTGAAATCAACTCAACAATATAGAAACAACAACAATAAACTATGCCAAGGCACACTGCATCCTTCTGATACCTACAATCCTTGACAAGGTAACCAGATTATACAACTGGTTTAGAGTAATGAAGCTGTACCTCCACTTTGGTGAGCTGGGTTAGTGTATTAGTCTGGGTACTTTGGAGAAACAAATCCACAGAAACTCATGTATAAGAGGGAGTTTTATATAAAGGTTAAGTGAGCATCAAGAAAACATCCCAACCCAGTGCTTCCCAAGTCCACAAGTCCAACATTAACCCATTAACCCATATGTCCAACACCAATCCAGAAACTCCTTCTCCGTCTCACACAACAGACGCAATGACACCAACTGCAGGAGAAAAGCCGAGTCAGTGAATGTGTAAGCATCTCAGCGCTGGCAGGGGTCTCCACACGGCTGCTCCAGCACCTGGGGCTGCATCGGGGTAGGTCCATATGGCTTCTCCTTGGGGATGTTTTGCAGGAAGTCAGCTTTGCAAGTTGAACCTGGGAACTGCTAAGGCAGCTGCACCCTGGTCCAACCATCACAAAGTAAGAGACCTGAGGACTCAAAAGGCGAGGCTCACCAAGCCATTCATCCCACCGCCCTTCAATTTATCCCACATGTGTTTATCGGCCAGATTGGCACAATAAACTAACTCAGTTAGGGATCACCTTTCCTGGGCACAGGATCCTTTATCAGGTGGACAAAAATATAGAGTTAAGATTGTCAGAAAGAGTGTGCGAGAAGATGAGTTAGCACATGGACACAATATGGCACACATCCTGAGCCACTTCCCACTAGGAAGATGGAGAAAGGGTCAAAGAACAAGGAACCTTGAGTCAATTTCATGTACCCGAAACACAGCAAGGACCACTGTACCTGGTGGGTTTGTCTTTCATTATTGTTTGTCTGTTATTGTCATTAGGTGCCCTCAAGTCAGTTTGCATGCACAGTGGCCCTATGGATAGCAGAATGAGACATTGGGCCACCTTCTACTATCTTCAACACTTACTGTATTGAGCCCATTGTTGCAACCGCTATGTGTCTTGTTGAGAGAGTCACTCTTTATTGCTGACCCTCTACTTGACCAAATCCTTCTCTGGGGATTGGTCCTTCCTTATAACATATCCAAAGTACAAGAGATGAAGACTCCCCGTTCCCACTTCAAAGAAGCATGCTGGCTGTACTTCTCCCAAGACAGATGTGTTTGTTCTTCGGTCAGTCCCTGGGAATGTCAATATTCTTTGCCAATGCCATAATTCAAAGGCATCAATTCTTCAGTCTTCCCTATTCATGATCCAGTTTCCTCATGCAAATGAGGTAATGGAGAAAGAATACCATGGCTTGAGTTAAGTGCACAGCTCATTAAAAATGAAATGGAATACATAAAGATCAATGTTCTAGGTGTTAGTGGGCAGAAATTGACTGGTATTAGCCATTGTGAAAGAGAAAATTATATGGTTTGCCATGCCAGGAATGATGCAATCAAGAGGAATGATATTGCATTCATCTTCAAAAAGGACATTTCAAGAGCTATCTTGAAGTACAATGCTGTCTATGATATGATAATATCTATCGGAGCAGATGGATTTTGGGCCTCTACTCAAGGCCTCCCTAAACACAAGACCCTTTGTTCTAATAACCTGGCATTCTTTGATGCTCACCTTCCTGATACAACCGCTGAAGACAAAATGGGTGCATAAGCAATTGTGGTGAAGAGAGCAAATGGTGCCGGCTATCAAAAGATATATCATCTGGGGTCTTAAAGACTTGAAGTTAAACAAGGAGCCATCAAGCAAAAAAGCCCACATGGAAGCACACAAGCCTGTGTGCTCAGGAGGTGTCAATGGGATCAGGTACCAAAAGATCCAAAACAATTATATCAATGTGAATGAGGGGGGTTGGAGCACAGACCATAAACCCATCTGTGGACAACTGGCCATCCCCCCCGCCCACACACACACACAGAAGGGTTGCAATGAAGGGACAATTCAACCATGGTGCAGTATAGCACCATCAAAACATACATCATTCCTCTAGTTCCTGAATGCTTCCTTCCCACCCCCACTACCATGACTCAATTCTACCTTACAAATCTGGCTAGCCCAGAGTACACACATTGGTACAGATAAGAGCTCTCAACACATGGCATTCAGGACAGATAAACCCCTCAGGAACAGTAGTGAGAGTAGTGATATCATGAGAGTAGGGGGAAAGTGGGGGCAGGGAGGAGGGAAGAAAGGGGAAACCCACCAAAATATTGGATATATAGCCCACCCCCCAGGGGGATGAATAACAGAAATTTGGATGAAAGGAGACAAGAGCCACGAAATGACAACAATAATATATCATTGATCAAGGATTCATGAGCATGAGAGGGGGGAGGGGAAAAAAGAGGAACTGATACCAAGGGCTCAAGTAGAAAGAAAGTGTTTTGGAAATGTTGATGGCAACATTATGTACAAGTGTGCTTAATACAACTGAATGATGAATTGTCATAAGATTTGTAAGAAACCCCCAATAAAATGATTAATTAAAAGGGAAGAGGAAAAAAATATCTATCTGAATTCAAAGAAATCCAGTCAATACAAGTAGTAGTCAAATTTATGCACAACCCCTAAAGCAATGGTTCTCAACCTTCCTAGCGCCATGACCCTTTTATACAGTTCCTCATATTGTGGTGACCCCCCAACCATAACATTATTTTCATTGCTACTTCATCACTGTCATTTTACTCCTATTATGAATCGGGCGACCCCTGTGAAAGGGTCCTTCGACCCCCAAAGGGGTTGTGACGCACAGGTTAAGAACCGCTGCCCTAAAGTTAGTGATGCAGAACTTGAAGAGTTCTACCAATGTCTCACATACACTGAAAACGATTGACCATTAGAATGCGAAAGTTAAAAACAAAGAGGAAGGAACAGTGTTAAAAGAATATGGCCTTGCTGGAGATTTTGTGCTAGAAATTTGCAACACAAATGACTTCTTCATTGCAAATATCTACTTTCAACAACACAAATGGCGCTATACAAATGAATTTCTTCAGGTGGAATACACAGAGGCTGAATGGGCTACACCTGTGGGAAGAAATGATGAAGCAGCTCAGGATCAGCAGCTAAAACAAGGCTAGCAGCTAATTATGGAACAGACCATCAATGGCTCATATGTAAGTTCAAGTTAAAGCTGGAGAAAATAGACACAAGCCCACAAGAGCTGAATATGTCTGAGATTATATGCCACTTAAATTTCAAGAACAGATCTGAAGCATTAACCACTAATTACAGAGGACATGATGAGCTGTGAGAGGACGTCAGGAACATCACAGATGAAGAAAGCAAATGGGCTTTAAAAATACGGGAAAGAATGAGAAAACCAAAGTAGATGTCAGAAGGGGCTTTGAAACTTGCTCTTAATCACAGAGTAGCCAAGGCAATTGGAAGGAATGATGAAGTCAAACATGTCAACAGCAATTTTCATAGGGCAGCTCAAG
The DNA here is from genome assembly GCF_000313985.2 of Echinops telfairi. Classification (NCBI taxonomy): domain Eukaryota; kingdom Metazoa; phylum Chordata; class Mammalia; order Afrosoricida; family Tenrecidae; genus Echinops; species Echinops telfairi. The sequence continues at coordinate 94,736,527 of NW_022111369.1, read as the reverse complement.
AAGGCAAAGTCAAACATTATGATGAAATGTGAAAAGACCTAGAGTTAGAAAACCAAAAAGGAAGAATACGCTGAGCATGTGGTACACTGAAAGAACTAAAGAAAAAAAATCAAGCCTCAAGTTGCAATTTTGAAAGGGTCTATGGACAAAATATTGAATGATGCAGGAAGCATTGAAAGAAGATGGAAAGAATCCACAGAGGCACTGTACCAAAAAGAACTAGTCAACATTCCTCTATTTCAGGAGGTACCAGAAGAGCAAAAACCAATGGTGCTGAAGGAAGAAGTCCAAGCTGTACTGACTGCATTAGCCAAAACAAGATTCCAGAGATCGATGTAATATCAATTGAAATGTTTCAATAAATTGATGAAGCACTGGAAGCACCCACTTATCTATACTAGGAAATTTGGAAGACAGCTACTAGCCAATTGACTGGAAGAGATCCCTATTTGTACCCATTCCAAAGAGGGGTGACCCAACAGAGTGCCCAAATTATAGGTGAAGAAAATTAACACAAGTCCATGAGACCCAAAATATAGCACTGAGTATATCCCACTCAAATTTCAAGAACAGATTTGATGCATTAAACACTAATGGATAATGATATCATTAATATCACATACAAGTAAAATTTTGCTGAAGATTATATTGACAGGAAGCTACCAGAGGTTCAGGCCGGATTCAGAAGAGGATGTGAAACAAGGGATATCATTGCTGATGTCAGATGGATCTTGGCTGAAAGTAGATAATACCAGAAAGGTGTTCACTTGGGTTTCCTTGACTTTGTAAAAGCATTCGGCTATGTGGACCATAACAATATGGCTGGTCTTGAAAAGACTTCCCTAAACACCTCTTTGACTGCTGCTTCCATGAACATTGATTGTGGATCCAAGCAAGACAAAATCTTTGACAATTTGAACCTTTTCTCCATTTATCATGATGTGACCTCTTGGTCCAGATGTGAGGATTTTGGTCTTCTTGACATTGTGCTGGAATCCATATTGAAGGCCGCAATCCTGGATCTTTATCAGCAAACACTGTAAGTCCTCATTTCGACAAGCAAGGTTGTGTCAGCTGCAGATTGTGGGTTGTTAATAAGACATCGTTGCTGCATTGCTCTTCATCTAATCCAAATTCTCTGATTATTTATGCCCCCCAGCGAAAAAGAGGGAGACTCTCAAAGAGAAGGATTGACAAGGGGCTACAACACTGGGATCAAACAGAAGAACAACTGTGAGGATGGCCCGGGATTGAGAGGTCTTTTGTTTTGTTGTAAAGAGGGTCCCTTTGAGTTGGAACTGCCCGGCAGCAACGAACAACAAGTAGTAACATCATTAGTCGCCTTCTTTTTCTTTGACGATTTGCTCCCCAGGTTACCCATATCTAAAAACCAGCCCTCAGTGGGTCAGGAGAAGCTGAGAGAAAGCAAGTCATGTGCATGATGATTTCTTTCTGATCTATATAGTTGGGGATTCTGAACACAGGACCATTCAAAAGATGGAGGTCTCTGAAATTCTCTAGAATCAAAGCATTTCCAAAACCTCTTAAAAAAACCAGTTCTCATCTGCATTTTTTTCCCTCTTAGCTGTAAGAGAATGTTCTCGGGGCCTTTTTTCCTTCATTTTGACACTTTCACTTCCTTTGCTGTAAGATGAGGTGGCCACGAGGCTGGGGTGGAAGCAACTAGCTCTTCCCTCTCTCTTCCTGATTGGACTCTCACTCCTGCAAGCAGAACCTGTGTGAAGGCTCGCTCCCCAAGATGACTGGACTGCTCTGTCCAGCATTATCTAGGTGAGTGAATCCTCTGATATATTATCTATGTCCCATTGCCCATAAAAATATTTTTATACTTTCCTTGATGATTTATGGAGAGGTTGCCATAGCGACCTCAAGGTTTAATGAATGAACATCGCCTTGTCCATTAACCCTCTGCCCATTAGTGTTAATGGTCACAGCCTGCTCTCACCAGCGAGGCCCACAGATTAGCCAGTAGGAGACTTAACCTGAGTTCCAATGGATGAAGTGTATCTCCCACCCATTCTTCTCAGGTCTTGGGGCCAACAAATTTGCTTCTTTGTTCGACCTTTTCACGTCCTTCTATTTTTCTAACTTCCTATATTTTTTTACTGTTAGAGAGAAACACAAAGAACTTTCAAGAACCAAAGACATTTCTATTTCTTTCTGGATCTTTCACATCTCATTTCATTTCTTTCTTTCTTTTAATCATCACCTTCAGAAATGCATATTTGGGTTGTTAGTTGCTGTGGACTAGATTTCAACTCATGGTGACAGGGAGAACCGCCTCCCTCGTGTCCCCTAAACTGCTATCTGTACTGGAGCCGAGCACCAAGTCTTTGTCCTGCAGATCCACTAGGTGGGCTGGAACCTCGAACCTTCCAGTTAGCAGACTAGTGTTTAATTGTTAGGCCACTAGGGCTCCTTGCATCTGCTAAGAGGTGGTAGTAGTAATCAAGCCAATTGTGGGTGTGAGAGCAAACAGCTTTCTCTGAGTGCTCTGCTGGGCTCTCTTGAGGACACACAAAGGTCTCCAGTTGCTGTCCTCACAGACTGTAAATGAACTGAGAGACAAGCATAATATAGTACATGTATCCATTCATTTATTTAGCCCTGCACTTATTCATATACTTTTATGGAACATCTGTTGAACAGTGAGGAATCCTGGTGGCACCATGGCTAAGCACTAGGCTGTTAAGGGAAAGTTTGGTGGTTTGAACCCATTAATGCTCTGCAGGAGTAAGATGTGTTCATTCAGCTTCTGTAAAGATGTACAGCCTCAGAAATGCCATGGAACTGTTCTGCTCTGTCCTGTAAGGAGGATATGCATTGGAAGCTAGTTGACTGGGCAATGGATTTACTCTGTGTTGTGTATTTGGATAACAATGCAAAGGGTGTCCAACCTCTGGGGGCAGGGGCTAAGGACAGAGATACTTGTCTTTCACAGTGTTTCAAAGGTCAGGACACCTTTGTATGTAAAGCGCCCAATCAGGTGTCTAGGACAGCAGAAACCCAATCAGATGCGGTAATTGCTGGTGGTATTTGGTAGTGGTAATGTGTATTAATCTGGAGGCCCGAACACTAGGCTTGAAATCAAATGACTTTGATCTCTCCTTGCTTTGAACGGAAAACTTTATAAGGTTCAGGTTCCATGAAAAACATTTTGGAAAACAACGTCTTATTAGAAAAAGAAAATTTGTATGGGTTGTGGGTGAAAAGATTGCATAAGAGTTTCTGTAGTGTAAAAGAAAGAATAAAGATGTTTTTCTAAAAAAAAAAAATACTTGGTTTATCTCTTGACTCCTCCAGTTAGGAACGATGAGATATCATTGAAGGTATTTAAACTCATTCTTCCTGGAACTCTTCACATGTGAAAACGAACACATATCATTTCTCTTCCCATTTTTACCCTGAGGTTCAAATGTAATGGTGTATGTCAAGTATCTCCTAAGTATAATCGCCACATAAAAATGAAATATTATTGCTACTAGGTCTTTACAAATGAATCCTCTGAGTTCCAAGATCAACATGTCACTCGGTGAGTGTACAAGTCATCAATGTAGCAGCTATGCCTAGTTGCCATCAAGTCATGGGGGTCCCACGTGCAGCCGACTAGAACAGGAATCCGTAAAGGTTTCAATGGCTGGGTTGGGGGAAGGAGATCACTAGGCCTGTCTTCCAAGACACTTCTGGGTGGTCTCCAACTGCCAACCTTCTATTTAGTAGCTAAGTACATTAACCCTTCGTATCTCACAAAAGAACAAGCAAAAACCTTCCTGCCATTGAGTCAACGCCAACCACAGCAACCCTTTTGGACAGGGTAGCGCTGCCCCGGTAGGTTTCTGAGACTGTAACTTTTTATGGGACTAGAAAGCCCCGTCCTTCTCCAGAGAAGCAGTGGTGGTTTTGAACTGCTGGCCTTGTGGTTCGCAGCTGGATGCGGAACCACTATACCACCAGCGCTCCATGCAGAGACTTAAAAAAATAGGAGTGTTGTTATTGTTAGTTGTCATTGAGTCATTCCAGAAGTCTGCAGAGCAAAGGTGCTCTATGGTTTGTCAGGCTGTGACCTTTCGGAAGGAGAGAGATGGGCCTGTCTTGGGATTACCAGCCCAGCCCATAACCCACTACACCACTAGGGACCCGTACATCACACCCATAAACCTGAACCAACCTGCTCTTACCCAGTGGATTCCACCTCATAGCCGCCCTACATAGGGTTTCCAAGGATATAAATATGAAAACAGAGAGCCTCATCCTTCTCTCATGAAGCAGCTAGTAGGCTTGCACTTCTGGCTTCAAGGCTGGTGTAGCAGTCCAAAGTGTACCTGTCAGCGCCATTAGGTCTGCTATCATGAACAGGTAGAGGCTCACGTTTGTCACATAGAAAAGAGAGGAGACTTGTATAGCATGAGAATCATGGTCTATCCACGTTGATGCATAGCATTACCCTACACAGGTTTGCATGTGGGGTTGTCCAAAGTGGGTGGGCCTCGAAATGACTCACCCTTCATCTCTCCTGGATATTTCCTCAAAGAATCAGGGATCCCTAAATCCACCTGGGGGCTGGAGAGAGTGCATTCAACCCCCTTGCCTGACAAAAAAAAGGGAAACAGAGTTCAGAGAACTGAAGTTACTTGATCCCACGAGCACCCACAGCCAGCGGGTTGGAGGGTGAGCCTATCACCTGCCTTCTGTCTGGGACAAGCTCAGGGTTTTCTATGACAACACAGTTACATCTGGGAGGCGTGCATGCCCCCACTGGCTTTAAAGTCTCTACCTTAGGCACATGGGAGGGACGTGGGCCCAAACCCAAAGCCAAGTGCTAAGCCAGAGGCTAAAATTGCTCTAGAATGTTTCCGAGTCAGGACAGAGTGTGGGGCTGGAAGTCATCCTGCCGTTCCATCCATCTTATGCATTCATGATATTATCCAGGAAACATGCAAACAACATGGAGGGAACAAAGTGCCATGCCAGGTGGTGGGCTGTGACATATACAGGCGGCCCCTAACGCACAAAGAAAGACTGCAGAGGCCCCATATATACCAACAGCTGCCGCCGCCCGGCTGCCCCCACCCCTCTGCAGCTGCCACAGGCTGTATCTGGGGGGAGGGGGGGGTGTGAATACAAGAAGAAGAAAAGAAAAGAAAGAAAGATTGGGGAAAAGAAAAACACTGGGGCCACTTGTAGACTGTTCCGAGGGCCGGGGAGGAGAAGAAGAAGCTGTGGAAACAGGAGCCCCATGCGGGAATGGATTCTCTGGAGCAGTCTTCATCCACTCGAGATGGGTGAGGGGCCTCCTCTCTCTGCCCTGCGGTCTCCCAGCTTGAGAGCTCCCTCCACCTTCCAGGCTGTCAGAGGTTGCCTTGAAGTCCTATGCATGCCTCAAATCCATTTTGGAGGCAGGAAGGCAGGGGTACCTCATAAGGAATGACTTCACCATTAGTAACTGCTTTCAGATACCACTCTTCTCTATAATAGTAGCTCTTCTTACTTCTAAGAATTGTGGTGAAGCTACAGGGACTCAGCAAAAAAAATCCTACCACTGTGCTTGCTGTCTGACTTAGCACTGAAAACCGACCTTGACCCATGGGAATGCCTCAGAAACCTCATGGGGAAATGGAATCAAAAGATCACGAACATGTTTTTGAAACCCCCAAAGATTAGCTCTCTTTATTTCTTTGCTTATAAATGGTTTGGTTGGCACAGACTTCACATATCAGACAATTTACTCCTTCACTCATCTGAAGAAGAGCTGTGCCATCATGTCCACACTCAACTTCAGAACATGTTTCTTCTTGTCCTCATTGTTGTTAGACGCCCCTCCTCCCCTGCCAGGCCTCTGGAAACCAAACCCACTGCCATCCACTGGATGCCTGCTCAGAGCAACCCTATGGGACCCAGAGAACTGCCCCTGTGAGTTTCTAAGACTAACTCTTTACAGGAATAGAGAGCCTTGTCTTTCTTGAGAAGACTCAAGCTTGGTCAAGTGCAGGGGCAGCAAAAAGAGAAAAGCCCTCAAGGAGACGGGTTGTACAGAGGGTTGCTATGGGTCAAAACCGACTCCGGGGCACCTAGCCGCAACCACAGGAATCTTTAGAGACGGGAACTGGATTAAGAATGACCTACGAGTCATTGAGTTCAATCGTTGGTGTGAAGTGCCATTGAGTCCGTTCCTCCCCATAGCACAACAGAATGTCACACTGCCTGGTCCTGCACCATCCTCGCCATTGCTCGCATGCCCGAGCCCATCGTTGTAGCCACATTGCCAACCCATCTCACCAAGGGCCTTTTTCTTCTGTGCTGCCCCACCACTTCACCCAACAAGATGCTCGGCTCCAGCGACTGTCTCTCCTGATAATACGTAAGATGAAGTCTTGCCGTCCTTGCCTCTAAGGAACAAGGTTGTACTTCCCAGACAGATCGATTTGCCCTTTCAGCAGTCCCTGGTCCTTTGACTAGTCTCGTCTGCACCACAGTTCAAATGCATCCAGGCTTCTTTGGCCTTCCTTATTCGGGGCCCGCTTTCACTTGCACGTAAGGCAAGTGGAAATATCATGACTTGGGTGAAGCGCACTTTAGTCATCGAAGTAACATCCTCGCTTTTCAACGTTTTGAAACATTTGAAGAGCAGATTCTCCTAATGCAACGTGTCCTTTGATCTCTGGGTTGCCGATTCCATCCACACCAATTATGAATCCAATAGCTGACAACTTCAACCTTTCCTGCATTTAACATGATGTAACCTATTGGTCCAGTTCAATAGAGGTGTGTACAAAGGGCTCCCCCTGGAAGGAGAGTGGGGGTGGGGCGCTGCCTTCAAGTGAACTTTTGGAATCCCACTACTCTCTGCAGGCTGGAATTGCAGATAATACAGGAGATGCAATAGGACAGACAGACTGGCAGTTTAGAACTGAATTAACTCCATCCTCAAAGGGATGGCTGTCTGTTGTTGACCACCCCACCCCACCCCCACCCCCGTGAAGGAATACTATTTGGGTTGGTTTTTCCCTAGAGTTTAGAGAAACTTACTCACTCAGAATTGCCATCAAATTGATGCTGACTCATAGGGACCCCACTGAGAGAGAAAAGGTGACATGAATTCAGAACGCCAACACTCAGGTTTGAATCTGACTGTCGCTTACTAGAGATATGACTGAGCTTACCTCTCCGTGTCTTGGTTTCCTTCTCTGTTAAACGGAGCTAATGAAAATACCTTCTCACAGAGGAAGGACTACATGAGCCAGCTAATGCATGCAAAGTGCCTATTAGCATAGGGTCTGGCACAGGGTTTCATTGAAATGTGGCTGTTGGTGGCAATGTAAGGAGCCTGGTGACCTGGTGGCTTCCACGTCGGACTGTTAATCTAAAAGTCAGAAGTTCAAAATCGTCTGTTTCTCTTTAGGAGAAAGATGAGGCTGTCTGCTCCGATAAAGATTTACAGTCTCCAGAAATTTCATTGAGGGTCACTCGAAGTTGGAATTCACCCCTTGGTCAATTTGGATTATCGTTAGCCGGAGTAGCTGTGGTGATGCAGTGAGTTAAGCAGGAGGTTAACCCAACAACCACTTCTTGGAAGAAAGGCGAGCCAAGGTAGGCTGTCTCCATAAAGACTGACAGCCTTGGGAACTCTGTGAAGCTAGTATTATTTGGTTCTATAGGCTCACTGTAGGAACTTCCAAACAACCAACAAATCTGTCTTAGAAGACACACAGCCAGAACGCTCTTTAGAGGCAAGGATGGCAAAATGCCGTAAAGTAGATTTGAGTCAGAATCGACCCGGACAGTCCCTAACAACAGCAGGGTCACTCTGAGTCATGATTAACCCCACGGCAGTGGGTATTGTTAGCTGCATGATAAGGTAGGATAATACAATTTTCATTGACTTCATGTCCAAGAAATTGTCTTTCAGAAAGATTGTTTTAAGGGTCACGCAAATAAGGTTCTTAACATTTTTCTAGCCTAGACATTTTGCTATGTATTTTCAGCGATTGTTGTTATGTTGTTAGTTGTTATGTTGTTATGTTGTTATGTTGTTAGTTGCTCTCTAGTAGATTCTGACTCATGGCAGCCGCATGAGTGTCAGAGCAAAAATGACTCGTAGCGTTTTCAGAAGGTCTCCAGGTCTGCCGTCCTAGGTGCCTCTTGGTGGGTTCGAGCCACCAATCTTT
>NW_022111369.1:94724474-94727687 GCF_000313985.2 Echinops telfairi | reverse complement strand
CATGTCCAAAGCCTGTAAGAAGTCTCGCCTTCCTTGTTTCTAACAGCAGCGTTAAAAGCCAGAATCAACGCTCCGGCAATGAGTTTTGGGTATACTCTTAGAACTTAAACTCAGGGCACCCCATTTGCAGAAGGCTGAGGACAGTGAAGCCCAAAATCCAATTGCAGAGGCCTCGTGTGGATTGAGCCTCCATTGAATGCCTTCTGACTATAAAGTAGGGATGAGAACAATCTTGTCCTCAGGCAAAGTGCCTTGGAAAGTAGATTACCTCCACCTCTCTCCAGCCAGCCCAGGATGGCCTGGGTGTGTCCTTGATGGACAGTACTGGTGGTCCCATAGTCACGAATCATGCCCTGACTGCCCTGCTCAGAAAACCCCAGATCAATCTTACAGGCGATTCTAACATACAGTAATATATGTGTCCCAATCCTGACTCCCATTCCCCTTCCGGTAGGCCCGCCTGGAACTCTGACATACTGATCTGTAACCAATCACGGATGTGTGAGTTATCTTTGTGTTCCCTGCCTTGCTTGAGCAGCTCTGTGGCTGTGAATCATCAGAGGCCATTTGGGCCTTGTGCTAATGGGCTCCCACATCTGGATGAGATGACTTGGTCTTGGCCTTTATCAATGTTCTCCATAACCCATATTTGAGAGTGGGTCCCTTTAGAACCCTAAAACAATACCAAACCCTAGAAGCTGCAGCTTCAGAGTTACCATGGCCAAGGGTGATCACCGCAAAGTAGCGACAAAAAGTTGCTGAGAATTCTGAAACTTCTTAGAAAGGGAATTATCCTGGTTAAGGAAATGTTCCCTCTTGATGACGTTGAAGTCAACGACAGCCAGATGGCCAGAGATTGCGGGAAGAATCGTGAGGAAGATTAGGAAATGCATTCTGCCGCAGCCTTCTCTGGGTCTTGTTCTCGCTGAAATGAAATTCAAGATGCTCATCTCTTGCCTCTGGAGTTAAAGAGCCATTTTCTCTAATGCCCACCCTGACGGAACATCACATCTGAGTAGCAGGAAAGAATCCCTTCCACAGACCCGAGGGCTCTTGGCCCTGCTTTCCCTCCTGGTGGAAAACCTCCCTGGAGCCAACGACAGCTGAGCTCCTCGCCTGGAATTCAGATGCTCACAGAAGGAAAATCAGACCCTGAGTCTCTGGGGCTCTGCCAGAGCAGCCTGGGTGCACACAAAGGCCAGAGAGCCAGGCTGCCACCTGTTCACCTCGCCTCCCAGAGCTGGTGGCCAGGGGAGGGGGGTGGGCAGTGGAGAGATGGGGGCCAAGGCTACAGGCAAGGGTTGAGTTTCTGGGTTGCCAGCAGTGAGGAGCAACTGTGGGAAGGGAGCAGAAAGATCGGCTGGCGTCATCTCACACCCCAGCTGCCCCCAGAGTCACAGCAAGGTCTCTGGGTCACCCAGCCACCTTTGCCCCAGGAAAGTCCCTCTGCTCAGCCCTTCCAGTGGAGGGCCTTTGAAGCGAGCAGGATGGTCTTGAAGAAACAGAGTTTCCTGGAGGTCAATGTCCTCAGCTGGCCTCCTCCAGACCCTGCGCTGTGTCCCCCTCCCACCCATCCACCCACTGACAGGCTGGCATCGGGCAAACAGAGTCGGTAAAAGGGACACAGGAAACAAGAAGTCTGCCTTTTCAAAGTCTTGTGGGGAGTCCCAGGATGGTGCCCATGGCTTCAGTGCTTGCTTTCTAACAGGACGGTTGGTGGTCTGGCTCCACCCAGAAGCCCCTCAGAGGAAGGGCCTGGCAACCTAGTAGCAACAGATCACAGCCTCTGAAAGCCCTCCCTGTGGAGTCTTTCTACTCGGACACACACAGGCTCCTTGTGAGAGGACACCAAGCCGAGGACAGCCCGTTTGCTTTGGTTTTCGTTGAATGCGTCTACCAGCCAGAGGGTTGGTTGCATACCACTGAAGCATCTACAAGGAGCTCTGGCATCGAAGTGGCTAGGAGTTGGGCTGTGATCCACAAGGTCAGCAGTTCAAAACCAGCAGCTGTTGCGTGGGAGAAAGACGGAGTTTTCTACTCCCATAAAGAGTAACAGTCTCAGAAACTCACAGGGGCAGTTCTACCCTGTCCTAGAGGGTTGCTAGGAGTCAGTATTGACTCAATGGCCGTGAGTTGTGGAGTTGTTGTTGATGTGTCTACTGCTGTCTCACACCTCCCAGGGAGCTGTCCTCCCTAAGGGAGCCCCCCACCCCCACTCCCACCATCCTTTCACCAACTTAGCCTCAGAGTCCTCGTCATCCCTCACCAAAATGGAAAATGATACGTCCCATAGGATCCTCTCTGGGAGAAAGGACCCCGGGACCCCCCACAAGAACTATAGGTAAATCCCTTCATTCAACCTCAAGAGGGATCCCAATGAAAAAGAGGAAACAGAACGGAACATCACATGCCAGCGGAAACCAGATGTTCCGGATCCTCTGAGACTGGAGGAACTAGAAATCTACTGTCCTGAAATCTGTCCTGTAGCGGTCTACTGATCTCTACACTGTGACCTGAAACTATTCGAGGAAGTCTCTACACTGTGACCTGTAAACACCATGAGTGGACGTCGATGAATAAGCTCAGCATTGAAGAGTGCGGAAAGGAGGTCCGGCCACCGCCAAAGGGTGGAACGAGAAACAAAGCTAACAGTGGCCACACAACAGGGGAGACGGTGAGGATGCTGACCGAGAGTGAGGAATGGAAGCAGTGGCATTGGTCTGTACAAGGTGAAATTGTTGAATGAGTTTTGATTTAGTTGTTTATTTTTCCATCAAAAATATTTTTTTTTTTACAAATTAGAATTGCCAGATAAAATGCCTATGTCCGGTTAAATTTGCACGGCAGATAAATGAAAGACTTTTTAGCTTAGAATGTCCTGAACACCATAAGGGACGTGTTGTTGTTCCAACTCCTAGCAACACGATGTACAATCCAGCGAAATACAGTCTCGTCCTGCGCCATCCACACAATTGCTGTTGTGTTTGAGCCCGTCGTCTTGGCCACTGTGCCCATCATCTTGCTGAGGGTCTTCCTCTTCTCTGCTTCACCAGGCACCATGTCCTGCTCCAGGGCCTTGTCTCTCCTAAGTGCGATGAAGTCTTACCGTCCTCGATTCTCAGGAACCTTCTGGCTGTACTTCTTTGTTTGTTCTCTGACAGTCCATGGACATTTCAATATTCCTAACCAACATCATAATTCAAAGGCATCCAT
>NW_022111369.1:94721646-94723808 GCF_000313985.2 Echinops telfairi | reverse complement strand
ATGAGGCCATTGAAAACGCCGTGGCTTGGGGCACTTTGCGTTAGTCCTCAAAGGGCCATCTCTGCTCTTGAACACTTCAAGGAGCACAGGTCTACTCCGGCACACAGGTGTGGCCCATGCACATAAATACCTGGATGGGATGCGGGCATTGCAGACACCCACAGATTCTCCTTGGAGACAGACAGCAAACGCTCGTCAGCACTAGACCTCCCCAGCCAGCTCGCCCTCCCACTGTAGAGTGAAACTGCATCGGCTCAGTACACAGGAGAAGATCTCATCCCGCTCCACTGGAATGCTGACTCCTCCTCCAGGTCTTCACTGCAGGGACCGAGAAGAACACTAACCAGTTAGCCAGTTGCCATTGAGTCTGTTCTAACTCTTGGCAACCCCATATGTGCCAGAGGAGCACTGCACCCCACAGGGGGTTTCATCGGCTGGGTGTTTTGGTTTTGTTTTGTTTTTTTAAACAGATCACCAGGCCTTTCTTCGGAGGTACCTCTGTGTGGACTCAACCTCCAACCTTTCGGTTAGCAGCTGAGTGCGCTAATGGCTTGCCCCATCTAGGGTCACTTTGAGTCAGAATTGACTCAGTGGTAGGGAGTTTGGGTTTGGGGGAGGAAAATGGACCCAAATCTTCCACCACTTGGATAAGCAGCTTGCCTAACAATCTTTTTCAGTTCTGTTAAAGTAATAAGTGCTTATCGTGGAGCATGTCTTAAATGCTGAAAAGCATATGGGCAGCAATAAAACAAAGCAGAATGGCACCATGCAAAGACACAACCTCTCCTACAATCCTGCTGTGTTTCCCAAGCGTCTCTGGGTGTGTAATAAACATAATTGGGCTCATACGTTATATATGACTCTGAATTTCACTTCTTGTCCACCTAACAAATGATAAACACTCCCCTACATCATTAAAGATGCTTCAAAGCAACTTTATGGCTTTGATGAATTTTTAATGGGTCCATTTAAAACGGGGAGGGGCCACTCATTTAACTCTTCTCTTTGCGGTGCTCTGCCTGATAGAAATCACTTATCAAGGAAGGACCACTTACCCTTTTATCAGACCCCTGGCACCCATCTCCTCGCGTCTACAATTGAATAGGAAATGGTAGCTACTTTGCTCCAAAGAGATGTGTTTTATCGTGGTTTTATCAAGCATACTCTAGCAAGAACACTTACGTAGTGATGGTTCCATGGTGGAATTCTTGCCCAGGAGACCTGGGTTCAATTCCAGGCCAGCATACCTCCCTCATACGCCGGCACCACCCGTCAATCAGCTGTCAGCCAAGGCTGGTGTAGGTTGCTAGAGCACTCAATGGCTTTCAGCAGAGCTTCCAGATTCAAAGAGACTAGGAAGAAAAACCTGGCGAGATTCTTCTGAAAATGCGTCCGTAGAAACTCTATGGATCACTAAGGTCTGATTTGAAACTGATCCTGAGCATGGCACAGGCATGGGCGTCCAGGGAACATAGTTAGTTAGGCACTGCCATTGAGCTGATGGTGACCCATACGACCCGATAGGGCTGTAACTCTTTATGGGAATAGAAAATCTCCCGCGGAGTGGCTAGCAGTGTCGAACTGCGTAGGGAAAGATGAGACCTTCGGCTCCCACCAAATTCAGAGCTTCAGACTATCCTGCAGGGTTGCTTTGAGCCGAAACCAATTGGATGGCAGCGAGTTTGGGTTCCTTCGGTGTTTTGGAAGTGCCCTTCAGTCTGGCATGGGGTCGCTGAGTCGCTCAATAGCCAACAAGGAGGGTGGGGTCTCCCAGAGACCCACCTACTAAACGAGCGTGAGACCCATTGGGGTTGATTACAGAACCAGGAGAGAAATGGGAGGGGCTTGTGAAATGGGAGGGGCTCAGACTCAGAACGAAGTCCCTGAAAAAAAAAACCACCAAGTAGAAACCAATTTATAGTGACCTTATACAAAGGAAAGGGTAGAATTGCCCCTGTGGGTTTCAAGGCCGCAACCTTTTACGGGAGTAGAAAGTCTTAGCTTTCTACCTCGGAGTGGCTGGTGGTTTCAAACTGCTGACCTTGCAGTTAGCAGCCCGATGCTTCAGCACTATTCCACCAGGGCTCAGTCCCCCAGGCTGTAGTTTGTGGAAGGCACTCGAACTCACACACACACACACACACACACACACACACACACAC
>NW_022111369.1:94717641-94721546 GCF_000313985.2 Echinops telfairi | reverse complement strand
ACACACACACACACACACACACACACACACATCCAAGAACAACTTTTCACAGAAGCCACAGCTCCACGTAATTTCGCCGGGGGTGTGGTTCTAAGTCTCCAGAGCTGGCCAGTTGGCAGTGTGACAGAGTCATCGCTGGCTGATTTAGTTAATGATAATGTTAAGTTCCAAATTCCCTCCAAATGGGAGTCTTAAGTGTTCTCAGTTTGGACGAAGCTGGCTTAAAAATAAACAAATAAGTTATATAAGTCTCCATTTTGGAGGCTCGGGTTTAGAAAGTGCAGGCCCTGGTGTAAAATTAGAGGGGCCACCTCCCATCTCGTGGTCAGGCCTCACGTGCAGCCTGCTGGGTGAATACGGGGTGGGGTGGGGCAGCTAGGGAACCTGCCAGCTGTCCCCGAAATCCCACTTTTCCTTTGGAGTACCAGCACCCACTGAACCTGGCCACGGTATACACCAGGGCGCCTGTAAGACCCTGGTGGGGCTTGGAACATGGGAAGAGCGGCATGAAGACAAGCACTGTCATTTGTTTTCCTTTTACTTCCGCCCCTTCTGAGATGTTCTGAAAGGTTTCCTGGGGTGACTCTCTTCCCCTTGGGAGCAGGCTACATGTGGGCGGGATGACGGGGCATTGCCTTTTGAAAGCTCTTCAGGCTCCTGCAGAATGCTAGCAGCTCTCTGAAGCTACGCGTGTGGATGGATGCCCTCTCTGGGACCTGCTGTGGGAATCCTAGTGCCCTGGTGGAGTTGTAGGTTATGTGTTGGGCTGCTAACTGCAAGGTCAACAGTTCAAAACCAGCAGCTGCTCTCTGGGAGAAAAATGAGGCTTTCTACTCCAGAAAAGAGTTTTGAAAGCTCCCAGGAGCCGTTCTATTGTATCCAATAGGGTCCCCATGAGTGGGAAGGAATGGCTGTGCGTTTGGCTTTTGTGGGAGCCATTGCGAGGGACAGGAAGCTCAAGCTCCAACCTTGCTGCCAGCGTGTTGATTCTGGCTCCAAATGACCCTATGTAGGACAGAGTATAGCTGCTCTGTGGAGTTTCCAAGACGTTAAATCTTTATGGGAACAGACAGCCTCATCTTTCTCCTGTGAAGCTGGTGAGTGTGAATCCTATGTTTAGCAGGTCGGCATGTAGCCCACTACACCACCTGGGTTCCTGTGAGGGACTGAAATAGGGCTAGAAAGATGTCCCAATGGCAAGAGATCATAGGCTAAAAGGGGCATGTCCAGTGCGCTGGTAAGGAATTCTCCAAAAAACCCTCATTGCTCCTGACTTGATTCTGATTCATAGGGACCATATCAGATAGGATAGAACTTCCCCTGTGGGCTTCTGAGGCTAAATCGTTACAGGTGTTGAAAGTCTCATCTTCTTTCCTCAGAGCAGCTAGCGATTTTGAACTGCTGACGGTGTGGTCAGCAGTTCAGTGTGTACCCTGCCACGCCACTAGGACTCCAGTGTTAGAGAATTTGACCTTGCTTATGGTCAGTGGGAATCATGGACATTTCCAGTGCTGGCAGAAGATGGGTGAGATGGCGGTGCAGATAGAACCATGAATTCTGAGGGTCAGATGCCCTGAGTTCAAATGGTGCTTATTAGACAGAGACCTTAAGACATGTAAGTGTTTCACACTCTGGCTAGTAAAGCAAGCAGAGAACTGTGACTCGCCTGCACTGTGGGGCTATGGCGAGGCTCAAATGAGGATAACTGGGGTGAACTACTTTGTCAACCATCGTTGCTCTTGTCAGCTGCCATTGAGCCAGATCCCATAGACTATGAAAATCCCACATATAACAGAATAAAGTATTACCTCGTCTTGCGCCAACCCCATGATGGATTGAAGAGCAAACCATCATTATCCACAGGGCTTTCATTAGCTGATTTTTGGAATCAGACCACCCTGGCTTTCTTCCTGCCCTTTCTCACCCTGGAAGCTCTGCTGAAACCTGTCCATCATCAGAGCAACACACAAGACCTCCACTGACAGATGGGCGTTATCTGTACAGGAGGTACATTGACCAGGAACCCCATCTGGGTCTTCTACATGGAAGGAGTCGTTGTTAGGAACCATTGAGTCGGTTCTGACCCATAGTGACCTCATGTGCCACAGAACAAAACACGGTCCTGTCCTGCGTCATCCTCACAGTTGTTCCTATGGTGGAACCCAATGTTGTAGCCGCCATGTCAGACCATCTCATAAAGGATCTTCCTCTTTTTTGCTGCCCCTCCACTCTAACAAGCATGATGTCCTTCTCCAGACAACATGTCCAAAGTACGTAAGTCAAAGTCTCACCATCCTTGCCGCTAAGGAGCTCTCTGGCTGTACTTCTTCCACGACCGATATGTTTGTCTTTCTGGTAGTCCATAGTGTCTTCAAGATTCTTCACCAGCCCCATAATTCAAATGCATCAATCCTTCTTTGGCCTTGCTTATTCAATTTCCAACTTTCACATCCATACGAGGCAACTGAAAATACCACAACTTGGGCCAGACACACTTTAGCCCTCAAAATAGCATCCTTGCTCTTCAATTATGGAAAGATGTCTTATCCAATAGATTTACCCAATGCAGTGTGTCCTTTAATCTCTCGAAGGCTGCTTCCATGAGCATTGATTGTGGATCCAAGCAAGACAAAATCCTTAACAATTTCAACCTTTTCTCGATGTATCATGATGTTATCTATTGGTCCAGTTGTGAGGACTTTGGTCTTCTTTACATTGAGTCTCAATCCATACTGAAGGCTGCAATCCTGGATCTTCATCAGCAAGATGAATTCTACCACTGAACCACTAATGCTCCCTTGTAAACCTTAGGGGCCCTGTTAATAATCAGAAATTAGCATTCTGCCACATGTACATGTTCAGAGTGAGGGCTTATGTAACTGCTTAATGAATTCATGAGAATTAGCTTTCTGAGCTGGTGGGATTGGAGGGAGCCAACTGAGTTTAGCACTTTGGGGACCCAAAATACTTTCATTAAAATACATTTGCTCAGCCTAAATTTTCCAAGCACTGATCAAATATTCCTTGTGTGTTTTCAAACTCACTTTACACGTGGGTTCAAAGTAATTAATGCATCTTTACCATACTCTATTTATTTTTTAAGCCTTATATCAAGGCCCTTGACTACCTCAAGGAAAACTCAATGAAATCTAAATTGTAATCTATAATTGTGAATTAATAGACATAATTATTCAATGTCTACAACGTGGAGTGTGCTGGATGAGATGAATTCCCCAGCTCCTGAACCTCTCGGGGACATGGGGACAGGTGCAGTGTCATCATGTAAGTGGGCTATTCTTAAGAGTACAAATCAGGATTGGGATTTGAACCCAGATCTTTTTTTATAAACTTTTTTCATTGTGAATTGGGTGAAGGTTTACAAATCAGATCATCTGTTTTATATTTAACAGTTCATTCGTATATTATTTCATTTCATTGATTGTAGCCCCTCAATGAAATATCACTTATCCCACTCCCTCCCTGGATTTCCTGTCGCCATCTCTCTTTCTTTCCTAATCTTTCCTGCCTTGAGAACTTTATCCTTGAGTAAACAATGCCCTTTTGAACTCAAATGATTGATCATTCAAAATTCAAATGTGTTCATGCCTTGCTAGTAGTATTGTTCCCCTTATTGACCTTTCTGTTCTTTGTCTGAAAATTGAGCCACAGGGTGACTTCTGTTGCAGACGGGTGATTGAGAGCCATAGTCTCCAGGATGACATCAGTCTCTACATCAGGGGTCCTCAAACTTTTTAAACAGGGGCCAGTTCACTGTCCCTCAAACCCATTGGAGGGCCAGACTATTGTTTAAAAAAAAAAACACAACTATGAGCAAATTCCAATGCACACTGCACATATCTTATTTTGAAGTATAAAAACAAAAGGGGGGAAAACACCCAGCGGGC
>NW_022111369.1:94714404-94716708 GCF_000313985.2 Echinops telfairi | reverse complement strand
GTCCCCCAGGGAGGAGGTTACATAGAGTTCCTTGTAATCGGTTCCCTCTTTCCAACCCACTCTCCCTCTACTCTCCCAGTATCGCCACTCACACCCCTGGTCTTGAAGGGATCATCTGCCCTGGATTCCCTGTGCTTCCAGTTCCCATCTGTACCAGTGTCCATCCTCTGGTAGAATTCGACTGGGAGAGATCAACAGTTGCGTCTTGGATAGCCACTAGCAAGCTTTTAAGACTCCAGTCTCTACTCATCAAAGTAGGAGGTAGAACATTGTCTTTGAGGACTGTGATATGCCAATTTGCCTTGGTGTTCCCTGAGACTGTGGTCCTGAGGCCCCAGGCCCAGCTACTCATTCAACATGATTGGTTATGTCTACAAAGTCTTCATAGCTTTGGCCCTTGTCAGCTCCAGCACATCCGTGGACAGATTTGCAGCAAAGTGAACCCATGTCTTCTGATTGGATTCACTTCCATTCCCTACCCACACTCTTTTTCATCTGGACAAAGGGAGCCTAACCATCTCTGATCGGGGCCCTAAAAGCCTATCCGTGGAAAACGTGGAATTAAGGCTTTTATTGCTAAGCCTTCTGTCTTGATTTTACTGAAGCTCTGGATCAAGATGACTGTACGTAGGTCTAATGTGGGTACAAGGTCACATTGAAAGAAACACTACAAATAGCCAATTAATTTTTTTAATGTAATCTCTGATTTATACCTTTTCAAAACAGAATTAGAGAATCCAGGTAACACTTAAGTTTCCATTTCGCTCGTCTAAGATTCTCTTGTACCCAGAACTTCTACAACCATCCCTCATTTCATCCTGAGGCCATACAAATCACCCTCTTCTCTCTCCATTCCCAGCACTCTTCCAAAGATTTATCACTGAGTTTCTCCAAATTGGGGAGTGGGGGGCAGGCAGAATCAGAGCACAGGTTCGGGTTAATAGCTATTCATCACACTCAGATATGACTCTCCAGGCCGTGCGTAGACCTTCGCCACTGCCACTAGGTGCCATCTAGTTCGCTGTAAGTCAGGGAAACCTGATGTCTAACAGAACAAAACGAAACATGGCCTAGTCCTAGTCCAGAACCATGGCCTAGTTCATGACCGTTGGTATAATGGAATCCACTCCGGTGGCTGTCGTGTCAAACCATCCCATTTCCTTCCCGTTCACTGACCCTCCACTTTACCAAGCATGGCAGATCGCCTTTTCTAGCAACAAACAGACATTACACTGGAATGAAAGGAAAGAAATGAATGGCATTTGTCACTGAGCTGATTCCAACCCATGAGCACCCCTTGTGTCTCAGAGTAGAACCATGCTCTGTGGGGTTCTCAGTGGCTGATTATTTCAAGAAGCCCATTTCCAGGCACTCTTCTGAGGTGCCTCTGAGTGGGCTTGAATCTCCAACCTTTTGGTTGGCAGCCAAGTGTGTTCACCATTGGCACCACTACACAGGCCTAGCTCTTTATCTCACCATTTGTTTCTCCATGTCAGTTCCCTGTCTTGATGCTCCAACAGCTCAGACAAGTAGAAAAGAATTGAATCTACTGGGGAGGAGGGTGGAGGATGGAAGGGGTCTGAGGTTTTGAGGATGTTTTCTCTTTTTTTCTTTTTTTTGGTTGTTTTTGGAAGATGTTTTTCAAGAGACGCAAGGCTGCTTAGTAGTGGGGTAAGAACTGGCTGACACTTGGCCTGTGGTATTTGCATCCCCAAACCAGGTGGGGTGGCGGAGGCCAAGTTCAGGATGTGGGGTTTGACTGACCCCTCTGAAGGGGCCTATCTAATATCCTGGATCATGACATGTCCCAGAGTTGCCAAAAAAAAAGTGTCATTTTCCAGAAAGCACAGATATAACTATCAGTCTATTTATACATACAGATTTTTTTTTTTTAGATAGTTAAATGTTGGGGATTTTGAGTGGGGAGTTGCAGGTTTTAGGGGAAAGGAGACTATATTTTTAAAACACTTGCAAAGTGGCAAACAACCTAAGGTATTTCCCCCCACGCCCACCCCAGAAAGTTCCACAACCTCTTTTGACACCCTCTGCCTGCGTGCACTGGCCAGCTGGAGGAAGCCGTTTGGAAGACAGCAGTGGGAGGTGGCAGGAAAAATGGCTCCTTTCCTCAGCGGCAACGCCAAGGTAATGGGTTTTCCTCATTGCCGCAGAGGAAGCCACCAGAGCTCGGTGCCCACTGGCACATCTGAAACGGGAATGACGAGGAGGCCTGGAGGGGGCCAGAGAAAGTCACTTCTTGGGATGGTTCGATGCTTTCTGAGGCTTTTTACCTCTGACCTTCAAAAA
>NW_022111369.1:94675818-94713623 GCF_000313985.2 Echinops telfairi | reverse complement strand
GAGAGAGAGAGAGAGAGAGAGAGAGTTGTTGGTGCTGTTGGGTGCTATGGAGTCAATTCCGACTCACAGGAACCTAATGTCCAACCCAACCCTCATGTCACAGTGTCATCAATCCACTATGTCCACCCATACAAGGCACTATTGGAACTGCATTAACTCATTACATTCTCGTGAAGAGTCTCGGAGCTTTTCACAGTAGCCAAGAGTTAGAAACAACTCAAAAGTCCCGGAAGAGATGACCGGATAAACAGAGAGATAGTCATGGAGCATATCCTGCCCATTTGAGGTCGTCCTCTTGGTTGCTGCTCATCTACTTTAGCTAGCATGATGTCCTTAGTAAGCACATGTGTGACATATAGAAGATATATATATAAAGATATTTGCCATTTTGACCTTAATATGTGTGCAATCTAGTGCCATTAACTACATTCACCACATTATGCAGCCATTACCACTGTCCCCTTCCAAAAGACTCGGTGCCCCTTACAGAGCCCTGGTGGCACTGTCAGGTAAGGGTTGAATGACTAACCTCAGATTATCAGTTCAAACCCACCAGATGCTCCAGGATAGAAGGATGAGGCTGTCTGCTCCCATAAAGATCGATAGCCATGAAAACCCAAGAAAAAGTCCCCATGAGTCAGAATTGACTCAATGGCAGTGGGTTGGGTTTGGGTTTGGCTCAGTGCCGCTTAAACAATAATTCACCATTCCTCATCCCACATGTCTCTGGTAACCACTAATAAACGTTGGCCTCTATGCATTGGTCATTTGTGGCTCTCAGAGAAGTGAGATCATAGCGTAGTTATCCTCTTGTGTCTGATTCAGGTCACTCCGTGAAGTGTCTTCAAGGTTCACTCATGTGGAAGCAGTTCTCAGACCTCAGTTCTCTCGATGGCTGAATAAGCTCTCAGGTTAAAGACCTACTACTGTTTATCTGTTTATCCACTCATATCTTTCTGGACATTTTAGTTGTTCTGCCTCTGGGCTGTTGTGAAAAGCTCAGAGGGGGTTTGGGTGAGTGCTGTGAATGGATGCAGTCACAGCACTGCCTCGTGTATGTTGTCACTGTGGAGTCTACTCCAACCCCTGACCACCCCATGTGTGCAGAAGAGGACGCTCCGTGAGGCTGTCAAGGCTATCACCTTTTGAAGCAGATCACCAGGCCTTTCTTCCGACGTGCTGCTGGGCGGCCTTGACCCACTAACCTCTTGTTTGTAGTTGAGCACAGTTTATACCACCCAGGGCCCTGAGCCTGGTACAGAGTGAATGATATGGGTTTGATAAACACCTGTTGAGAAAATCATCATAATGGATAGAATTGAGCAGAATCATCTGAACGGCCATATTGGCTGACCTGTGGCAGACCCTGCAGGTCTGGCCGGGTTCCCTGCAGGACCAAACAGAGGGAGAGGGTTAGGGAAATCGACGAAGACCGCCAAGGAGATGGCTTGACATAGCGACTGTCTGCCCGGTGCTGCACCATCTTCACAAACATTGTTCTGTCTGAGCCCGTTGCTGTACCTGTTGGATGGTCTTCATCTTTTTCAATGACCCCCTACTCCACCAGGCATGATGTCCCTTTCTGGGGAATAGTCTAAAGCCGTGGTTTTCAACTTTCCTAATGTCACGACCCTTTAATGTCACGATCCTCGTGTGGTGGGGACCCCCAACCATAAAATTATTTTTGTTGCTACCTCATCACTGTCATTTTGCTACTGTTATTAATTGGGCGACCCCTGTGAAAGGGTCATTCAACCCCCAAAGGGGTCACGACCCGTATGTTGAGAACCACTGGTCTAAAAGACGGGGCGTGCAGTCTGGCCATGCCATCGCTTCTAAGAAGCCCGGCTGCTGTTGGATCTTCTGGCCGGCCGGCGGTGGGGCTTTCAAGATTCTTCACCTCGCATCGTGCAGATGGGACCATTCCTCTGCTCTCCTTCCCGTGCATCTGAGGCAAGTGATCAGGCGCACCTTAGTCCTCAACGTAACATCCTTGCTCTTCAACCCTTAAAAGAGGTCTTATGTGGCAATGCGTCATTTGATTTCTTAACTTGAGGAAGACTCGATTCCTCATTGATTAGTGCCTCATTCTGTGAGGGACCCCCCAAGGCCAAGGGTAGTAAATAACCCTCATTGTTACCTCTTATCTTTTCCCATAGTGGCATCTCCTTCAACCTTAGTGTCACAGCAAATATTAGAAAATTAAAATATTTCTTTCTGTGCATCTTTTGTAGTACTGAAGCTTTTCTTTTGCTGCGTGCCTTAAATGAAATTTTAAGTCTCCTAGCTGTAGATTTGCCTTAATCAATTTATAAAAAAAAAAGTTCCATCAGGTAACCTACTTGTCAGACCAATCAGCCAAATTAGTCAAGATAAAAGGATGATTTCATCTTTCACTTTAACTACATGTCTTAATATTCGTTTTGAAGAATATTCTATAAACCACTGAGAAATAAATTATGGACTGCATCATGTAAAATAAATTACCAAAAGCAGCCAAGTTCCCGTTGATCGAGATCTCATATGGCTAATTTTATAATTATCCATGCATAAAAACAGGCTAACAATGCTGTTTTTCATAACTTGATTTGCAATAAAATGACATACTCTGTTGCTACAATTATAAGTTACAAGTGTCTCTGAGGCCAGTAATATGATAGAGGCATGATGTTCTTTATTTAAGCTCTGTGAATGGGAGCATCTAACTCTGACATGTAGCTTTGGGGAGAATTTAAACAAGAGTTATGCTTAAAAATGAAACAGGCAAATGCAGAGAGACCAGAGCTCATTAGTGGTTACCAGGGCAGGAGGAGGAGGGAGCAGGGGAGTGATTGTCTTGGAAGCAGTGACTTGCTGGGTGTTGATGGAAAATTGGGCAACAATTATGGGGAGTGATTGTACCATTTAATTAAGGTAGTCGAAATCACTAAGTTGTACCTCTGAAACATGTTGAACTAAGAAATGGTTTCTATGTAGTTTCTCAACACTGAAAGAAAAGCGAGAGAGAGGATAATAAATGAGAAAAATCTTCATTCCATTCACTAGCCGTCATGCTCAAATTTTCCTGTTGAATGAAATTACATTGGGGACAAAAGACTGTCCATACACTGTAAGAATTAACCAGTCCAGAATGTATCAAGCAATTAAGCACTGGTTCATAAGAGACAGAGCACAGGATTTCATAAAATCAGTTCCAACTACCTCTTAGGACCCTGGTTGCTGCTGCTCGGTGCAGCCAGTCGGTTCCACCTCATGACGGTCTGGGCAGAGCACACAAAGCATCGCCGAACCCACCACCCTCACACTCAGGCCTGTTCTCGAGCCAGCGTTTTGTCCATGTGTCCGTCCATTTCGCCAAGTGCCTTCCTCTTGGTCACTGCCCCTCCACTTTACCAAACACAACATCCTTCTCCAGAGACTGGTCTCTCCTGATAACATGTCCGACGTATATGAGACAAAGGCTCGCCATCCTAGCTTCTAAGGAGCCTTCTGGCTGTATTTCATCCAAGACAGATTTGTTTCTTCTTCTGGCAGTCCATGGTGCTTTCAATACTTTTCATCAATACCATAATTCAAATGGCACCGATGTTTCCTTGGTCTTCCTTATTCAATGTCCACTTTTCACATCTCAGAGACCTCACCTAAAGTGTCTGCGGTTTTATCCACTGTGCCATGGTCATCGTCGTAGGCCCAGAACAGAATGCTGATATGTTTATGAATCTCATCATGCATTAGCCCGTGTGGCTGCAACTGCTCTCAGGGGCTTTCCTTTCCACTAGAGACCAATCCTAGGGGCCAGACTGAGAACTGCCAGGAAGACTTGGCTGACCTTCCACATATGGGAAAGACTGCTGTTCACATCCGCTTCTTTCTTCGCACTCACAGAAACCCCACTCAGGGGCAGCACAGCATTGATAGCTATTTACTGCTGCGTTACATGAGGTGACTGTACCTCCAGCCCCTACACTCAGCAAGTTCTCTTAATGGACAGCATCCCTCACAGACCAAAATGCCTGAGTTCTAAGGCAAAACCAATGGACAACACATTTAGAGAAAACCGTCATGTTTTCTCATGAAAATGCTGAAGAAAGGGAAAGATAGGTCCTAGACAGGTTGATGGGACTTTACTTAATAATGCATGATGCTGTCAACAAATGATAACTATTATGGATTGATGTCTATCACTCCCCGACCCCACCACACACACACACACACACACACACACACACACACATTATATGTTGAAATTCTACCCTTAGGCCTGTGGTTGTAATCCTGTTTGGAAATAAGAGTTTCTTTGTTACGTTTAATTGGGTCTTGTCTTAGCAGGGTGAGCTCTAAATCTAATCACTTCTGAGCTAGAAAACAGACCTCATGTGAGAAGAACTAAAGAGCTGAGGAAAGCCACCAACAAGGAGGGGGCTGACACAGCCGGACACTCATTTAGACTTTCAGCCTCCAGAATTGGGAGAACATCAATGTCTATTCTCTTAGGCCCCTCACAGGTGGCACTTCTGTGACAGCAGCCCTGGGAAACTAAGGCCATGGCTTGAACTGGGCTGCGTTCGGAGGTGGTCCCAGCCTGGAGCGATGCACCATGGTACAGTTTGGAAGGAGGGACGTGTCCACTGTCCCCTCATACCAGGTGGCTTCACAGAGTTCGTGGGAAAAGTCTGTGACCTCAGCATTGCATTTTTCCACGAGATTTGTGCAGCTCCCTCGCAATCGTGAGAGACAAGCTTTTGGAAAAGCCCAAGTGGATGAGGAGGAACTGCATGAACAAGCAGAAAGAAGCCCCTCAAGTCCTCTCAGCAGGGGCTTCCTGGACAGCCTTCGGCTGCTTTCAGGACCTCGAACCGGGGGATGTTGAGTTGATTCCGAGTCAAGGCGGCCCTGTGGGTGTCAGAGTGGGACTGTGCTCCAATGGGCTGTCATGGCTGGTTTTTTGGAGGAGTCAGTCACCAGGCCTTTCTTCCAATGCACCTCTTTCTGTTCTCAGCTGAGCACGGGAACTGCTGGCCCCACTCAGAGACACCTCCCACGAAAGGCCACTTACCAAAAGGCCAACCCCATCATCAGCAAGGGGATGCTGCCCCATGGCAGACCCTGTAGGACAGAGTAGAACTGCCCCCACGGGCTTTCCACAGCTGTCAATCTTGATAGAAGCAGACAGTCCGAAGACTCTCCAGAAGAGGCTGATGGGTTCAGCCTCTTGTTTAGTGCCAAGCACTCTAACCATTGCGCCACCAGGACTCCTTGAACGAACAACCATCAGCCAGCCCACTAGGCTGGGGACTCAGCTTTTGTTGTGTTGAGTCCTCTCCTTGAGGGCCAAGTGTTCCAGAACTATTCCTACCGGAGGCTGCCAGTGAATGCTGAATTGAGAAATGACTGACCGCTTACTGGTATATCTGGATTTTTTTCAATTCAGGTTTTTGCAAATTAGCATTGGTACAGTAAAGGGCCTGCCAGGACTCACCTGTATTGTTGGATGGTTTGCTCTGCATGCACACAACTCATCTAACTACTACCACCCCCAGCCAAGAGCTAGAACATCCCCAGACCCTTTCCTTGGGCCCTTTCCCATCCCCAGGTATCCTTTAGGGGGCCCTGGCTATTAGGAGGTCCCCCAAAGCAGCCTCAGAGGGTTCAGCATATTGTCATATTCGTGATTGTGATTTATGCTAACAAAGGGATCCAAAGCAAAATCAGAGAGGAAAAAAAATGGAACACGAGACTGAGTCCAAGGAAGCCAGGCACAAGCTTCCAAGGACCTTCTCCCATTGCGGTCATACAAGAGGTGCGACATTCCCCCAGCAACCAATACCGACAACATGTGTGGAATGCCGTCCACCAGGGAAGCTCATTAGGGACTCCGTGCCCAAGGTTTTTATTGGGTGCTAGTCACATGGAACCTCTCTGACTGCCCCATCCCAAAATTCCAGACTTCCAAAGAAAAGCAGGTTTCAGCAGAAACCATAGTGTTGACATAAACAGTCTAGGGACCTTGAGCCTCCCTTTCCAATTAACTGCTGACTGGGAGCATCCTGGAAGCCAAATTCCCAGGGGCCAGTGAAGGGTGTCTTGGGAAGAATACCAGTCTCGAGAGGGCTGTGTTAACTCACTTCTGCAAACCACCGTTCTGACTTCTAACAGCATGCATTCGTTTTTCCCATTCCGCAAAACAAATGTAGTCGGGGACCAGAAAGATGTGTTCATGGGTATCTGGCTTCTTTGACTTAACGTCATACAGTGATTTTCATCCAAGTACTTTTCTTTAAGTGTGTGGATTTTCCTAACACAGAGAGAGAGAGAGAGAGAGATATGTTGCTGTTAAACTCAGCCACATGGGTAAAAATAATTTTATGCTACCCATCCATCAGGAAAAAATGGCTAATGTTTAATGAGCACTTGTCATGGTTCTATGAACACAGTTGTAGTAACTAGCACAGTGGACCTACAGCAACTTTATGAGGGGTCATCCCATTGTCAGATGAGGAAACGAGGCCCAGAGGCGGCCGGGCTGGCAGTTAAGAAAAGCCATGTACAAACCCAGTGCCTGACTGCAGAGCTTGGGGTTAACCATCATCCATATTACCTGGCCGGCACGTGAGTCCATTTCTGATCATTCCATTCAGAAGGAAGTACAACCGCTGTGGTAGCAGAAGCATGGTTCTCCAAAGATGCCCATAGCCTAACCCTAAAGTAATATATGTTACCTTACATGGCAAAAGACGCCTTCATAAATATGTACCTTTCCATGGCAAAAGGGGCTTGGATGAAGTTAAGGATCGTGACGTGGGAAAGTAGCCTGATTTCTCCAGGTCGATGTGATAGAGGGGAACGGGAAAGTTAGTCAGAGAAGCTGAAACAACAGACGCAGAAGCCTGCTGGTTTTGAGGATGGAGGAGGGTCCGCCAGCCAAGGCATACGGGCAACCTCTAGTGTACTGCACCCTGAGGGGAGCGGGAATGATCGAGGCGGCGGGGCAAAAGCAGATACCCACACTTTATCTTGGATTATGGACTAAAGTACAAAAGCTTTTCTTACTTTCTCTTTTCTGGAAACAACCTTGTTTGACATTAAATAATCCAAGCCCACTTCGGTTTTAATGTTCCTCCTTGTATAGCTACCCAGACCAGTGTTTAGATCTGAGGGTTAAGGAATCTGGATGTGACCCTTCACTCTCTTTTTATTTTTTGTAACTTTGTTTGTTTGTTTTGGGTTATTAAAGGAAAACATTCTATGCAGTTGCACAGTGCATCTCATCAAATCAAATCCATGATTGTTGTTGTTAGGTGCCAGCGAGTTGGTTCTGACCCATAGCGACCCTATGCACAATAGAACAAAACACTGCACGGTCCTGGGCCATTCTCACATTTGATCCTATGCCCGAGCTCATTGGTGAACCACTGTGTCCATCCATCTCCTTGAGGGCCTTCCTCTTTTTCACTGCCCTTCCACTTTACCAAACATGATGTCTTTCTCCAGGGACTAGTCTCACCTGACAACAGGTCCAATGTTTGTAAGATGCAGTCTTGCTATACTTGCCTCTGAGGAGCACTCTGGCCTCCCTGGTACTCCATATTCTTCTCCAGCACAACAATTCAAATGCATTGATTCTTCTATGGTCTTCCTTATTCAGTGTCCAACTTTTACATGCCTATGAGGCGATGGAAAATACCATGGCTTGGGTCAGGCGTACCGTAGTCTTCAAAGTGACATCCTTGCTCTTCAATATCCTAAAGTCTTGTGAAGCAAATTTACCAAATGCAATCTGTCTTTTGATCTCTTGACTGCTGCTTCCTTGAGCATTGATTGTGGATCCACGCAAGACAAAATCCTTGACAATTTCAACCTTTTCTCCATGTATCATGATGTTAACTATGGGTCCAGTTGTAAGGATTTGGGTCTTCTTTATATTGAGTTGTCATCCATACTTAAGGCTACAATCCTTGGTCTTCATCAGCAAGTGCGTCAAGTCCTCCTCACTTTCAGCAAGCAAGATTGTGTCATCTGCTTATCACAGGTTGTTTATAACCCTTCCCCCAATCCTGATGCCACACTCTTCTTCATATAATCCAGATTGAACAAGTATGGTGAGAGGATACTGCCTGACATTTTTTTTTTTTTAATTCTCTGCTTTCAGTCAAGATCCATCTGACATCAGCAATGATACTGCTGGTGCAACCAGTGATAAATGATCTTAAGCAAAATTTTACTTTTGTGCAATATCAATGATATTGATAATACTGTTCTATAGTTTGAGCATTCTATTGGGTCACCTTTCTCTGGAATGGGTACAAATATGAATCTCTTCCACTCACTTGACCAAATAGGTGTCTTCCAAATTTCCTGGCATAGATGAGTAAGTGCTTCCATGCCGTAAGGTCTTTGACAGAGTTGTCATTGTTTTTATTGATGCATACTATTCCATTATACGGATGTACCATAATTGGTTTCTCCATTCCTCTGTAATAGGAATATTTTATTGTTTTTCGTTTTACAATCATGGAAACCAGTGCAATAAACATAGGCATGCATATGTCTCTTCATGTTGTGCTCTTTATGTCTTTGGTGTATATACCCAATAGAGATATTGCAGTAGCATAAGGTAATTATATTGATTTGTTTAAGGAAGCACCATACTAATTTCCATATGGGTTGTACAAATTGCCAGACATGCACTGGACAATTTTTTTTCCTGAAAAGGGGGTGATGGGCCAATAAATGGAGCCCTGGTGATGTCGTTGGTTACGTGTATTAGGTTGCTAACCAAAAGGTCAGTATTTTGTATCTATCAGCCTCCCCAAGAGGAGAAGATGCAGCTTTCTACCCCTGTAATGATGTGTCGCCCAGGGAACCCACTGGGGCAGTTCTACCTTGTGCTGTTGTTAGGTGTCATCAATCCCAACCCATAGCGACCTTGTGCACCACAGAGGGAAACACTGCCACGTCCCGCTCCACCCTCACAATTGTTCCTGGGCCTGGGCCCAGCCTGGCAGTTTCTGTGTCAATCCAAATCCTTGAGGGCTTGCCTCTTTTTTGCTGCCTCTCCACTCTGCCCTAGAGGGTCACGGTGACTCGGAGTCCACTTGATGCAGTGAGAAGCAAATAGGTTTGGGAACCTTGCCAAGGGAAGGGGACAGAGGATCCCCGAGAGCCTCCAGAAGGAACACAGCCTTGCCTGCCACTGCCGTCTTGATTGCAGTCTAGTGAGAACCATTTCAAGTATCTGCCTTCCGCAACACATGCGTGCTGTTTGAAGCCACTTATTCTGTGGTAGCCAGTTACACGAGCAATAAGAAACTAATACAATCACCAAAACACTGATGAAAGCCATTCATTAATCAGGAAAGGTCACGAGCCTTCACAAGCCACTTCATACAGGCTGAGCGCAGTCACTTGTTGCCTGAATCAAACCAGGAAATGTCTTTGAGCGGCTGACCAGCGGCAAAGACAGTCCTCTTTCCATATTGAAAACCAAGGTGCCCCTTGCTACGGTTTTGAAACAAGTACACATGGCGCAAGGTGGCTCTTTCACCTTCTTACGTCTACAAAGTTGACTTGGGTGGTTCTTTTTATGGAACTTCCCCTTTCTTTTATGCTTCTGTGTCTTTTTTCGTTGTTTTAATAACTCAAAGCCTTTTCAAAACTTTCCCTTCCTGAAAGTTTTCCATTGGGTTTAAGCCTTGGCTCTGCCATTTAATTTGCCCCAGTGTATGGGTGTTACTCTAAGTGCGAGTGTCTTGAATCCTGTGACCCCCAAGTTCAATGTAAGCACCCTCTGCATGCTTACAGAATAATTCTCACAGTGGCAATGGCCCTCCTGCCTCTCGGGCTCTGCAAAGCAGCCAGCGTGAGCATTTTAATCCAGAAAGGAGACAGTGTGGAGTCATTCCTGTCCTTAAATCCTTCCCTGGTCCCCTCCTGGGTTCAGGAAAAAGAGCAGGCTACCTGGCCTGTCATTCAGAGATAAGATCAGATACCTGTGAATTGTGTCCCCAGGAGTCAAGGAGATCTGGCAGCTGTGCATTGTTTCATGCTAATCATGCAAATCATTAGTCTAGAAAAGAACCAGCCTCTGGGCCCTGCAGGCTCTGCTTCCTTCTCTGAGACCCACAGCGATTCCTTCCCAGCCCATTCTGCTCGCCTTTTGCCTAGCTCTTTCATACACGCAGTTGTCCTCGGGCCACCGTAAAACACACACAGACGTAACAGCAGCGGGCAGACAGCATCGTGGTGTTTGTCCAGGACACCCGTGCTGTTTACCTTGCGCTATCCTTTCCCATGTGATTCATCTCAATTTCCTGGCTGGATGCTGACCTTCCAACCTCTTGTCTCTGGCGTTTGATCGACTGTACAGTTGACCCTACAATATTCCCTTCCATGGATCTGTGCCCATCAGTCCCTCCACGGAAGAGATCCCTAGAGGCTCTCCGCTTCACCACTAGATGCTTCCCCACCATCCACAAACACACAACCCGGTGAGAAAACGCGTAGGGGGACTGATAGCACCATCCTGCTGCTGCTGGTCACTCCTCTTGAGTTGTTTCACTGCAACCCCATGTCGAAGAGAACAAAATTCTGCCTGGTCCTGTTCCATCTTCATCAGCACTGTCTGTGTCAGGCCACCGTGGCAGCTACAGTGTGTTTTGAGTGACTTCCCGCCTGATAGGCTCATCTCCCAGGACAATAGTCAGCAACATTCACCATAGGGTTCCGTCCGTTAATTTTTGGAGGGCGATCACCACGCCTTTCTTCCTCATCTGTTCTTATTCAGGAAGCTCCACTGAAACTTGTCCCACTTGGTGACCCTGCGGAGATTTGAAATCCTGGTGACATAGCTTCAAGCATCCTGGCAACACACAAGCCACTCCAGTCTGACAAACTGACAAGACAGATGGTAGGTGATATCTGTTGAGTACTTACTGCATGCCAGAAACTGTCCTGAGGTCTTACATGAACTCTACAATCAAAAAAACACCAAAACAGCAACCTCAAAACCAGTACTGCTTTGTCTCCCTTGGCAGATGAGGAAACTGGGTACTTTAAATTAAAATAACTTGCCCAATGCCCTGCAACTAGTAGTGATGGAGTCACTAGGCCACATGACTTCAAAGTATTAGATTTTACAACGTCCTATAGTGAAAAATGCCAACTCAGCTCAGTCCAGCAACCGCCTCCAGGACTTCTCTGCTGAGCCTAAAGCCCTACCCATCACAACCACACTTGGAAATACTTCAGACGCTATTGTTCTGAGCTATCAAAGTGACCTTTGCATTTGATGCTGAGGATCCCCATTGTGTGGTCCTGGGTATTTTCCACATGCGATCCTGAGCACCTCTGACCAGGGGGTTGGCTTTCATTTCAGCGATTCTAAGAGATAGAGCTATTGCCCTGACTTTGCACAACTCAGGAACCGCAGTGATGCAGGCACAAGCCAAGGAGCTAAGCACAAAATGTCAGGCTCCTGCTGACCCTGGATACTTAGGTCCCAGGCACAATTGTTCCTGTTCGAAACTGGTCTGTGAGGTTTTACATTGCACGTTGCCTCAAAATCCCTTGGGAGAGGACACATTTTATCTGATTCCACTTAGGTGGAATATCTAGAATACGCAAGTATATGTTGGTGAATGGTTGCCTGAGCCGGTGGGGGGGAGGAGAAAAGAGAACTCCCTGGTGGGGCTCTCACTGAGCTCCTGTGAAGGGTGGCAGGACATTGGGAAGTGGACACTGGTGACGTTGAACCGACGTGATAACATAATGAATGTCACTGGTTTGTACACGAGAAGATAGTTGAAAGGACAGTCAGTTTGCACATGTGTGTTTGTACCATAATAATTTTAAGCAAAGGATTAGGGGAGGGTGTGGGAAGAATGGGGGGATTGATCACAAGGATCAATCTAGAACCTCCTCCCAGGGGACGAATAACAAAAAAGTGGGTGAGGGGTGGCTGAGGACAATGTAAGATATGGAAATAATCTATAACTTATCAAGGGTTCATCAGGGAGGGCGGGTGGGGGAGGGAGGGGGAGGAAATGGGGAGCTGATATCGAGGGCTCAAGTGGGAAGAGAATGCTTTGAAAATGATGACGACGGCGCATGTGCAAATGTGCTTGACACACTGGAGGAACGTATGGATTGTGATGAGATGTAAGAGCCTCCAATAAAAGTATTTAAAAATAATAAAAAAGAAATAAGTGTCTTGGGAAGGGAAGTGGGTTTATTTTTTTAAATCAATGCATGGTTTATGTGGGTCTTTGATAAAATTTTAAGAAAAGTGAGATGTTTTAGACAAATCATAGAAACCTTTATTAAACAAAATTTTCAAAATGTGAAGCTATTGTTTCTTGACATCCTCCATCTAGGTCTAAACACTCTGAAGGTATTTCCATCTGTCTACCCCCGCCACACCCCAAATTCTTTACTCTTACATCAAAAATGGCAGTTTGGGCTTCCTTGAAGGGCTCTAGTTTTATTCCTTTTCAATGCTATTTGACTATGGGAAACAAAAAGAAGTCAAGGACAAGATAAAGGCTGTAGTGTAGATGGAGTGAGGCTTCTCAATGAAATGCTCACAGGACAGCCCTTGTTCTCCTTAGGGAATGAACAGGTGCATTAAGAAAGCAGAGCCCTAATGCTAACAGGATCTGTGAGGGTCACCCAGTACAGACCAATAGTTGTATCTTAGATGTCTACTCACAAGCTTTAAGATTCGCGACACTACTGACCAAAGTCAGGTGTAGAACATTAGCTTATAGAACTATGCTATGCCAATTGACTGTGCTGTCCCCTGAGTCTATGATCCTACGCCTTTAAACTCAGTAAACCAATCCCATGAGTTGTTTGGGTAGTCCAAGAAGCCTCTGCAACTATGGAAGCCATGTACTTTTTATGTATATTTAATTGTATATGTATGTGTGCATCATACAGAAATGTATATACACATGTCTGTGGAAACATTTATAGATGCATGTGCCCTCCTTTACATATATATTTATATCTACACACATATTTTTGGTTGCTTCTACTGTTGTTGAAATATGGCATTTACTGAAATTATTCATTTTTCTTATAGACTTCTTAGTGTCTTTATTTACCTTGGTCAAGTTATGCTAACTTCACCTATATTTTGCATTGTCTTTTCATCCTCCAAAATAACAAACCATCCACTATCTATAAAATGGTTCCCCCACTCTCTCCCTCCCATCCCTGGTAACCACCAAAGACCATTGCCTTCCGAGCAGATTTCTAGTTTTGACTTTTTATTGTTATTGTCGTTGCTGCTGCTAAGTGCCATGCAGCCCCTTCTTTATCATAGTGCCCTTATGTACAACAACAGAAGGGGACGCTGCCTGGTCCTCATAGCTGTCCTTATAGATGAACCCATTGTGGCAGTCACTGTGTCCATCCATTGTCAAGGGTCTTCTTTGCCACTGCCCCCCTCCTTTACCAAGCATGGCATCCTTCTCCAAGGATTGGTCTTTCCTGATAACATATCCAAAGTGCATAAGAGAAAGTCTGGCCATCCTTGCCTTGAAGGAGCATCTGGTTGTTCTTCTTCCAAGACAGATTAGATGATAGATAGATAGATAGATAGATAGATAGATAGATAGATAGATAGATTGGCGTGGGGGGGTGGGGTCTGTGGTACTTTCAATATTCTTGGCCAACACCATAGTTCAAATGCATCCATTTCTCTTCAGTCTTCCTTCACATGCGTAGTAGGCAAAATACCATGGCTTGGGTCAGGTTCACTTTAATCCTAAAAGTAACATCCTTGCTTTTCAATACTCTAAAGAGGTCTTGTGCATTACCTAATGCACTGCGTCCTTTGTTTGCTTGACAGTTGCTCCCATGAGCCCTGATTTTGTGTATCAAAGTAAGACAAAATCCTTGACCACTTCAATGTGTTCTCCATTTATCACATTACCTATTTGTCCCCTTGGGAGGATTGGGTTTTCTGAAATGGAGTTGTAATTCTGAAGGCTGCAGTCCTTGATCTTCACCAGCATGGGAGAGCTTCAAGTCCTGCTCACTTTCAGCAAGCAGAGCGGTGTCATCTGCCCGTCACAGTTCTGATCTTCATATAATCTTCATATCACCCCGTTTCTCTGATGATTTACTCAGCATGCAGATTAAATAAGTGTGGTAAGAGCGTACAACCCCGAGGCACACCTTTCCTGATCTTAAACCACGCAGTATTCCCTTGTTCTGTTCGCACATCTGCCTTGTGATCCATGTACGGGTTCTTCATGAGCACAATGTCGTGTTCAGGAATTCCCATTCTTCTCAGGGATGTCCACAGTTGGTTGTGATCCACACAGTCCAATGTCTTTTCACAGTTAATGAAACACAAAACATCTTTCTGGTATTTTCTGCCTTCAACCAAGATCCATCTGATATCAGTAATGATATTCCATGTGCCCCGTCCTCTTTTGTGTAGTGTATTCCTTCTGTCTATTTTTGATGCTTCCTGCATCATTCAATGTTTTGCCTATAGAATCTTTCAATTTTTGCAGCAGGAGGGTTGAATATTTTTTCTTGAGTTCTAGCCTCAAAGCATGGTCATTTTATAATGTGAAACCATCTATCTGTCCTTTTGTGATTGGCCTTTCACTCACCATAATGTCCTCCAAATTCATCCATATTATAAGATGTTTTTCGAACTCCTCATATTTTTTATAGCTGTGTGTATGTGCCAGAATTTGTTTCTTCATTCACCCCTGGATGGGCACTTGGACCATTACCATCCTTTTGCTGTTGTGAACAATGCTTCAACATACATAGGTGTGCGTGTGTGTACTTGTGTCACTGTCCTTATATCCTTAGGAGTGATATTGCTAGACCACTAAGTAGCTGTCCTTCTAGCCTTTGAGACAGCACCTACCATTTTCCAAAGTAGTTCTACCATTTCACAATCCTACCAGCAACATATACAAGATCCAATTGCCCCACAACCTTGCCGCCATTTGTTGTTTTCTGTTTTGTTTTGTTTTGTCATCGCCATTTTTTCAAGGTGGAGTGGAATAGCATTATAGTTTTGATTCACATCTCTCTAATGGCTAATAAAGGAGCTCTGGTGGCATAATGGTTAAAGCACTTCCGCTACTAAGCCAAAGCTCTGAGGTTCTGGTTCCAATCCACTAACCGCTCTGCAAGTAAAAAATGGGCAGTGTCCTTCCATAAAGTTTACAGCTTGGAAACTCTATGAGGCATGCTCCTCTGTCTTATAGGGTCACTATTAGCCAGAACTGACTCAAAGGCAACAGCATTCGGGGCTAATGAGCATCTTTTCATGTGTTTGTTGGCCTCCTACATGACTTTTTGGTGAAGTGTCTCCTCATATCCTTTGCCTAAGTGTTTGTCTGGACTGTTAGAGTCTTTTTGTTGGTTATCCGTTGAAGTTTTGGCATAATTTTGAAATTATATGGCCATCCTCACAATTGCTGTTATATATGAGCCCGTGGGGGCAGCCACTGCCAGTCCATCTAGTCCCAGGTTTTCCTCATGTTCACTGCCCTTCTACTTTCCCAAGCAATTGATCACCGATGTAACCACCCTACTGAGCCCTCTGCGGGAAGCCTCATGCTTCTCCGGAACAGCCGAGCTCATTCTCCACTTG
Organism: Echinops telfairi; assembly: GCF_000313985.2. NCBI lineage: Eukaryota > Metazoa > Chordata > Mammalia > Afrosoricida > Tenrecidae > Echinops > Echinops telfairi. The sequence goes on along the minus strand of NW_022111369.1, from coordinate 94,697,995 downwards.
ACCTCTTTCACTGCAGGGCAGGCACTACACAGTAAAGTCATCGTCGTCGTCATTGTTGTTGTTGTTGTTGTTACTATCATTCTCTTTAACAACATGCATCATGAATGACCTTCGCATCGTACAGTGTGCTTCTGTAAGAACTATCCACCTGGAATCAGACTGGCCATAGCAACTGGAAAGACTAGATAGGAAACTTCGGGGTCAAGGAGTTTATGGCAGTGAGGGAGGAAGAGACCAGAAAAAGAAGGCGATAATGGCTGTACGACTGGAAGAATGGCACCAATGTTGCCACCATGGTCCCTGTAGAGATTGTGGAACTGAGGCTGAGTCTGTTCTCAACCGCAGGAGGCAGAAGATTCACGTAATGATGGCGCTTTTACAAAATGCCTCAAGTCCATGAACCTGCTTGCGCATCCTAGCAAACTTGGGAATGACTTACTATGGGCTACACTTTATAGACAGAGGACCTTGAGAAGTTAATGAGCTCTCAGGTTTTCTGGCTTCAAATTCCATGCCTTTTTTTTTTTTTTAAACAGAAGCATTTCAACATACATAAAAGCACTAAATAATATCACAGGCCTCCACGTCCGCACCAATGAGCTTAAACAGATGTCACCGTTTTGCCGTATTTGCTTCTCTGCTCCCCCTCTTCCACTGTGTCACTCCTCATTGTCCCAGAGCGTTCTTCATCCTGTGCCAGAACCAAGTGGACTGGCGACAAGTCTGTGTGGAGGGCCCCGCCCCTCTAGAGGACCCTTCTGCCTTCACTGTGAAGCACATGTCCATGAGGACTTCCCTGGTGCAGGAATGGTTTGGAAGAGCAGCAAGGCCTGGAGAGGAGAAGGACATCAAGACCCTTCAGAAGATGCTCTCCTCCTAACTTCTGCTACTCCTATCCATCCATCTCCTTGGTTCCCCAAGAACTGACCGGTGCTCCTTTTGAAGACCCTCAAAGACTGCCCCAAGTGTTGCATGAAACTGGAGGGTGTTGCCGTCCGTCACCCCTGCTCAGGCATCCCCAGGGCACAGAAGAACCCTGGATCAATTACTGATGGAACTGCCTAGAGCCAGACGCTTTTGGAGAAGTAGGGCTTCCTGTCTAGTTGGTCTTAGTCTGGAAGCTCTGCTGAGACTTGTACAGCGTCGTAACAGCACCAGCCCTGCACCGACAGATAAGGGGTGGCTGCACATGAAGAGCATGGGCTAGGAATTGAACCCTGGTCTCTCTCACGGAAGTTGGGAACCTTTCACACACACACACATTGCAGTCAAGTCTATCTAGATTTCTGTTTGCCCTGTGTGTGTCAGAGTAGAGCTGTGTTCCTTAGGTCAATTTTTTAGAAGCAGATAGCCAGTCCTTTCTTCCAAGGCACCTATGTAAAATGGCGCAGAGGCCGGAGCTGACCTCCTTGTTCCTCTGTTACCACGAGGCAGAGTTCAGACAGGCCTCCGCCCTCCATCGTCCTTCACCTTTCTGATGCCAGCCATTCTTCCCACGCCACTCCACAGCTCTGCCGGGCTCACTAATTCCTTGCCGTGGTCACACAAAACTCATAGTCAAAGCTCACAACGAAGGGGGATTGTGCTAACAAGTTACACACACCAGGATGAGGAAACAGTAGGGATCCAGTCCTTGGTCAACAGCAAGGGCTCTTCTCACCCAACAGCCAAATCTCTCTCCAGTTCTCAGCCTCTCCGCTATTTGGTTCCTTGGCTTCTGCCTCTGTGGGCCAGGAAGTGCGCCCACGGCCCTGCCTCCCAGTCTCGTAGTCTCAGTGCTGCTTCTCTGCTCTGTCTCAAGGTCTCCTTGTCTCAGCCTCTGGTCTCAGTCTGGCTCCTTTGCTATGCCCCATGATCTCTGTACCACAGCCTCTGGGCCCTCTTGGTCTTGGCCTCGGCCACTGCAGGCAGACATCTCGAATGTGCTCCAGTTCAGGGGGTCGTGGGATTTCATTCTGGGCTCCTGACATGAAAGGCTCTTCTATTTACCCCGGAGAGATGGCTGCGGAAGGGTGGTTTTGTCTTTCAGCGGACCATACCTCCCAGGAAACAAAGGGCGCGACTGGGTTCCCACCCTCTTCTAAAACCGAGACATAATCCTGTTCAATTAGCACAGCTAAAAACGTCCTCTGAAATAGGATTATAGCCACAGACGTAGTGTCCAGAATTTATTGTGCATCATAGAAGGAATTATGGTCTGAAGAGCCAAATTCATTAACTCCATCTCAGAACCTCTGGTGAACTAGAATCAATGAACTTTCAGTGAAAAAAATCAGGCACGTGAACTGTTTACACCACCCAGGGATTTCAAATTAGTAGACTTTATGGAGAGGGGAGAGAGGATTGGAAAGGCTGCGCTTCAACGGTGGTTTTCTTATCACGGAAGTGTGTGGATCTGCTCGGCAATGATAGAAACCCCATCATATGGAGCAAAGAAGTCAGGCGAAGCTTTTTTTTTTTTTAAATAATGCCATGAGGTCAGGGTCCCCAGGCCCTCTTTCCATCTGAGAACTAAGTAGCACCATGGATGCTACCACAGACGAAGCTCTGTCACCCAGTCCCAGCTGGGCCTGGCTATGTCCTACCCACCAGCACCGCAGAGCAAGAGTCACCCAGCACCAGGAAATGACACTCATTTCAGCAGTAGAATGCAACCAGGAGGCCCAGGGCTGAGGAGCCAGCTCAGGATGAGTCATCTGGCTCAAGAGATGCTTGTCAATGGTCCTAACCACACATTCCGCTGCCAATAGCCGCTGGGTTTGATCTCTGCCCTGATGCTCAAACCACCGGCTTCCTGGGCCTGCAGCCTCCCAGGAAATGGAAGGCAGATATCGGATGATTCATATTTCCTCTAGAAAGGTGAGCGAGAAAACCACCTACTTCAAGAATGGCCGCCAGCCTTTGAAGACCCCTGGGCTGGGCTGCGGCTCCTCCGTCCCAGGCTGATGGCACAGACGCCGGCTGGGCCAGGGGCGGCCTGTCCTCTGCGAGGCTTCACTGTGATGAGAGAGAGAAAAGAGGATGGAGAGAGGGCTAGGGAAAGAGGAGAGCCGAGGCGAGAAGGAAAGAATTAACATCTACTAAGGGCCCAGGAAGGCACCCTGGTGGCACAGTGGTGATCCCCAACCTCTGTGGAGAAGCCCCCTCGAGGCACTGGGGAACGAGGGTTGACTTGCTAAGGGCAGGGACAGTGATTTGGAACCAGCAGCCTCTCCTGGGGAGGAAGAGGAGAGGATGGAACTTGTCTCCTCCAGTGCAGAGTGACCGTCTCTGAACTCGCCAGGGCAGTTCTCCCCTGTGCCATCGGGTCACTGTGAGCCGGCATCACCTCAGGGGCAGTGAGTTCGGGTTTTGGAAGTGCCCATTATGAGCCAGGTTGCGTTGACGTAAGTTGCACTACAGGGAAACCTCACAGTGCAATGGTTTTAGACACGCTCTTGCAAACTGAAAGGTTGGCGCTTCTAACCCACCAGCTGCCCCCACCCCCCACCCCAGCAGAAAGACCTGGCAATTTGCTCCTATAAAGAGTCTCATCCCAAACCGACTGCCCTTGAGCCCATTCTGACTCACCATCAGATCAGAGCCACCTGCTAGAGGGTTTCCAAGGCTGTAAACCTTTATGGGGGCAGAGACCACGTCATTCTCTCAAAGAGCAGTTGGTGGGTTTGAACCAATTACCTGGCTGTTAACAACCCAACACTTAATTCTACGGTGCCTCCAGATTCCTCTCTATAGAGATTACATACAACCTAGGAAGCCGATGGGGGCATGCTACTCTGTCTTATAAGGTCAAGATGAGCGGGAATGGGCTCAACAGAACCAAAGAGGAAATCTCACTATGACCCTGAGAGATGGAGCTGAGCTACTACGTGCCACACGATACGTTATGTATATCGTCCACGGGGAAATAACCGCTCAGTGTATTGACTTACTTCCAGTTTCTAGGATGCGGTCTGAGCGATGATGTTGCTGTGCTTGGTGCTGTGGAGCCAGTTCTGACCCGCAGCAGCGCTGTGTTCAACACTGCCTGCTCCTGGGCCAGCTTCACCGTTATGTTTGAACCTACTGTGCAGGCACTGTGTAGATCCATCCTGCCGAAGGTCTTCTTCCTTTCTACTGCTCCTTCCGCTTAGCGAGCATGCTGTCCTTCTCCAAGGACTGGTCTCTCCTGATATCCTGTCCAAAGTATGTAAGACCAAATCTCTCTGGCCTTGCCTCTAAACTTTAGAGTCTAAAGAGCATTCTGGCTGTCGTTCTTCCAAGACGGACTTGTGGGTTCTATTGCCATTCCATGTGCTTTCAACCTCCTTCGCTTTCACCGTAATGCAAATGCAGGGATTCTTCTTCAGTCTTCCTTATTTCACGTCCAACTTTGACACGCACATGAGGCGATTGAAAACACCGCGGCTTGGGTCAGACAGACATACCTTATGAGCTGTGATAGCAAATAATAATAGCAATAACAGGTAATACTTATCTTATGGAAGGAATCCTAGTTGGTGAGACGGTTATGTGCTTGACTATTAGCTGAATGATGAGCAATTCAAACCCAGCCAGAGGCTCTTCGGGAGACAGACATGGCAATCTGCTTCCGGAGGCCTCCGCCCTGCTAACTGTACGGAGTAATTCTACTCGGCACACATGAGCCTCCAGGCATTGGAACGGACTCTACAGTAACTGCTAAGAACAATGTCGCATGGCAGGTTCTGTCTTAAATATCCCCACACCTTCACTCAAGCAAAGAATCAGAATAAGAAAACCAAACCAATTGCTGTTGAGGAGCCCTGGTGGCATACTGGTCACACATTGGATTGCTAACTACAAGGTCAGCAGTTTGAAACCACCAGCCATTCCTCGGGAGAATGAGGAGGCTTTGGACTTCCGTAAAGAGTTACAGTCTCAGAAATGCAAGGGGACACTTGTACTCTGTCTTATGGGATTGGTTTGAGTCAGAATCCACTAAATGGCAGTGATTTTTTAAATTGCCTTTGAGTCAATTCCAATTCATGAGAGCACCCCCTGTGTATCAGAGTTGAACTGTGCTCCATAGAGCTTTCCATAGAAAAAGAGAGTTTTCCCGGAGAAAAGAACTCCAGGCCTTTCTTCCAGGTGACTGTGGGCAGATTCAAACCTCCAGTCTTTCGATGGGCAGTGCGTATGTTGAAAAGCAAGGATATTCCTTTGAGGACTAACGTGCACCTGACCAAACCATGGTATAGCCTCATATGCATGTGAAAGTTGGACATTGAATAAGGAAGACAGAAGAAGAATAGATATATTTGAATTGTGGTGCTGGAGAAGAATATTGAAAGTACCACAGACTGCTACAAGGACAAACAAATCTACCTTGGAAGAAGTACAAGCAGAGTGCTCCTTAGAGGCAAGGATGGCAAGACTTCGTCTTACATACTTTGGACATGTTGTCAGGAGAGACCAGTCCTTGGAGGAGGACATCATGTTGGTAAAGTGGAGGGGGCAGAGAAAAAGAGGAAGGCCCTCAATGAGATGGATGGACACAGTGACTACAAGAATGGGCCCAGGCACAGGAACAGCGGTGAGGATGGTGCAGGCCTGGACGGTGTCTGCATTTTTCAGAGGGTCGCTCTGGGTCAGAACTGGCTCGGTGGCACTTAACAACACCAGCAACCTCACCCAAGGACTCAAAAAAATGCACACTAATAAAACAGGTAGCATGTATCTCATGCCAGACACGATTCTACTTATATACGTTAACTTGATTATTTCTTACAGCAGACTTACAGTGGAGGAACTAACTATTAGTTCCATTTGCCAGATGGTCAAACTGAGGTACAGAGAAAACAAGGAATGTGTCTACTCCCCAACAGCTAGGAAGTGTGGAGCTAGAGTTCAAATCCAAGCCACTGACTTGCAGTCTGAGCCTAGAATCAAGGTGTTGTTCTGTCTCTCAACCTTTGCACCACGCACGGCCATGGCATGGACTCTGGCTGATAGGGGCTCTATAGGGGACAGAGTGGGACTGCTCCACGGGGGTGTCCAAGGCTGTAAACCTCTCCAGAAGCAGAGAGCCTCATGTTTTTCCCTCTGAGAGCCTGGTGGGTTCAAACCCCCAACCTTCCTGTTAGCACCCCAACAATCCTTAACGCACCACCCACCAAGGCTCCTCGTCTCTCATAATGAGGGCTTGGTAAATACTCGTTGAGTGAATGATTATAGCCATTTTACTAGGCTTCTTATGAAGGTCCCACAGCTGGTAAGTGGCGCAATTAAGTGGCGCAGAGAGGCCTGTCTGGTGACTCGCTGCTGAACACTGTTCTTTAAGCGGAGAAATGAGGCCAGGGTTGGATCCAGGAACAGGCGGTCAGCTCTGTGGAATGATCTGAGATAAACAACAAAGAATCTCTGTCCTCAAAGCTTGCTCCTGTGCTGGCTGTCAGATCCTTGGAAATTCTCTGTCGGGAGTCACTCTTGTGGCTTCTAAACCACAGCATCTTGGGAACTCAAAGAGCATAAAGGGAGGATTAGAATGTCAAGGTGGAAGTGGGTGGGAGGGAGCCAGAGACGGCTCTGAGGGAAGGCTGGTAGGCTGGAACCAAGACTCTCCCTCGCTCCTTCCATGCCCTGGACCTGGAGCTGGCGTCATGGATTTACTCGTCAAATACTGACGCATTCCCAGATGTTCTGGGTGCTGCCAAAACCCTGAGGATGTGCTAATGAGTCAAGGTCACAGATGTGTCAATAATGTGGCCCTCTGTATGATGGAAGGGGATGTGTTCAATACCCTGGTGACATGCAAGCCATGCTCAAGGAAGACGTCCCGGGATGTCTCAGCTGAGAATGACGGTTTGAGCAGGGTTTGAGAGAGGAGACTGGAGGGCATAAGAGGGTTCCAAGGATCAGCTAGGGCTGATAAGTATTTATCAGGGCAGTGAATAAATTCCAATTCAAGCTCAGAAATGCTCAGGCTACAGTTCTTTCAATCAGGAGTACCTTTTCTTGGCCTGCAGCTATGCATCAAGCACATGGCCCCTGAGCCTCTGCCCTGCTTAGACAAGTTAAACCATGTGGACTTTATCTTTTTTGGGGGGTGGGGTGGGGGTGGATGTGTATAAGAAAGAGCGTTATATAAAAGAGCAATTGTATCTTGAGAAAACATCCCAGCCTAGTCCAGTTCAAATCCATAAGTCCGATACTAACCCATATGTCTAATACCAGTCTATAAATTCCTCTTCAGACTCACAAAGCACAGGCAATGATGCCAAATACAGGAATATCACAAGCCAGTGAGTAGAAAGTCTTGTGGATCCAGTGGTGATGGAAGCAACTCAGCGCTGGCAGGGGTCTCCACATGGCTCCTTCAGCTCCAGGGCTCTAGCGTAGCTCCATGTGTCTTGTCATCAGGAATACCAAGTAGAGTGTCTGTCTCACCTCTAGGGAGGAAGACCAGAGTTCCCAGAATCCTCAGGAGAAGGCCATGCCCACACGGAGGCCTCATTGGCTATGGCCTGATTGACAGGCTAAACGATGTGGACTTTATCTCGACAGCAGCTGGGAGGTAACAAAATCAGAGTTGCATTTCAGAAAACATGGAGCAGGAGAAAAAAGGATTCATGCACTCAGTGGCTGAACCAAAGGTTCAAGTCCGTACAGAAGTGCCTTGAGAGAAAGCCTGGTGATCTACTTCCAAAACCACAGGGATTCAAAACCCTGAGGAACTCAGTTCTACTGGCATACAGGGTTGCCCCTGCAGCAGGTGGCATGCTTGGAGTGATGGTGGGGAGATGCAGACAGGGAGTAGGCCCTCATGTCAGCTTCCAACATACTCAGTCCTTCACCAGCATAAAGGACTCTCAGAGGGGAGCCGGTTTGAGGCGGAAGTTCAGCAGTTCCATTTGGGCAGGGCAGGTTGAAGGTCCTATAAGATAGCCAAAGGAAGACGCCCACAGTAGAGGAAAAGTAAGCCCGGGGCTCTGCTGCTATGGATAGTGCAGAGAGGATGAGGAGAGAGAAGGCTGATACGAGGGTAGGTTGTTAGTGCTACTGTTTGGTGCCGTGGAGTTGGTGCCAAAGCACAGAACAAAGTCCAACCCAGTCTTGCATGACCCTCACAAGAACTGCTATGCTTTGAGCCCATGGTTGCAGCAATGTGTCTGTCTATCTCACTGAGAGGCTTCCTCTTTTTTCTTGACCCTCTATCAACATGCCAGCCTTCTCCAGGGACTAGTCCCTCCCGAGAGCTTGTCCAAAGCACGTGAGATGAATGTTCCCATCTAAGGTAAATGATGGCAAATAAAGAGGGTACATTGACTGCTGGATAACAGTTGTCCACCAATAGGATGGCAAAAATACGATGTGAGGGGGATTCAGAAGTTTGTGGGAAAACTCCATTACCCTTTTATCTCATTTTTCCATGAACATTTTGAAGCTCCCTTGTGTATATATAAAATATGTAACATTTGCATATATATATCTCACTGGCATCAAGTCCATGCTTAGAGACCCTATAGGACAGGATGGAACTGCCCCTGTGGGTTTCTAGGACTTTGATTCTTTTTTTAATCTTTTTACTGGGGCTCTTATCACAATCCATACAAACATCCATTGGGTCAAGCACATGTGTACATTTGTTGCCATTATCATGTTCAAAATATTTTCGTTCTACTTGAGCCCTTGGTATCAGTTCCTCATTTTTTCCCCATCTCTCCCCCACCCTCCCTCCTTCATGAACCCTTGATAATTTATAAATTATTAATATTTTTTCAGATCTTACACTGATGTCTCCCTTCACCCACTTTTCTCTTGTCCATCCCCCTGGGAAGGGGTTATATGTAGATCATTGTGATCAGTTCCCCTATTCTCCCCCACCACCTTCCCCATGCCCTCCCGGTATCACTACTCTCATTATTGGTCATGAGGGGTTTATCTGTCCTGAATTCTCTGTGTTTCCAGCTCTTATCTGTACCCTTGTACATGTTCTGGTCTAGCCGGATTTGTAAGGTAGAATTCGGATCATGATGGTGGGGGGTGGTAGGAGCACTAAAGAACTAGAGGAAAGTTGTATGTTTCATCGGTGCTATATTGTACCCTGACTGGCTTGTCTCTTCCGTGTGACCCTTCTGTAAGGGGATGTCCAATTTTCTACAGATGGGCTTTGGGCAGGACTGTAATACTTTATAGGAGTAAAAAGCCTCATCTTTCTCCTTCAGGGCAGCTAGTGGTTTCAAACTGCCAACCATGTGGTCAACCAACATGTAGTCAAAAGCCCACTGTGCCACCAGAGCACCTTATGCATACATATGTGCCATAAATATAACAGAGTCCAGCCAAGTTAGTCACAGGTTCTGTGTTTGAAAAATTGCTTGCTTGCTAACATTTATTTACAACCCTAAAATCAGTACTCCCACTCATTTGTGGACACACTTGGAGTAGTCAAAACCTTGAGCCTCCCCACACAGACACTCCCAACTGAGCTCCAACAAGGCAGTACTTGGCCTTCTTGTCGCAGACTGTCTACCTGGTCAAACAAATTCATCTTGGAGAAAGAACAATTCCAATATTCTTTAGAAGTGAAGGTGGCTGGGTGTAAGGATCTCGTGCATGTTCCATGACAAAAATTTCTTCCCTGGCTTTTTAAATATTGGGGGTAGTCTTTTCTTTCTCACTCATTATTTGTATTTTTATCTTTCTATTATTATTATGTTATCCTGACCACTTTATTTCCACTTTATTTTTTATTGTTTCTGTTGGAACAAACACCAGTTGAACAAACTCCCCAGTTTGTGCAGCACAGAAGGAGTGGATGCATAGGAATAATAACTGATAATAACTGATAATAACTGATGCAGGAGTTTACAGGGAATGGGGGGGGTTGGAATTGGAGATAGGGAGGGTGAGGGATTTCAGGAACAAACAATGAAGGTAGGATGGGGGAGGGAGCACTAGAACTGATTGTTATTATACAACTCCTTTTATTTATTTATTTATTTATTTTAATCACTTTATTGGGTGCTCTTACAGATATTATAACAAACCGTAATTCAATTAGATTAAGCAGAATTGTACAATTGTTGCCACCATCAGTTTCAAAACATTTTCTTTCTTCTTGAACTCTTTGATATCAGCTCCCCTTTATTCCCACTCTCCCCCCAAGGAACCCTTATTATTATTATATATAAACATATGCATACATATATATATACACATATTTGTTTTGTTTGCCATATCTTCTACCATTCAATATATCTGCTGACCTACAATTCTGTTATTCATTCCCCTCAAGCGGGGTTATATAGTCATCATTGCTCTCAGTTCCCCTTTCCTTCCTCCCCACCCCCTTCCCATACCTTCAGGGAGTCATTACTCCCATTACTATTTCTGAAGGGTTTATCTATCTTGGATTTCATGCATCAAATGATCTTACTTATACAAATGAGCATATGAAGGTCTAACCAGATTATTGAAGTAAAACTAAGATCATAATAGTAAGGGGAGGAAATATTAAAGAACTAGAGGATAGTTATGTGTTTCATCGGTGCTATACTGCACCCTGGATAGATCATCCCTTCCATGTGGCTCTTCTGTGAGGGACTGTCCAATTGTCTTACAGGTGGTTTGGGGTCTCCACTTTGTCTATGCTCCTTCCTGTCAATTTGATTGCTTGTTTTTGAACTTCTGATACCAATTCCCATCAGCATCTCATGATCATACAGGCTGATGTGCTTCTTCCATGTGGGCTTTGTTGCCTCCCTGCTAGGTGGGTGCTTGTTTAATTCCGAGCTTTTAAGACCCCAGACACTATGTCATTTAATAGTTGGGCATCATCAGCTTTCTTTACCACATTTTCTTATGTACCCATTTTGTCTTCAGCAATCATGTCAGGAAGGTGAGTATCATATATTGCCACATTATTAGAACAACCGTTCTTGTACTGAGGTAAGATTTAAGTAGAGGCCCAGAGTCCATCTGCTTCCTTGCTATACATATTTATACCTATATATATGATTTTCATCTTCTTCTTCTTCTTTCCTCCTGCCCCACTATCATGTTTACCCATAATTCACGTCTCAGTAATTCCTCTCAAATACATTCCAATTGATCAAACAGGACCAGGAACACTATCCCCTTCTCACGTCACTTTTAGATCCTTCGCTATTCCCCTGTCCCTGTCGTTATTGGTTCACCTCCCCTCCACCCACCTCCTCCTCTTCCATGCCACCCCCGCCCTGGGAACTGTCTGTCCCATTGCTGTATCCTTGGGATTGCTTAGCCCACCTGTCTTATGTAGATAAACACCAAAAGAAAAGGAAAAAAAAGATAGAGACCATACAAATAATTCCAAGTCTAACTGTTGTCCTGACCCAGAGTAGTTGAGTGTCTCTCTGTTAAACAGGAAGTAGGCCCTGTTATACTACATCAGTCCAATCCTGTTCACACATGCACAGCTTGATTCCAAATAGCACTGGCTTATACATGGTACTGTGGTCCATGGATCCGCTTACCTAACAGCACTTAGGTAAGGGCCTTCTACAAGACTCCACTGCTCTTCCTGCAGTCAAGGATGGAGTGCTCTAGTGCCCCACCTCCCCACCCCATTACACCATTAGGCTTTCAGTGTAGCCCCATTGTGAATATCCCCAACCAGTTCAGATGAGGTGCCAAGAACTGGCTCCCAAGTCAGATGTCTGCAATCAGGATTCTTCAGGTCCTTCGCGGCTTTTTCCCATTGCTGGTCTGTTGCACTCCCCTCTTGCTTTGCCCCCATGTGGGGGGGTCAGACGGGCTGCACTCCACAAACTGTATCTTCAGTGCTGTCCTCTATGTCATGTCATCTAGGGAGGGGACATCATGTCTTGACCTCAGGCAGGCCCTGCAGTCCTTTCTGTGGAGCAGCTTCTCCAAGCAGGACTGTCGCCCTCAAAGCTTGGCACACTGGAATGTGGTCTGTTCTCTTTCTCTACCTGTCCTGTGGAGACATAAACAATACTCTCCCCTTCGGTGGATTAGTGCCCTGGTCCCCATTGCTATCTTTTTTCTTCCCCTACTACAACTCATTTTAAAGGTGATTTAACCATGGGGAGGACATGTTCTCAAATTGATTGTGGTAATGATTGTATAATTCTTCTTAATATGAATGATTAAACTATTGAATTGTATGATATGTGGATTAGGTGCCAATAAAAATATATATTAAAAAAGGGAAACCAAAGAGATGTGACAACTGAACATAGTACGTTCAACTGGATCCTGTATGAGTCTGAAGAGGACTTTATAGATTGGTATTGGACATATGGGCTGATATCGGACTTATGGACTGGGCTGGGATGTTTTCTCAATATTCACTTGCTCTTGCATATAAAACTCTTATACACATATGAGTGTCTCTGGATTTATTTCTCTAGTTTACCTGGAAGAACACAGTGTACTTCTCTAGGGATTGGTCTTTCCCGAGGGCATGTCCAAAGTAAGCAAGATGAAATTTTGCCATCTTCATTAAAAAAGAAAACATGTTTTATTGATAAGATATTTTTATTTCACTTTGAAAAAAATAATACTTTATTGTATGTCTAGTAGAGTTTACACAATATGTTAGATTCCCATCGGGCAATCCCACAGAACGTGACTAATGACATTGGTTACTTGTTTCACAATGTGTCAACATTCTAGATAAGACACTTTTAGCTCACCTGCTGTCCATAATACAATTTTGTCACTAAATCCAGTCTCTAAAGTCCGATGTTAGCCTATATGTCCAATACCAATCTATAAAGTCCTCTTCAGACTCATGAAACATGTGCAATGATGCCAAGTGAAGGAAGATCACAGGTCTGTGGATGGAGAGTCTTGTGGATCCAGTGGCAGGGCTCTAGCATAGCTCCATGTGTCTTGTCCACTGGAATGTCTCGCAGGGAGTGAGTGTGTCCTGTCTCCAATAAGCTATGTATCTCCTTAGTGCCTCCAAATGAGGTCATCAAGCTGTGACCTGATTGACAAAATATGCTGGGAAATAATAGCTCCCTGTGTTGATATGTTTTATTTAGTAAAGGTTTCTATGATTTTATTGCAATGCGGTTGGACTTACTTTCATATGTAGATTAGGCAAGCTTTGTTCAGGGAAGAGTTAGAGTGCTATTGAACACGAGCTTACTGTTATCTACAATATTTAATAAATAAAGTGTCGTTGACACAGTGGCCACAACAATGGGCTCAAGCATGGGGACAATTGTGAGGACAGTGCAGGGCTGGGTCGTGTTTCATTCTGTTGTACAGAAGGTCGTTCTAAGGTTGGAACCAACTTGATGGCACCTACCACCGCCACCAACCACCACCAAGGTGTCTTGAGATAAAAACACACATAAAACAAGGTGAAGGATGGTGAAGAATATTGAAAGCATGATGGGCTGTCAAAGGATGAGTACAGCCAGAATGCTGCTAAGAAGTCAGAATGGTGAGACGTCATCTCATGTACTTTGCACATGGTGTCAAGAGAAGGACGTCGTGCTGGTAGAGTGGGGTCAGTGAAAAAGAGGAAGGCCCTTGATGAGATGGATTGGCACAGTGAACAGAACACAACAAAGGCAGGAAAAAGTGCCTGTGTATTTCATAGTACATATTTTTCCTGCTAAACAAGCAGCGAGCAATCGATGAGTGTACCCAGTGGGGTCCCCGGGGAAGGTTCCCTCTGGTCATAGTGATTTTTTTTTGTAAAAGCAGATTCTCTTAAACCTCATTTTGTGTGTGTGTGTGTGATGGCTGATTTAAGAGAACAGCGTGCAGCTGTGAAATTTTGTTTCCTGCTCAGGAAAAATGCCACAGAAACTGTGATGTTGAACATAGCGTATAAAGATAACGCTATGGGAAAACCTCAAGTGTATGAAGGCTTTCTCGTTTCAAAAAAGGTGAAATGTTGATTGATGACAAACCTCGTTCTTGATGTCCATCAACTTCCCAAACAGATGAACATATCAACTCAGAGTACATTTGGAGTTGGTTCCCACACGTCAGACTGTTACTCAGGCTTTCGATTTAGAGGTTCTCAAAAGATTGCATAACGGTGTGCAACAAAAAAGGTCTGATTTGTGGCAGATGGGGGACTGGTTTTGCCACCACAACAATGCACCTGCTCACACAGCAGCCTCAGGGTGCCAGTTTTTTTGGGGGGAAAATAGCATGCCTCTCTTACCCCACACAACTGACGGCCCGACCTCACTCTCTGCACTTATTTTTGTTTCCTCGAATGTAGAGGGACATGAAAGGACAGCGATGTGATGATGTAGAAGAGATGAAAACGAAAAACAAAAACCAGGGAGGTACTTTCAGCCATCCAAACAGATGAGCCTTTAAAGTGTTTCCAGGAATTGAATCACAGATTTGACAAATGTGTTAAGTGGTATGGAGAGTACTTTGAAGAGTACTTTGTTAAGTGGTTAAGTACTTTGTTAAATGTGTTAAGTGGTATGGAGAGTACTTTGGAGAGTACTTTGAGGGTTGTTTTGTAAAAAAAAAAATTAAATAAATAGCTTTGGGGAAAAAAGTCTGTTTTTTGAGGGGGTCTACTCCCTCGTACATGGGATCACTACAAGTCAAAACCTAACAGACAACACTTAGGAACAACAACAAGACCAGCATACGTAGAGAGGGCTTCAAAAAGCATGGAGAAAATGTGTTGGTTTTTTTTTAATGGAGAAATTCTGTTCTATTTTTAATTCCATTTTTCTTTGAATTTTTTAATTATAAAATAAATCATTTTATTGGGGCCTCTTACAGCTCTTATAACAATCCATACATCAATTGTAGGAAGCACCTTTGTACATATGTTGCCTTCATCATTTTCAAAATATTTTCTTTCTGTTTGAGCTCTTGGTATCAGCTCCTCTTTTTTTCCCTCCCACTCCCACCCTCCCACCCTCCTGGACGACTGATAAATTATAAATTATTATTATATTCATATTTCACACCGCCCACTGTCTCCCTTCATCCACATTATTGTTGTTCATCCCCCTGGGGAGGGGAAGGGAATTGATTCCCCATTTCGACCCACCCCCCTATCCTCATGGTATCACTACTACCATTGCTGTTCCTGAGGGGTTTATCTGTCCTGGATTCCATGAGTCAAGAGCCATTATCTGTACCAGTGTACATGCTCTGATCTGGCTGGATTTGTAAGGTAGAACTGGGGGCATGATAGTGGGGGAGGGGAGGAACCATTAAAAACCTAGAGGAGTGCTGCATGTTCCATTGGTGCTATGCTGCACCCTGTCTGTCTTGTTCTTTCCTTGTGACCCTTCTGTGAGGGAATGTCCAGTTTTCTACATATGGGCTTTGGGTCTCCCCTCTGACCCCCATCATTTGCCTCGATATATTTGTTTGTTTAGGGTTTTCTGATGCTTAATACCTTGTCCCATCGACACCTCATGATTACACAGGCTGATGTGCTTCTTCCATGTGGGCTTTGTTGCTTCCCTGCTAGATGGCCGTTTGTTTAACTTCAAGCCTTTAAGATCCCAGATGCTATATCTTTTAATAGCTGGGCACCTTCAGCTTACTACACATTTGCTTATGCACCCATTTTGACTTCAGTGACTGTGTTGGGAAGGTGTGCTTCCCTATTGTTATATATTAATGTATTTACATCTGTGCATGCCTAAATTTATGCCTCTATAAATGTCTTTTGCCTCCTAGTTCTTTCCTCTATTTCTTTTTACTTTCCTCCTGTGCCACTCATGGTCGACCTTCATTCGACTCTTAGTTCTTGGAGAAAACTTTTAACTATATTTTAATTCCTTTTTTCCATTAACTTTTTGAAGTATATCAGAATGCGACACAGGATGCTGTTGCTGGTATGAAAATTCCTCTAAATCATTAGAGACAATGGTCCGAAATAAACCCTGAAGAGAGCAAAGAGGCAAGAAACCCCAGGATGCACAAATTCAAGTTCAGGCAGGATGCTGTTCACAAACTCTTGGTCACAGACACTTTATTTCTGTATCAGCAAACTTGACTCAGGCTTGCACCTTTCAAAAACTAAGTGGTATCTTTTTGGGGGTGATGAAAATGTTCTGGCACTAGGTCACATTGTCAAGAACTTATAAATATGCTAAGAATGCCTGGATAGAAGTTCTAATGAGTGAATTTGAATTATATCATAATTTCTAATGAGTGAATTTGAATGCTATCACAATTTTAGAAGTTTTAAAAGGAAAAAAAGCTGGCCAGTGCCATTGAATTGTGGCAACCCTGCCAACACCTCTCTCATAAACGGCTGTGGCTAACCAGCGCCGGGTGGCTCATTCTGTGTCCAGTGAGGACAAACGGCAACGACCTTACCACATCCAACTCCCACTCCCTCTGGTGTCCTTCTCTCCCTCAGGGGCAGCGCTGGGAACCTGGCACAGGTGTATTGAGAAACTTACAACCGTAACGATGGCGGGCCGGGCGGAGGGAAAAAAAAACAAAAAAAACCGTAACGAACTGAAGGGACTTACAGCTTGAAAAGCTTAATGGGAAATATGGTTGGAGACTCATCAGGAAAGTCCTCGGGAATACGTTTTTTCTTGGAAGTGTGTTTTACGTTCATGAGTCTGAGGTAAAACTTTACCAAGAGGTGCTCACTGGCTTCTTACTCAACCCATAACTGCAACAACTAATGCTGATGATGCCCTCGTTGCCATCAGGTGCCTTGTGTAACGTCTTAACTGAGCTTCCGAAGACGTCCTTCAAATGAAAACAAAGCAAAGCCCTCAGGTCGATTCTGATTCATAGCAACCTGATAGGACAGACTAGACCAGCTCCTTGGGATTTCCAAGACTGTGAGTCTTTACAGGAGCCAAGAGTCTCATCTCCCAAATGGAGGTTGATAGATCTGAACCACTGACCTTGCAGTTAGCAGCTCAGTGCCTAAGCCACAGTGCCACCAGGGATTCTTGTCCTTCAAATAGGTATTTTTTGATATATCATAAGGAAATTGTGTTAATCCAGGTAGACTAGAGAAACAAAGCCATAGAAACTCAGATGTGTATGAGAGAGTTTTATATAAAGGGTAAGTGTAGATTAAGAAAACATCCCAACCCTGCCCCATTCACCCGATATTAGCCCATATGTCTGATACCAATCTATAAAGTCCTTTTCAGACTCACGAAACACATGCAATGACACTGAGTGCAAGATGATCACAGGCCAGTGGGTAGAAAATCTTAGGATTTAGTGGCAATGTAAGCATCTCAGCGCTGGCAGGGGTCTCCATGTAGCTTCTCCAGCACCCAGGGCTGCATCATGGTAGGTCCAGGTGGCTACTCCTCAGAGATGTCTCGCAGGGAGTCAGCCTTGTCTGTAGAGAATCTCCAAGGGTCGAGAGAGAGAAGTGTCTTCCACCTCCAGGGAGGGAAATAACAGATTTCCCAGAATTCTCAGGCAAAAGCCATGCCCCCACAGAGGCCTCATTGGTTATGTCTTGATTGACAGGGCAGACTCCGCCCCTTTACTCGTAATCCTCTCAAATTGACACCAGATTTATGTAACTTAACACATAAATAGAGGCCTTAAAAAATTAACTTCACCAGAGTGCACAGCTGGTGGCACAGCTAAGTCCAGATTTGGACTTAGATCATCAGAACCCAGGGCCTACAGTATTCTCTCTCGTCCCATGCAATGCCCACATACTCACTTAATTCTTCTCACCTTCAAGTCTTGGGTTAAGGATTGCTTCATCTCAAAAATCATCCTTCACTCCCTGAATCTGATTAGGTGTCCTTCTTCTGAGGCTCTTCCGTCGATTTCTCCTATGACAGTATTTATCACCCTGGGCTGTAATCACTTATTTACTCAGTTGTACCTTGCCTAGATAGTAAGTGGTGTGAGGGCAGGGATCACATTTACCTTGTTGTCTGATGTGGTATTTGGCATTCTGCCTGGAAAATGGTCGCTGTCCCAAAACCAAACCAAATGAAGGAATTTCCATTTGTCATATCTTC
Source organism: Echinops telfairi (assembly GCF_000313985.2). Lineage (NCBI taxonomy): Eukaryota > Metazoa > Chordata > Mammalia > Afrosoricida > Tenrecidae > Echinops > Echinops telfairi. The sequence goes on along the minus strand of NW_022111369.1, from coordinate 94,680,050 downwards.
TTCTCAAGAGGCTTTGCACATTCTTCCTATTCTACTATTTTAAAAAACGAAACAAAGAGTTCGGATAGTCATTTTGCTTTTCTGCAGTTAATACATACAAGAAAAGAGTTTCCCTCTGTCCATATCCAGGTTCCCTGTCCAAGAAAATGTTCAATGCTTTTCTAATTTTATGACTCAGACTTGTTGACTGCTTTTTGCTTCTGGGGTCTATCCTCCTGTGTTTGATTGTAGTCCCAAACTTGAGACATAATTAAGATGCTGGAGATGGAAAAAGGATGGTGTAGTTTTCATTTAACCGAGTGACCCAGCTAAGTAGGCGTTTCTTCATTCCACTCAACAGTGCTCAAAGTTAATGAGGTTTACTCTGTTATGATAGCTTTCTGCCAAAAACAAGTCATGGGCCTCTCTTTACAGGTTCCTCAGCCCCCTCCCACACCCGGGTGACTATGAGGACCAGGTGGAGGTTGACCTCATTTTCCATGATCACTCCCACAACCCCCTTGCAACAACCTCTATCTTCCTCTGCCTTTACCTCTGTCTCCCATTTCCACCCCAACAGGCATGCCCTACCATAGACATATCCCGGAACAAAAGGTAGATCTCAATGCAACAGATAGAGACTGCCCTGTTACACTCAAGAACATATCTTTAATGTTCTAAACCAAATGAAACCTTCTTTCTGCCCCAAACTCAAAATCATCCAGAGCTGCCAAATCCCAGAGATGTTCTATAGTTAATTCTCATTCTCTGAGTCACACAATAAATACAGGCCAGACATTTAGGAAAAGTTTCCCAGTCCTTTAGCCATTGTTTTAACGATACCCATAACCAGTTGCAAAATCCAGCGGCAGTTTTTTGGCCTTCATCTTTTTTTATACTTGAACTTAGCCAAAAGGCCGAGAAGCGATGGCCTTTATCTTTTTTAAGACATCAGTGGCATTTGACATGCTTATTACTCCCTCTTCTTACAAAAACCTCTCATCTCTTTTGATCGTCCCCTCTCTACCCGCTTCTCAATATCTTTGTGGTTCCTCCTCATCTTCTCGACTTGAAAATTGGGGTACCCCAGAGCTCAGTCTTCAGACCTCTTCTCTAGCGTTACTAATTCTCTGAATGAGTTTATGGCTCTAAATACCATCAGCACACAATGACACCATGCTTGGTAAAGTAGCAGGACAATGAAAAAGAGGAAGACCCTCAACAAGGTAGACTGACCCCGGGGCTGCAACAATGGGCTCAAACCGAATCATCACTGTGAGGATGGTGCAGACCCAGGCACGTTTCAGTCTGTTGCACGCAGGGTCCAAGACCAACTCTATGGGAACTAACTACAGCCAAGTGGGCAATGATCATTTTCATAGGAATCTCCAAGTCTTGCTTCAACTCTCGGCCGCTCTAGCTGACTTCACCTGTGATGTGACATCTCCCCTTAGATGCCCAACTCACATAGCCAAACTCCTCATCTGCCCTCCCCACCCCCCGCCAGCTCCATCCTCATTCTTGACTGTCTCCATAAATGGCAGCCCTAGTCCACTGATTGCTCAGATTAAACTTCTTGGTGTGAGTTTTTTTTTTTTGTCGTTGTTGTTTCCTTTGTCGTTGCTGTTGTTTGTGGTGAAAATATACACAAGAAAGCATGCCAACTCAACAAATTCAGTGATGTGGATTATATTATTCATAGCACACAGCCAGATCACCATACTTTTCCAAGTGATTCCAACATGAACAAAAACGAAGCAAAGACTCCCCCTTCTCCCCTCCCTCCCACTCTGGGTAGACAATGATTATATTTTTGTTCATATATTATATTTTATTCTGTCATATAAATGAGATCATAGAATATTTGTACTTTTTGCAACTGACTGTTCCTCAAGGTGACCGCATGCACGTCTCTTTGTGGCTCAGTACTAGTCCAGTACATGTATTCAAAGGGGCTTCCAAAAGTTCATGGGGGAAATGGAATGAAAAGGTCCTGGAATTTTTTCACTAACCTTCTGAAGTCCTCTCAGAGACCACATTTTGCTTACCATCCATCTGATGGTGAACTTTTCCATTATTTCCACATGTTGGCTGTTGTGAAAAATAAAGCCATGAATATGGATGTGCGGATTAGAATCATTCTTGCTCTTTCTTTCTTTCCTAATTTTTTCTTTCCTTTTTTTCCCAACTTATTTATCTTTACACTATTTACCTCTCTTGCCTTTCATGTTTGCAAATCTCCCAATGTCTTCCTGGCTGCCCACATTTTTTGCCAGCCTCTCTCTTATTTCCTCCCCTCCACCCAAGTAAGCACCTGCCAGTGATATCCCTATTTTCGATCCCACATTCAATTCATCCATTGGCAAATTGGATGGTCTCTTCCTTAGAAAGACACTTTCTCACCGTCTCCATGACTGCTCTCCTAGTCCAAGCCACCACAACATTGCCTGGATCATTACAGATAAGTAATCTCCCTACTTCCATCCGAGTTCCTGAAGTCTGTGCTACCTACAGCAGCCAGAGTGATCCTGGCTTACATCAAAGGGCAGCTTCCCTCATTTCTCTGCTCAAAACTTCCCAATAGCATCTCATCCCACTCCAAATTAAACCTCAATGACTTTAGAAGGACCCACAAGGGCTCCTAAGACACAGCGTCCTCTGCCTAGAACATGCACTCGCTCCTTCCCTCACTTCCTGCCTGTCCTTCTCCAGGTGCGATCCTCTCAGCAGGCCTTTGCCTGACCGGTCCTGTATAGAATAACATCCCCACATTACAGTCTTTCTCTGCCCCCTTCCGAGTTGTATTCTTCCTGCTGGACCCATCAGAAATGTATTGTCTCCCACATCTGAAGTGTAAGCTCAGTGAGCGAGGGGCCTCCTGTGCCTGCGGCTCACTGTTCTGGCTTCCATTCCCACACAGGACCCATATCAGACTAGCGGCTCCCTCTGTGGGGTAAACAAATGACTGTCCCTGCATCTGCTGCAACCCTGGCCCTGCCTCATGGGGCCCATGTGGAGGTGGTGGCTGCCACCTGCTAACTGTCCCTCCCTCTGTGACCTTTGCCAGGGTCACTGTCTTTCATGCTCAGCCCTCTAAGCTTCCCAAAGGGCCGCCTCCAGACAACATTGTTCTACTTAGGGGAGCAGCAGGGACCCAACACATAGGTCTCTGTCACCCACTGAATCTGCCCGCTCCACTCCAGACCTTCTCCCCGTCTTGCGGTCTATAATTTCACCACAACCTTGCAAGCACACACGATCTTGGGCGAGTGCACACACACAGGCACACACACACAGAGCCTCCTTCACCCCAGGAATGGGGGAGGACCCCGAAAGGCAGTACATGTAGAGTATAATGGTTCAGATACTCTGCAATAAAACTTTCTGGGTCCAAATCTGGGTCACTTGACAAGTGTGTGATCTTCACCTCTGTGCTTTGGATTCCTTAGATGCGAAGCAAAAGCGAGAACAGTGTGTTCCTTGTAGGTGTGTTGGGAGATCTGTTAGTAAGTTAGTGCTGAGTAAGCTTAGCACAGCATGGAGTTGCTACAGTCTTCTCAGGCAGTGGCTGGGGTGTTCTGAGCCTTAGCAAAGAAGAAGGAAAGACACTGGGCTGCTATAGTCCTGAACCATCTTCCACTGCCTGCTGTTGCTGGGCAGTGCGAGCACCCTGTCAATCTCTTCGCCATGGGGAAGACCACCTTCCTGGGGCACATGGGCTGGACGCACACTGTTGGAAAGCTGTGGGCTTTGTTTTTAACTTTTCGTATCACCCCAGACCCCACCGTCCAGTCCAGTATTCCTCCAGTTGTGGCACTTAGGAATGAGAACCAAACCAAAGATGCAAGGGATCGGGGTAAATAACTGATCTGCTGCTAAGCTGAGGAGCTAAGACAGGTACACCCACTTGCGATAAACAGACATTGAGGTGAATACATGGCATAGAGTCTTAGGCTCAAAGTAAACAGCTAATAGGATTGTCTAAATCAGTGGTTCTCCACCTTCCTAATGCCTCAACCCTTTCATACAGTTCCACATGTTGTGGTGACCACCCCCCCAACCATAACATTATTTTCGTTGCTACTTCATGACTGTGATTTTGCTACTGTTATGAATCAGACAACCCCTGTGAAAGGGTCATTTGATCCCCAGAGGGGTCGCGACCCACAGGTTGAGAACCAGTGGTCTAAATAAAATATTGGGACTTTTCTTATCTCCTCCTTAAATAGCCCATCTACCACCTGTAAAAACAA
>NW_022111369.1:94671745-94675362 GCF_000313985.2 Echinops telfairi | reverse complement strand
GCCATTGAGTGGATTCCAACTCATAGCAACCCTGTAGGATGGGGTAGAACTGCCCCGGTGAGTTTCTGAGACTGTAACTCTTCACAGGAGTAGTTTCTGTGGGGAGCAGCTGGTGGTTCCATTTGTGCTACCCGGGGACCCTCAGCTACTGCCTCCTTCTCCTCCAAAAAGGAAAAGATCTAGGACATTCTATCATACATAGTGCCTTCAGTTGCAATTTGATTTTCTTTCAAAGGATTGGTTGTGGGTTTTGCCCCCCCCCTCCCCACTTTCTGAGGTTGATAGGTTTTTGTTTAGTTTGGGTTCCTCCCTGACCCCCTCCTCGCCTCCATCCCCACCCCCGCAGTGCGAGGGAAGGAGCCATCCCGGTGAATGGCAAGTCCCTCCGGGTTATCCGCTTTCCCCAAAGGTCGAGGGTTCTTCCTCGGCCCCTCCCAGAAGCTCACCGCATCAGGCCACTTCTCAGAGTTTATGTGTAACTTCCTTCGCAGCCGAGGCTGGGCTCTAGGTTAACTTCTGGAAGTATCTTTGGAAACTAATGCTCAGGCAGCACTCCAAGACAAAGGGGCACATGGTGAGGAACTGACATAATTTTTAACACCACAACCAGCATATTTCTACAAGCCACCACAGCCAAAGCAGCCTGCCAAGACCAATATTGATCTAGTCTTTCATCCAATCAACAAATGCCATTGTTTAGAAGATCTAATTTTTCTTGGTTCACGTTCAAAGTTAAACTCCAAGGATTTCAAAACTATAAAAAATGAGAGCCTTTCATTCCCTCAAAAAAAAATTCCTGGCTCATTTTCCTTCTTCATGGATTCTCAGAGTCACTGTCAGAAAGCTAGCCAAGAAAACAGTGTTTGGTTTCTTTTTCCCTGAATTCTTGCAGTTTTCAAAAAGAGGATTGTACTCACTATATAGCTACAAGGTCCCTACATCTTTTACTCTTCTCCTGAAATTCATGGACTGACCATCTTGCAGGTGACTTGAGTTTGCTTTTCTGCTCCGGGGCTGCCCACCTGCAGAATTCCATCGACCAACTCCGCTTTATCCAGATTTAGACTCACGTCGCCCTCCCTCCCCTCTCGCAGCTCCCTTTTCTGAGGGTGGAAACGACACGGGCTTTCCTAAGTCCCTTGCAGTAGAGCAGGATTCTACAGTGCATGTCGGATTCCGAAGTGGAAAACCTTACAAATCAATGCTGAGCAGATGGCGTCCTTCGGAACGGTTCTGTGTGGCTCTTCTAGACCCACACACGCAAGGGTGTGGTTCTGGTTTGGGATAATAATGAGTCTGTGGGTGTTAGGCTGGGTTGTATAGAGAAACAAAACCTGTGATATAGAGACAAGAACTTTATAGCAAGAAAGAATTTTAGCAAAAAAGGGAGCCAACTCAGTCCAACTCACATGAGTCCCTGAGCCTGATGTTAGCTGGAGCCTCTTCAGACTCACACAGCTACCAGGAGAACGCAGTCTGGTGAGGCCGGAAGCTGGGAGATCACAGGCCAGTGGGTGCAGAGTAGTGTGGACCCAAGGACCACAGACACATGACAGGGTGCCACCGCTCCAGGGTCAACAGGCCACATGGCTACTAACCCAAGAGCCAGACAGACAATCCAAGCAGAATCAAGAAAGGTAAAGGACAAGAGACATAGAAATTCTCAGTGTTTCTCTTATAAAAAGGCCACACACCCCCAAAGAGGCATCATCTGGCTGGGACTTGATTGTTAGGCTGGATTCCACCCCTACTTCCACACAGGTACATCAGGTTGATATAAAATCTATCACATGATGATCCCTATGAGCTTCCAAGATGTGTAGTCTCTTTCTATATATATATATTCTAAATCATTTTATTGGGGACTCTTATAGGTCTTATAACATTCCATACATCATCTTTCCTTCTTTTTTAATATTAACAGAAACTAAATCTTCTCCAAGTTGGCCTTCTTCTCAGAAGACCATAAACCAACTCACCCATAAGGCCCTAAGAGCTTGAAGGATGAGTTAACAGATTTGGGGACACCACACACCACACACACACACACACACACACACACACACACACACAACTAGTGTATAATGAAGAACCCCAGAAGCAGAGTGAGTAAGCACCACTTGGATGCTAAGTGAAAGATACGTGGTTCAAAACCACCAGCAGCTTCACAAGAACATGATGTGGCAGTCTGGTTCCCTGAAAATGGACAGCCTTACGTAGATTCATTCAAGACACAAGTACAGATACTCCTCAGACCTAACCAAACATCTTCCAAGATTGGTTTTCTGGATTTGAAAGTCTAGGACTATAGCCTCATGGAAAACCCAGTCAAATAGCATAACACAGTTCACCAACAGTTGATGATCTGCATCCTAGTGAATAGAGTAGGGCTCTCAAAAGCTTGTGAGCAGCCATCTAAGGCACAATCACTGGTCTCTGTCAACCAGAAGCAGAACAGTAATAAGGTGACCAAAAAGCTTAAAAAAGAAACAAGTCCACACAAGCCATAATCTTAGCTACCCGGAGACCAAGAGAACTAGATGGTGCCCAGCTCATACCCACTCATCACTCTGAGCAGCCCATACAGAGTGAGAGAAAAGTGTGGATCAGAATTTAAATTCTGTATTTAAAAGACAAAACAAAACACACAAAAAACAGACCAACTGGAGCAGTAGAAAACAGAGAACTTCTAAAAGTATTGCCCAGAAACCCTCTTTATGCCTAGAGCCAAGACCATGCCCTGTGGTTACCTTTTAGGAAGACAGGAGAGTGGCACCCAAAGTAAAGGGTCTTTCCTCTAACATCCGCATTCTAAACCATCTATGTGATACCCAAGGTCAACAGCGATTCAAAAGCAAAGGTGGAGAAGATAAGGGGCAAGGAAACCAGAGGACTGGAAAGGGCACAACCGGAACACAATTAACAAAAATTCTGGAAACGTTGCAATACATAGAACGCCTAGTGAAAAAGAAAAGAACTACTAGAGATGAATAGATTGTGTGGAACTTGTTGAAGGGAAACCTAACTTGGTGGGCAAACTTTTACCAAAGTTAATGAATTATTGTTTTGGATGGATGGATGGATGGATGGATGGATGGATGGATGGATGGGTGGGTGGATGGATGGATGGATGGATGGATGGATGGATGGATGGATGGATAGAGAGAGAAAGCTTTATAACCTTGGGGCAGTTCTACTCTGTCCTTTAGGCTCTCTGAATCAGAATCCACTCGATGGCAGTGTATATACCACTTCATTCTCTCAGAGACAGATCTTCCCTCACAATTCAGTTTGGAGAAAATGTGAGGTTAGGATGAAAGTGAGCATTCATTCTTGCCCCCAATGTGCATTGAGTTCCTTGCATGTGCCAAGCTCTTGTCTAGACCCTTAGAGTAGTCCATCGATGAATGTCTAGACCCTTAGAGCAGTCCATCGATGTCTAGACCCTTAGAGCAGTCCATCGATGAATGTCTAGACCCTTAGAGCAGTCCATCAATGAATGTCTAGACCCTTAGAGCAGTACATTGATGAATGTCTAGACCCTTAGAGCAGTCCATCGATGAATGTCTAGACCCTTAGAGCAGTACATTGATGAATGTCTAGACCCTTAGAGCAGT